>NC_044323.1:30416466-30719496 GCF_007399415.2 Gopherus evgoodei
CTCTGTGAGTGAATGAAAATCAGAAGTCTGTATACAGTGTGATGGTCTCAGGATATTCGAGAGACAAGGTGGATGAGGTAATATTCTTTTATTGGGCCACCTTCTCTTGGTGAAAGAGACAACAGGAGTTGGTCCAATAAGAGATATTACTTCCTCTACCTTGTCTCTCTAATCAGAAGTTTGAGGCTTTTAAAGCAAAGATGGCTTGGAGAGTCTTTGAAGTAAGTTGACATGTAACTCATTACAATATTGAATTACTGCAATCTATTAAATTAACAATCTTGCCAAAAATCTTCACACCTACTTTAAATTTTTGCTATGCATAATATTAAATAATTTAAAAAATAGGAGATAAAGCCATGCCTAAGTTTAAATTAAAATCTTGTGCGGTTCTGGATATCAGTAGCTCAAGAAGCATGAAGTTAAAGCCAGGTTAAAGACATATCAACATGAGAGATCACCAGTGGCTGAAATGTATTAAAAACACATTTCTCCTGTTACAGTATACAAACCTGAGGCATTTGTGAACCAGAGTTTTGCCTTGTCCATGAAATTCCAGAACGCTATTTCTGGATGTGGTTCACAATAAAGCGCTTGTGCTTCAGAGGCTTTTAATTTTTTTGTTCAAACAGGTTAAGTAATTTAAACCCATCACCAAATCAAAATCCTCCTCCTTCTCTAAACAACTACATTCAGAGATGGTCTCAGCCTTCTGTCAAATAATTGCTTGTGCAGGCAGGTCTGCCACATTTAGCCATGGCATTGTAGAAACACCTGTTTTTCCCCTACTTGCTCACCTCTTTCTTAACTCTGAAGTAAACTGGATCTCTTCTCTTAGGGTTGTTCTGGAGTCTCCCAAAATTAAAGACTAAGTCGTGTGATGATCCTCCAGGAACAGGCAACCCTACTTTTCCTGGGATTGAACAAGGACCTGCCTAGTCAGTATTCAGAGGCATTGCTTGCAAATGCCCTGCCATCCTGACAAGCTTTGTCAGCGAGGTAGTGTCAACCTCCTTCCTAGGAGCTGTTTCCTCCCCACCTTCCCATACTTATATTCACTTCAGTCTTCTCCCAACTACAAGATGATCTTCCAGAGCAGAATTCTGTTAACTCTAGGCAGTCTGCATGCAGACAAATGGAAAATGGCCCTGCACAGCTAAGCCCAGGACAAAGAGCTCAGTTAAACTACAATACGAGAGTGTATTCTAATGCAAAGATTAGTACTCTCCCAACACATGTATAACCCAAAGAAGAGCAGACCAGCTGCAAAAAAAGTCTTTAAAAACAAAGATATTTGATTTTAAAGGAAAACATCAATTCTGTTTACCACTGCAGCTTTGCACCCATTTCACAAGCTGCACCATGACTAGTTACCTAGAAATATAATGGTCATTTCCAAGCCTTGAGATGAGGAAGACACTAAATCATATGGGAGCCTATGACACTATAAAGCGCTATAATGTTTAAACAAAATTTTTAACATTAAATGCTATTTTTTCTTAGTGCTGGTTTCACACAACACTGTGGTCTTTCTCTGGGTTGTCACATTGTTGGGGTGACATGTCAGAGTTTTCACCATGTCAACTGTCTAGAACACCAGCCCAATTGTAAATGTTCTGGTAAGTTATTGCTCATTCACGGTGACAAGTGTATTTCAGTTTGATGGTACATTCTGTAGTTCTGAGCAAAATGCATTAAGAAACTATGAAAAGGAAACGGGTCAGCACAGTGATCAGAGGGGAAGCTGTCGTAGTGACCTGGGTTGAATGGCTAAAAGCAAGATTGCTCCTCTGCATATACCAGACAGTCTCCAGTGTGCTCAAAAGAGGCACAAGCTACTAATAGTGGGGCTGACAAGAGGGGAGGAAAGGTGAGGAGGGAGTAATTGTGCCAGGGGCTCAGCAAACATGGGCTTGAGCATTGGTGTGCTAACCCCAGGGTCGTGAGTTCAATCCTTGACGGGGAAATTTAGGGATCTGGGGCAAAAATCTGTCTGGGGATTAGTCCTGCTTTGAGCAGGGGGTTGGACTAGATGCCTCCTGAGGTCCCTTTCAACCCTGATATTCTATGATGTACTGGGGCTTCAAATTTCTCTTGACGGGCTGGAGCAAGAAAGTCATAGGTCTGGATTGAACTGTATTAGCAGAGCTATATAGGGAAGCACTTGGCTGCACTATGCTTCGCTGAGTCTATGGCCTGGTCCACACTACGCAGTTAAATCGATGTTAACAGCGTTAAATCAATTTAACGCTGTGCCCGTCCACACTACAATGCACTTTATATCGATTTAAAGGGCTCTTTAAATCAATTTCTGTACTCCTCCCTGATGAGAGGAGTAACGCTAAAATCGATATGTTAATTTAGGGTTAGTGTGGCCGCAAATCGAAGTTATTGGCCTCCGGGCGGTATCCCACAGTGCACCACTGGCCGCTCTGGACAGGAATCTGAACTCTAATGCACTGGCCAGGTATACAGGAAAAGCCCAGCGAACTTTTGAATTGCATTTCCTGTCTGGCCAGCGTGGAGCTCTCATCAACACAGGTGACCAGGCAGAGCTCATCAGCACAGGTAACAATGCAGTCTCCTCAGAATAGAAAAAGAGCACCAGCATGGACCGCACGAGAGGTACTGGATCTTATCGCTATATGGGGAGAGGATTCTGTGCTAACAGAACTCCGTTCCAAAAGATGAAATGAAAAAATATTTGAAAAAATTTCCAGGACCATGATAGAGAGAGGCCACACCAGGGACTCAGTGCAGTGCAGAGTGAAAGTGAAGGAGCTCAGACGAGCCTATCAGAAAACCAAAGCAGCAAACGGAAGATTCGGGTCTGGGCCAAAAACATGCCGCTTGTAAGCTGAGCTGCATGCAATTTTAGGGGGCTGCGCCACCACTACCCCACCCTCCTTGTCCGTGGATTCTGAGGTGGGGGTTAATCTCAACCATGGATGAGGATTCAGCAGAGGGGGAAGATAAAGAGGAGGAAGAGCTTGCAGAGAGCACACATCACTCCATTTTCCCCAACAGCCAGGAGCTTTTTGTGACCCAGACGGAATTACCCTCCCAGCCCTCCCAAACCACTAACCTAGACAATGAAGCCATGGAAGCAACCTCTGGTGAGTGTAGCTTTGTAAATATAAAACATGGTTTAAAAACAAGCATTTTTTAATGATTGATTTGCCATGAGGGCTTGGCATACATTAGCAGGCAGTAAAGTTACTGGAAAAGTTTGTTAACATGTCTGGGGATGGAGTGGAAATCCTCCAGGGACATCTCCATGAAGCGCTCCTGGAGGTACTCCAAAAGCCTTTGCAGAAGGTTTCTGGGCAAGGCAGCCTTGTTCCGTCCACCATGGTAGGACACTTTACCACGCCATGCATGTAGCAAGTAATCGGGTATCACTGCATGACAAAGCCTAGCTGCGTATGGTCCTGGGTGATTGCAGGCATTCAAGAAACATCCATTCTTTATCTCGCTCTGTTATCCTCAGCAGAGTGATATCGTTCATGGTAACCTGGTTGAAATTAAGGAATTTAAGTAAGGGGACAGAGAAATGCGGGAGGGGAGGAAGGATAGCGCTGAGCTTTTTAGTGTTTGGCCAGCAGGAATCTTCCCAGCTACCAGCCACGCGGTGTGGGGGGGGAGAAACGGGGGTAATTAGCAGTGATCTTCCATGATACCAGCCATGCAGTGGGGGGAGGGGAAAAGCAATACTACAGAATTGGATTGGGGATGGGAGGGGTTGGCGTCTGCTGCTCCTTGTAAAGAGGAAAGAAGCAGCACAGGGAGAAGCTATATGCCTTACCATGACAGCATGCAAGCTGAATTGTGATGCCCGGACCTGCGTCTGTGTTGATCTGTTACACCAGAGCCGCAGGCACTCAATACTAAAAGAATCCAAATGCGACCTTGTAGTGAAATCACATGTGCTATGTAAGGTGAATAGTGTTATCCACTGTGAAAGAGTATAACCATTGTTCTGTAAAATGTATCTTTTATAATCCTTCTCTCACTATTTTCCCCCACTCATGCAGCTGCACATTTTTCAAGCCTCCCTACTCCATCCCGAAGGCTAGCTCAGATAAAGCGGAGGAAGAAGAGGACACGAGATGAAATGTTCTCAGAAATCATGGAAGTAACCCGCAATGAAAGAGCTCATCTGAGGGAGTGGAAGGACGTGGTAGCAAAGTACAGGAAAGATGCCAGTGAACGTGAGGACAGTAGGGATGCTCGAGATGAGAGGTGCACCAGGAAGATCAGCGGTGGCGGGATGCAACGCTGGAGCTGCTGCGTGATCAAACTGACATCCTCCGACGTCTGGTGGATCTTCAGGAGGAGCAGCGGGGTCACAGAGTGCCGCTGCAGCCCATGTTTAACCACCCTCAGTACTCACCACGTTCCATGTCTTCCTCACCCAGACGTGTAAGAACGCGTGGGGGAAGGCTTTGTGCACCAGCCCACTCCACCCCCGTGGACAGTCCAACCAAAAGGCTGTCATTACATTGAAATGTGCTTAATGGCCTTTTCCTTCCCTCCTATCCTCCTCCCAAACCAATCCCAGGATACCTTGTTATTTCTCTTCCTCTTTTTATAATTACATGCTTTTTAAACAAAGGGGGAGGGTGGGTTGCTTACAGGGAATGACTTTTAATAAAGAATACATGCTTTTTAAACAATAGTAACTTTATTTCCATAAGCAAGCTGTAATCGAAGGGGGAGGGTGGGTTGCTTACAGGAGGAGTCAATAAAGGGGGGGAGGTTCATGAAGGGGAAAGAAACACAGCAGTCACACTGTACCCTGGCCCGTGATGAAACTCGTTTTCAAGGCTTCTCTGATGTGCACCGCTTCCTGGTGAGCTCTACTAATCGCCCTGGTGTCTGGCTGCGCGTAATCAGCGGCCAGGTGATTTGCCTCAGCCTCCCACCCCGCCATAAAGGTCTCCCCCTTACTTTCACAGAGATTGTGGAGCACACAGCAAGCAGCAATAACAAAGGGGACATTGGTTTGGCTGAGGTCTGAGCGAGTGAGTAACGTTTGCCAGTGGGCTTTTAAATGGCCAAATGCACATTCTACCACCATCCTGCACTTGCTCAGCCTATAGTTGAACAGCTCCTGACCACTGTCCAGGCTGCCTGTGCATGGCTGCATGAGCCATGGCATCAAGGAGTAGGCTGGGTCACCCAGGATAACGACAGGCATTTCAACATCCCCAACTGTTATTTTCTGGTCCGGGAAGTAAGTCCCTTGCTGCAGTCGTTTAAACAGAATAGTGCTTCTGAAGACACGAGCGTCATGAACCCTTCCTGGCCATCCCACGTGGATGTTGGTGAAACTTCCTTTGTGATCCACCAGTGCTTGCAGCACCATTGAAAAGTACCCCTTGCGGTTTATGTACCAGGGTGCCCTGGTGCTCCGGTGCCAAGATAGGGATATGGGTTCCATCTATGGCCCCCCCACAGTTAGGGAATCCCATTGCAGCAAAGCCATCCACTATGACCTGCACGTTTCCCAGAGTCACAACCTTTCGTAGCAGCAGCTTAATGATTGCTTTGGCTACTTGCAACACAGCAGCCCCCACAGTAGATTTTCCCACTCCAAATTGGTTCCTGACTGACTGGTAGCTGTCTGGCGTTGCAAGCTTCCAGAGGGCTATTACCACTCCCTTCTCCACTGTGAGGGCTGCTCTCATCTTGGTATTATGGCGTTTCAGGGCAGGGGAAAGCAAGTCACAAAGTTCAAAGAAAATGCTCTTACACATGCGAAAGTTTCGCAGCCACTGCGAATCGTCCCACACCTGCAAAACTATGCGGTCCCACCAGTCTGTGCTTGCTTCCCAGGCCCAAAATCGGCATTCAATGGGTAGAACCTCCCCCATTACCAGCAGGAGCTCCAAAGCGCGGGGGCCCGCGGTTAGGGAGAAATCAGTGTCCATGTCCTCATCACTCTCATTGCCGCACTGCCGTAGCTGCCTCCTCCTCGCCTGCCTTTGCAGTTCATGGTTCACCATAGACTGCACGAGAATGCACGAGGTGTGTACAACATCCACAATTGTGTTATTGATCTGAGCAGGGTCCATGCTTGCTGTGCTATGGCGTTTGCTTTCAGTTCACCCAGGAAAAAGGCACGAAATGGTTTTCTACTGCTTTCAGGAAGGGAGGAGTAAGGCTGTACCCAGAACCACCCGCGACAATGATTTTTGCCCCATCAGGCACTGGGATCTCAACCTAGAATTCCAAGGGGCAGGGGAGACTGCGGGAACTGTCGGATAGCTACGGAATAGCTACCCACAGTGCAATGCTCCGGAAATCGATGCTAGCCTCGGACCATGGACGCACACCGCCGAATTAATGTGCCTAGTGTGGATGCGTGCAATCGACTTTATAATATCTGTTTTATAAAACCAGTTTAAGTTAATTCAAAATTACCCTGTAGTGTAGACGTACCCTATGGGTACTCAATATCACTGGTAAGGAATAACACTTGCAAATATACATACATTTTACTTAAAAGCCTTTCTCAGTGTGAAAGCCAGTCATTGCAATGGGTAAGTGAAAGGATTCAGTCAGTGCTATCCAACACAAGAAAAACTGGTTTAGATATTCCCTCTCTGTCACACAGGATAAATTCACTCTTTCAGCCAGTAAACCGTCTTCTGAAAAGAGAAATAAAACAGCATGTCTACTGTGCTAAAAGAAACAGAACGTCACAAATTGTTTTTCTAAAACTAGTTTCTCTGTTAATAAGATATTGACACAGTAAAGTACTTCACACAACCAGGCTCTACGAAGAAATATATCTCATAAAGCCCCAGCAAGATTACCAGCGAGAGTGGTGAGCTAATGCATATTGTAAACAAAGTGCTCACTGTGCAGGCAAAGAGCAATACTGAAGCCCCCTTTTCTAAATCACAGCGTTTACAAAGAGCTTCACATCCTCTTTAGCCTCCTTTGCGACACCTGCAAACTAAAGTTTTATCTTTTATGAAAAATGAACTGAAATGCAATGCATTATCCGTACGATAGTACTGGGCCACATCGCATAGATCTGGGCTGTATCTAGCTCTAAGCTGAATGCTCAGTTAGCTGCCATCCAGCATATTCTGTCCCCAGACACCATTCTCAGCTGCTTACCTAATAAGGCAACGTGCAAGTTGACTGGCTGGCTTATAGGTCATCCAGTGTTTACCTTGCAAGCTTACAGCATGCAAGCAACTGACAGCCTACCTTTTGGCAGACAGAGGGTGCTCAGCTATCCCTTGTCAACAGCAAGAAAAAAAGTTTCACCATATTAACACAGCAAAAGGAACCATTGTGTAGGAGACTACTATATGCAGTTATGAAGATGCTGAATCTCATTTTCAGAGGCTGGAACATACTGCATTTGCCATTTCATGATACTAGCAGCTTACAGCTTTGTTAATTTATTTTACCAACATGAACAGAAAGCCCCAGAGGGTAAATGCAATTATTTTTCATTCAACACATTTTAGGACCACTTGCTATTTCAATGTCAATCAGTTCCCAAATAAACACATTTGCTGCTTGCTTAAAAATGGGCCACTACGTCAGTTGCAAACAGCCACTTTTCAACGTTCTAGACAGCGAGGCACCTAACTGTCCAACACATATATTTTCTCCTGAACTAGATGAAAGCAAAATAGAAACGTTCATTTGAAACACTTTTTAATTTTGATAATCTTTGATAGCGAAAGATTTTGGTTGTACAACAGTACAGAAGAGTTCTGCAGTGTAGTACTCACACCAAAACGATCATTTGATAATTCTTTAGCTTTTGATGCCCATAGCTCCTACTGTTACTCACAAAAGTTTTCATGAAGCTCCCAACAGAATTTTCACATGCTACACTGCCATTGTGTTAGGTTTACTAGTGATGCTTCTGAGAGAAGAGCAGCAAGACCGTTCCCTATGCTTACAGCATAGGTAAAAATCAGGGGTGAGTGGAGGGCAGTACAAATTCCACTCTAGGTATGGCAGAAGGGAGCTCCTTCCACATGCTCCCTCTTCTTGTATGGTGCAGTGAGCACTCCCTCTCACGTTGCAACTGGCTTTTTCACCAGGCCTCCCTACACCAACAGTTTAAGTGCAATTCCTCAAATGACCACTTCCAACACAATTTAGGGACTAACTTCCTTCCAGAGGACTCGAGACTACCACTCTTCAGCAGATATTGGGGGTGAGGGAAGGAAAGATTATAAAAGAAAGAGGGGGTGGTCACCAGGTCACTAGACACCAACAAAAAGATGCTGTCTGACAACTTGGAAATATTTCCTCGCTTTTTGGATTTCGACACTGTATACATTGGTTTGAAATAGTGAAAAATACTGACACAGCATAAAACCAAAATAACTATCCAGTGTTATTAGGCACAACAGCCACACATTTGCCAAGTGGCTTCCATTATTAGAAAATCTTTAGTCCACAATGACTAAATAAAGCT
Source organism: Gopherus evgoodei (assembly GCF_007399415.2). Classification (NCBI taxonomy): domain Eukaryota; kingdom Metazoa; phylum Chordata; order Testudines; family Testudinidae; genus Gopherus; species Gopherus evgoodei. The sequence goes on from NC_044323.1 coordinate 30,424,925, forward strand.
GTGTTTGGGAACCAAATCTGCCATCATGGGGAGGTGAGGGGGTGGCTACTGCAACAACTGTGAAGTTACACTTGGAATGATTCTCATGCTCATACAATCATGGTTAAAAAGTACTTGTGTATATGGCTGAATTGCTCTTATAAATAGAATGTGTTAAAAACACTACAGGGAATCATGCTGACAGTCGGTAAACTTAGCTTCTATCATCATTTACCATCCAAGTTGTGCCAAAGTGTAACAGCAGATCTTGGATTAAATCTGCCTATTTTCCATTAAAAATGCTATTTTCCCACTAAACTATATTATGCTCTCCCAATGCAAAATGAAGAAATACTTCTAAAAGCCACTTTAGTGCTGCTATATTTGAAGTGTGACAATGTAAGAAGGGCATGTTACGCAGCAGATCTGCTGCTTGTGTATATTCATGGTCCAACTTGCTCAATTTAACAAGGATGCTTTTTATTCCCTCCAACTCTGCAGGAGCAAACAACTAAGCAGCAGTGAGCTGGATTCTATTGCTTATTGCACATTAACAGAATTATTAACTATATTTTAATCAGCTGTAGCGGCACTAAACCACCGAAGGCAGTGGGATTTACAGATGTCACAGAGGTCAGTTTGAAGATCATCTGTAACAAATCCAATTTGGCCTACAAAATTTGTCTTGCAGGGAAAGATTTGCAAGAACCCCCCAGTCTGATTCAGAGTGCAGACTGATTTTGCAAGGCTGGAAAAATCAGAACATTCCTTCAGTTTACATGTAACAATTAAATACAGAAATCACAGACAAAATCCCACAATGCCATTTTTACAAATATCTCGAGTATTCCACACTCAATTTCACCAATGAATTAAAGAAGACCTACAAAACTACACACTAGCAGATGCTAAAAGTCTTAATGCATATAAATATTGTAAAACTTGAATTTAAGCAGGAGTGAATGTGACTGCTGCATTGGTAATACAGAATGCATAACTGGTTCCATTCTAATCACTCATTTTCTATCATTCACAGATTTCTGAAATGCTCAAACTTTCAGGGTGAAGTTTTCCAGAAATGTACCTTCTTGAAAGTGTGCTTTTCTGGACAGTTTGATAAAGAGTTCATTTTTTAGCACAATGGGGGAAAACACTTCCACACTTTCTTTGTTGTACCTTATTTTGAACAGTCTTAGAGCAAAGAGGGCAGTGGTAAGAAGTAGTAGGAAATCATCCTCATTAAGAAGCAATGCTCTACCTTATTCTGAAGGGAATTGATCTTGCTTTGACTCATTTCTAAAGCTGTCTACACTTACCATTTAAAGCACAAAAAGTCCCCGTTATGCACTAAAAACACAGGAGCGTCTGAAGCTCAGAAGTTTCACCACAAAAAAATCACTTTCAAAAAGAGGCATATAGTTCTTACCACGGTTCTTTTTGCGCTGTTGTGAAAGTGAAGACACATTCTACCAGCGTAAACAGCTTTTGGCCTCCAAAGGATATCCCACAGTTCCAAAAGTGATCACTCTGGCCAGCATCTCCGCTGCTCTGACACCAAGTAAACGGACGTCCACCCCTCCCCGTGTAAGCCCCGGAAAGTTTGAAACTCCCTTTCCCTTTGTTTGTAGGCATGGCAGGGAAAGCAGCCAGACAGCAGGGGGGTTAAAAAAAATGCCATGAAAGAAACAAGGAAGTAGTGGGTCTGCTGGGACATGAAGCAGGGCAGCATGGGGCACTGAGCAGGGACCCAGAATGCCTTCCACTGCTCTCATCTGTGATGGAAGTGCTGGTAGTGTAAACACTCTCTGGCACCTGAGGAATTGAGTACACAAACCAGCACTTTACTTTCACCAGTTCTCTATCACCAGTGAAACTTACAGTGCAAAAACTCTAAGTGTAGACCAGATGTCCTGAATTTATAGGGACAGTCCCAGTTTTTGGATCTTTTCCTTACATAGGCTCCTATTACTCCCCACCCTGTCTTGATTTTTCACACTTTCTGTCTGGTCACCCTAACCTGTGTGGTAGCTTTTCACTACAAAAGCCTACTGGGCATGCCTACAAAGGTGATTTAGCTGTACAGAGAAAAGTCTAGTTAAATTGCTGCACATTGGTGGGGACACCAAAGGATGGAGAAAAGGCCCATGTTTATCTTGTAAGGTTAAAATGAATTGAAAGGGCACTCGTGAGGTTTCCAAAGATATACACAAGCTGAGTCATGAGGAGTCCCTTGTATATGGGGTGATCCTATGCCATTTCTGAAATATAATATTCAAATGTATATCAATTAGTGGAAAAAAATGTATCTTACAGTATAGTGCATTACTGTATGCCCCAGACAGTTGTGAAATCCATTTACATGAAGAGCACACTGTTAACTGTTCTTACGCAGCAGATTACTGTCCACCATCACTTACTACAGATAAGTCTAGCACCACAGAGCGATAATGGAAGTATGCTGGTATACAGGCCACTGATGCTGACGGCTAAATTTGCTTCATAGTTAACTAGTTCATCCCATGAATAGCAGCAAAAGAATGCCTTTCTTCAACCAACTCAGCAATGTAGATGGGTGTTGACATTCCTCAGAGAAGTTGGGTGTCTCTCTAACTAGGACAGAATAAAGAAGTACAGAATGAAGGATTTCAGGATTTCTCTGTTTGCATTACAGTGACACCCAGAGGTACGAGTTATGGAAGAGGCCACAACTGCGATGGTAATGGACAAACTCTTTGTAAGAGACAGACTCTGCAATCCAGGTTTTTAATCCAAATATGTAATAATTAAATGTTTATTTAAAGCTACAGAAAAAAGTATATTCTCATAATTGTCTATGATCATATAATTAAAGACTATTACACAGTGCAGCGTTTATCAGCCTGTGGGGCACAAACACAGGTGGGTCATGAGGGAGCACTGGGTGCGTTACTATATATTGCAGGGGGTGCACAGGGAGTCATAAAACCCACAGTGGTCACTAAGGGTATTTCTACAGAACAACTAGAACCTGCGTCTAGCCCACGCCAGCCAACTCTGGATTGCCGGGCTTGGGCTGCGAGGTTGTTTCATTGCTGTGTAGACTTCCAGGCTCGGTTTGGAGCCCGAGTTCTGGGAACCTCCCACTGTGCAGGGTCCTAGAGTCAAGGCTCTAGCCCGAGCCCAGATGTTTTACCTGGCTCCTGTTGTAACATGCTCTCTTCTCCATCTCCTACCACTCCCACTCCTCCTGCAGTTGCAAGCCCTCCATCACACTGGAGGTTTCTCCCCCTCCTTCACAGTAGGGTGAATAAAAATTGATTTTAAAAAAATCAGATTAAAAAACATTTTACATTAAATTTAAAATCATGACAACCTATATTAAGGCTTAAAGTTACTATAATCTAATAAAATCATTTAAATAAAAGAACATTAAGTAGTACATGTTTGCTGCCAAGTTATAAACAAACTCAAGCCACTGAATGGGGGAAGTCACTGGTAAGCATGTGAACCACAGAATCTGTTGAAGTGCTAAACCAGCTTTTGACAACAGTAGCCTCTTCCATAGGTGCAGCGAGAATATCTTCTTTTCAGTTTATTTGAACTAGCTCATTTAAAGATGACAAACCAATTGGGAGCTGAAGAAGCAGAAACGATTTTGTTCCTCTTCCAATCTATAAATAAAAACTAGGTGAGAGATGATGAGATCTATTACTTTCAAATCTTGAAGGGCCATCAGTTCAATTCACTAACTACAGGTAATACTTCCTTGATTTATTAAATCAGTTAGTTTTAAATGCAAAACCTATTTTTTTTTTTACATATCCAGCACATTTAGCGTTGTTTTATTTAACTTATAAAAACATTTTAAATGTTTTTGTGCAACTTTTTGAATTTCAATTTCCATCCAAGTACAGTTTGATACAAAAAAATCATAAGTAAAAAGTTAGTAATCTATTGAATAAAAAGACAACATGAAAACTGCAAAAATTGAGAATATGAATAGTTAAGCTATATAATACCTTAAATAAATATGTATAGCTATACTATATTCTCCTAGTTAGCATAAAGCAGTATCAAATTTAGTTTAGAGGCTATATTTCATTGCAAATCAATATGTTTTAATCATTACCAACCAATGGGAAACAACCTTTCTTTAGCAAAAGAACTAGAAAGTACAAAGGCAAAGTACAAAGGCAAAATGAGATTAAAATAGATTTAAATCAAGGTTTCCTGCTTGATGATTTAAATCATGATTAAAATTGGTGATTTATATCAACCCATAGTCACAAGTGCTCAGATCCAGGGCAGAGGAACCAGTGCTTCAAAGGACTGTGGAGCCGAGGTGACAGTCTCTGGAAACAGCACTACCCTGGAGAAGAGTGCCATGTAAGTGAGAAGATGGGGGTAGCACGTTCCACCTAGTATCCCCATTGTGTCTTCCTGATAACCAAACCACACAATCCTGAACAGCTAAAAAGGGATGATGGGATATGGTAGCTCATAGGACAACTAGTTGGAGTAAAGATTCAGAAAAGTTGAGAAGCAGTGGTATAAAAACCACAAGCACCGTAGCTGGAGTTAAACATTCAAGTCCTGACTCCAGTGCTTAATCATGCAACCTTAAAATGTGCATCCTTTAAGTCAACGCTTTTCAAAGTAAGAGTCACAACCCAGTACGGGACTGCAGAATGTAAGGCACTGGGTCACCTTGCTGATTCAAATTATAACCATCATTGCCATGCAGCAGCTCTAAAGGGCCACACAGCAGGGACCTGGAGAGGAGAGAAGTGAGGTCTGGGGTGGGCAGGAACTGCGGAAGGGAGCAAGCTGGGACTTGCAGGGCTGCTGTGGGCCTCTCCCTTGGCCCCACCCTGGAGCTCCCTGCTGCTGACAGAGAGAGAGAAGCCCTTCCCCCAGACCTTTGTGCTGCCTGCACCCCCAAATCCTCATCCCTGGCTACACCCCAGAGCCTGCACCCCCAGCCAGAACCCTCACCCCCGCATCCCAACCCTCTGTCCCAGCCCTGAGCCCCCCAGTATGCTGAACCCCTCATTCCAAGCTCCACCCTAGAGCCCTCACCTCCACACTGCACCTTCTGCCCTACCCTGGGCCATCTCCCACGCTCCTTACCATAGGCTTACTAAGACTAGTGTTAGTTATGTGAAGTGGGGCAAGCTGGAATGTATTGCAATATTATGATTTTATGAAAACTCTAGTCAAAAGACATAATTATGTTGGGTCACGGGCATCAACAATTTTCTTCAACTGGGTCATGAGGAAAAAAGTTTGAAAACCACTGCGCTAAGTAGATGTAAAACATGAATACAATAGATAGAAAACTTTACACAGTATATCTATTAAAAAGGGTACAACAAAACTACTGGAGATTACAAGATCTACACTGCTAGCAAGTGTCACATTGAAAGGGCCTCTAGAAAGATATTCAAGAGTCTTACAATGTGTGTGAGAACAGCTCTCCCTCTGACTGTGGTCCCAATCTAAATGCCATTAGTGAATATTCTTTCAGCACTAAGTGTAGGTGGTGTTTTGCAAACCAATTAAGACATGATCCCCACATCAAAAATCCCCAGCCCCCCAGAAATAAAAGTCAGATCAGGCTGAAAAAGTAAGTGGAAATAGCAGAAAAGTTGGGTAGTAACAGAGCTTCTGTAGATAAAGTCTAAACCAAAAAGCTGCTGCAAAGCATACACTGAAGTGTTCTCACTTTGACCCCAAAATCTAATTCTCAAGTAGCCAACTAAACAGAAACAAAGCTGAGTCCATTTTGTGATTTAAGTAATTTAATCTTTCTTGTAAGTGGACCTACTGCCAATGGCTTCAAGTCAAACTACAGTAGTATTTTGAACTCTATTGGACAGTATCCCTAAATTAAAATTCAGTACAAGAAATTTAAGATCATTCTAATAGCATGTGGGAACAAGGAGGATCATTGTGCAAGGCTGCAACATTTTCTTCAGCTCAATTCTGGTTTCTGACTTCCTAGGAAACAAAAATAATCAGCTTATACCTAAAGTCTAGATTTAGTACAAAAGAGTTTGGAGTTGATCCACTAGTTGCATTAGTTTACAATGCCACACTAGTGTGCTGTAAAAGAAGGAAAGCATATCCAAGCAAATTTGGGGCACTAGAACATATTTTATAAGACTGATCCAAACTAGTGGATGGCTGCTAACAAGGCCATTACATGGGGATTTTATTGGATAGTACTGCTTCATTTTAATAGTCAACTTTGGACAATAAGAGAACATTTCATTAAGTGACTTGCCATTTGTGAGCACTCCCCTTTTCTCTTTTTTTGCCAAAAGCTATTCTAATTTATTGTAAGTTATCATGAGGAAGAAGATGCTAAAAGCCTCCATGGATGCAGGCTGGAGCTTTCAAAGTTTTGAAGTGGGTAAATAGCCTGAAGAGAATGAATTTATTATGGAAGAAGCATAGTCTGTAGGAGAAAGGTTGACTTTGTGGTTAAGGCACTAGCTTGAAGCTAATGAGATCTAGGTTCATTTCTCAGTTCTACCACATAGTCTCTTTGTGCACAAGGTACCCATCTGTAAAATGAGGATACTACTGCCTTACCTCATAAGTGTTCTGTGAAAAATGTGTTAATGGTCATGAGACAGACACTGTGTCAATGAGGGCTAGCTGAGCACCAAGATGGGGCAGGGGTCGTGGGGGGGGGGCAGTCAGGAAGGCGAGGAGGGTTTGGATGGGGCAGCGCAGGGCAGTCAGGGGTGGGGATTCTGATGGTATGTCAGGGGTCCCACGGGGCTGTCAGGGAACAGGGGGTTTGGATGGGCCAGGAGTCCGGGGTGGGGGGCCCATCAGGGGGCCAGAAGCAGGGGTGGGAGGATGGGGGGCAGGCCACACCCCCTCCCCTAACCGGCCCTCTATACAATTTCCAAAACTCGATGCAGCCCTCAGGCCAAAAAGTTTGCTCGCCCCTGGTTTAGCTCCTCCTTCCTGTTGGATGAGGTAATCTGCCACCACCTTACCTGCTCACACTCAGATTGTACGCTCTATGGGGCAGGTTCCATACCAGGCACCATGCACACCCTTAGAGCTGTATTTGAACATACAACATTTTTGTTAAACAATGAAGCAATTCTTACAAATTCAAACAAGTATGAATGTGTGTAGGTTTCTCACAGTTTCCAGCTCTGTGGGGCACAGTGAAGACTGGGGGGTGGGGGGGAGAAAGGGGCAGAGCAGGGATTATGACTCACCAAGTTTATAAACAACAAAAATTTGTCTAATTGTATTGTTTGAGATGATGAAAAATGAATATATATATATATATATGGCTTGATCCTGAGAGAGCTGCTGGGAGAATTCAGGTCTCAAAGAGGCAAAGAAAAATCTTGATCATACAGTGACAAGACAGAATAAAGGGGTGCATAGTCAGTCACTCTCCCTAACAGGGCTCACATCCCATTTGGCAGCTCCACAAGTACTTCCTTCCACTTTAGGAGCTCTCTGGTTCAGCAGGAGAAAATAATATGACTTCTGGTAAAGAGATAAATACAAATACTACTAACAGAACTAAACACTTTTTCTAGGAAGCAGTTTATCTAAATCAGGTTCAGGTCTTCTGACCTCCTGTATAACCAGAGTTTAGGTTAAACACAAGTGCTAATTACTCAGCTTCCTCACTGCTAACAAGAAACAGCTGAACAAAAAAGAGAGACTTTCCCATTTCACACAGACCTATGGCTCAAGGGAAGAACCAACTGCACCCATTTCACTGGTTGTTGCAGTGTCTGTCATTTTAAATACTGAACTAATATTGAAAATCAGTTTGGGATGTTAAAGTCAATGCACTTTTTTTGTGGGATGTTCTAGTCTGTACACAGTTTAAAATCCAAGAGCATTTGTACAGTAAGTGTCAAACAGCGCAAAGAAAGCTGCCTACAAAGTTGTAAGCTATTGGTTCCCATTTCAAAATGTTTAGTCCAGGGTAGTTGTAGGTACAACATGTATAACTAGAGAATACAGCAATACAGAAGGGAAGCAAAAAAAACTTTGGGAAAGAACATTTAGTGGTCCTGCCGCCCCCAGGATATAATCCAATACACATTGGAAATGCACTGTCAGTCATAATTTATATTCAAGCAACATCCTTGATAAAAGATCCTCCTAATTCAAAACATACCCACCACCAAACTGCTAGCTACACTCCTAGCGCAACCAAAGAGTTCATTCCAGTGCAAAGGCACGAACATTTCAGCCAAAGCTTCACTCCTGGATTCTGTTCCTCTGTCTTCTTACATTATACCTCTAACGTTATTCAGAATCCCTATTATTTATCAACATTCAGGGCTCCTCCCAGAAGTTATGTACTATCTGCCTTTGGAAAGCAGTGGTGGGATCGTTTGCTTTTGAGAAGAAAATTAGTTGAAATAAACAGACAACTATTTAACCACTCACTATCCTTATACCTACAAACGGTCCTGCTAAGCAATTTCATAAATCACCGTTACAAAGGAAGGGGAAAATTTAACCCATGAACCATATTGGGAATTAATATAAATAATATGCAAAACTAAGTTCTTTTTAGACCTAGGTCTAAAAATAACTGGGTCAGACTTAGGAAGGAGAGCGTTCCTTCTCAACCAGCACTAAGGAACTTACACCGCTTTAAAACCATGTGAACCCAATTGAAATGCACTATCTGAAAAATTCAAGTCTTTTAAACTACCACCATATTCCTTATCAAGCCACCACCACCACCTTTCTGAACAACTTATAGTAAAAACTACTTTCATATTAAGAGGAGAAAATCATCATTACCCTCTGAACAGAACCCTCAGCAGAAGATTACATCAAAGGCTTACCTTAGCTTCCAGGTTGCAGTATGCCTTCCAGGACCCCCACACAGCTCTACAATGTGTGGTACACCTCGTCTACACCATGCTTCTGTGTAACAACCAGAGCTCATATGCAAGCTAAGGCTCACTTTTGAATTCCTTTAGTGTTAACGGTAAATATTCTATTTAACTACCTGAGATAATTCTTAGATTAGGCATTTTAGTACTCTATTCAAGCAACTGCAGGGCGAAGCCCCAGACCTGAAAGTTAGGTTCCACAGCAAAACATATTTTAAGCATATAAACATGCTTTTAAAATGTATAAGTTTTCAAGTTTGCAAAACTGAAAGCTTAAATCAACTTTTCGGGAAACAGTTTGCAACAGCGAAATCACTTCTATTCAGTTCATAGTAAAGGTCCTTTCTCCCAAGGTCTGATAGTTAGAGGCTTAACTCCTCTCTTGTCAGATGTGCCTTTATTTGGAGACAAAGCAAGAGCAGGCAGTGCATAACTGTTTTCATAAATGGTATTCAGCCACATGTAAACTAGCAACAACTTGGCAAAATGAGTGACAGCTTGGCACAATCAATTCAGCTGTGTGCTGCCTCGGTTACTCTAGCCACTCAAAAATGTGCTGAATTTCAGGGTTTATTTTCAAAAAGCTATACTCTTCTACAAAAGATTTATGGTTTCTAACAAAATGATTGATTCCATTCACAATAATCCCTTTATTTAGTAATCTCTTAAGTGTGGAGGGGAGGAATCATCTCTCTATCTGTAGTCAGAGAAGTGAATTGCTTAAACTGACTGGTTTAAGATTGATACTATTGTGCTTTTAAAATTCTTTACTATTGTATTAACCATGGCACCCTCAAGGCCAAATTATAAATATGTCTCTATTGGGCTAGAAATTGTACCCACTTTTAGCAAGCAACAGTCCCTGCCCTGAAGAATTTACAGTTAATTTGAGATAAGACACAACAAGCAAGGATGACAGGCAAAAGGATGGAGGATGGGCAACTGTTACAAAAATATTCTGTGGTTACATAAATCAAAAATGTTAATGTTCTTGACAGTTCCCAATGTTGGTTTTCTTAAGCCATGCAATACTGTTGTATAAAGAGGAGGAAGGGTGGTAATGGGGGATCAAAGGACATTTTTACAAGTGCAGGAATGCAAGGGAGAAATTAGAGTGGGGAGAAGAGCAGAGACAAATGGGAGAGAAGAGAATGTGGGACCAAAAAAATAAAAAGGAACATTAGACACAGAGAAGGAGGAGATCCAAGATATGTAACTGGAGGGAAAGTAGGAAAAAACTTAAAGCACAAGGTTGTATTTAGAGATTGAGAGCTTTATTGTTAAGAACTCAAAAGCCCTGTAGTCAGTAACAACCCATATCCCCTGATAATTTAACAGACGGATTACACCTAAAACAATGCAACAAACAAAATGGGTTGCCTATAACCACAGATATAGGAATATATAGCGATATATCTATATCTACCTATTTGCAAAGAGGAAAAACAAGTATAGTAAATTAACTACTCTAAGGAAAGCTTGAGCCTGAAGTGCAATGCTCCAAACACTTACCTGGGTTTGTGTATGTGAGAAAAAGGAGGAGGGAGACCTTCAGATACAGGTGAACTCCCTCAGTTACAGTTCCCTACCAGGTGAGGACAAGAGAAACAGTCACAGGAAAAACAGTTCATTTAGATACATTTCCAGCCTAAACTACTATAATGCACCAGTTAACATAGAAAACAAATCTTAACTACTGTAACCCAGTCACAGAAAGAGAGATCAATTTAGGATGGTATTACATAGGAATTGCCATACTGCATCAGAATCATGATCCATCTAGTTCAGCACCCTGTCTTTGATAGTTGCCAGCTCTAGCTACTTCAGAGAAAGGTACAAGAAGCCCCACACTTGACAGATGTAGGATAAACTCCTCCCCGCCCCGAACTTCTCATCCTAATCCCTAATTTAGAGATTATTTTAAAACCTCAAACATGAGGATTTATAGCCTTTCCCAAACTTCTTAGCTTTAACTGTTATAATTCTTGTTATCCATATATGTGCCCAATCCTCTTTGAATCTTGCTATGTTTTTGGCACAGTGCCATGTGGCAATAAAGTTCCCACTTTAATCACATTCTGTGAAATGGTCTTTCCTTTTATCAAGTTTTGAATTTGCTGCCTTGCCATTTCATTGCATAACCCCTTATATTATGAGAGACAGAGAACAGAAACTCCAGCTCTACTTTCTCTAGACTATTCATTATTTTGTATCCTGTTACCATGCAGCCTCTTATGTCCTTTATGAAGAAAGCTCCCAATCTTTTCAATCTCTTTTCATGAGAGTATTTCTGTTCCCCTAATCATTCTCTGCCATTCTCTGCACCCCTTCTAATTCTGCCAGAGTAAGGAAGTGGTCCAGCAAACAGCATTAAAAAAAAAGTCACTAACCTCATGCATATAGGTTATGACCCAGTCATCAATGAAATCAATGAGAAGACTGTCATTGACTTCAACAGGTTGAATCAATTCTTAATTTTGCAAACTATAAAAAAAAAAAAATCCCCCAGTCTATTTCTTGGACTACTAAAGCCTCAATCATGCAAAAACTTATCCACATGTTTAATTTAATCATATGAATTTTCCCATTAACTTCAGCTGGACTACACTCATGAATAAAGTTAAGCATGTATGTGTTTGCCTATTTAGACGCTACTGTGAAAGGGTTGCCTGAACCAGAGAAAATGAGAACCAGAATCCCCAAAGGGTTCAGTACTGTTCTAACATTTTGTGAGTAAAGTTTGTTTCTCACTGACAGGAACACTAATTATTGTTTATTCACCGAGTTTCTAAACACTGGGGAAGCATTCCATGCCCCAGTGACCCTCCAATCTGAAGTTTGGACAACACATGATTGAACAAATAAAAACAGGTGTGAGAAGCAGCATAACAAATGATGTAGTTATTTGTCATACATGCTACATGTGCAAGTCTCGAAGTTTTGACTAGAAGAATTAGTGATAGAAAGGGATAGTAAACTTATGCTTCAGGGTTTAGGCCAATCTCTAACTAGAGCTCAGGATGAGACCGAACATGGGGGGCAGATTATCCAACATCTGTCAACTACATGGTTCTTACACCTTCCATTGAAGCATCTGGTGCTGGAAACTGTTGAAGACAAGATACTGTGTTACATGGATCTCAGGTCTGAGCCAGTCTGGAAATTACTATGTATATAAAACACAAATATCAACTTCTATGTATAGATATACATACTTAAAAAAAAACAACAACAAAGCTTAATGACTTGGATAGTTGAGGTCAACCCAGAGCAGACTGTCTACTTTTGAAGTGGAGGACAAGGAAGTGATGAAACAGGGGAGATGGGGGAAAGCAAGTCTCCTGCAGATACAGGAGCCATGATTATGAACATAAACAGAGGACTTAGGTCTCAATTATTGACAATCCTTTCAACCTTTCATGAGGAATACATTCACATTTTTTAAAAAAGATAAAGCAAGCCAATGAGAGTTGCTTCAGAGTTTATCCCGTTAATCTTATCTGATCTGGATGTGCAGAACCATCAGTTATATGCTCCTAAATAAAAAGATCTGATCAATGTGTGGTCAGGGTATGCTGTCCTCCAGGACTTCTGCTGGAGCAGCAGGAAACACTCATGAAAATAAGAGTATTGTACTATTTTTGTTATGTATCAGAGGGGTAGCCGTGTTAGTCTGGATCTGTAAAAGCAGCAAAGAATCCTGTGGCACCTTATAGACTAACAGACGTTTTGGAGCATGAGCTTTCGTGGGTGAATACCCACTTCCTCAGATGCATGTAATGGAAATTTCCAGGAGCAGGTATATATATGCTAGCAAGCTAGAGATAACGAGGTCAGTTCAATCAGGGAGGATGAGGCCCTGTTCTAGCAGTTGAGGTGTGAAAACCAAGAGAGGAGAAACTGGTCCTGTAATTGGCAAGCCATTCACAGTCTTTGTTCAATCCTGAGCTGATGGTGTCAAATTTGCAGATGAACTGAAGCTCAGCAGTTTCTCTTTGAAGTCTGGTCCTGAAGTTTTTTTGCTGCAGGATGGCCACCTTAAGGTCTGCTATAGTGTGGCCAGGGAGGTTGAAGTGCACTCCTACAGGTTTTTGTATATTGCCATTCCTAATGTCTGATTTGTGTCCATTTATCCTTTTCCGTAGAGACTGTCCAGTTTGGCCGATGTACATAGCAGAGGGGCATTGCTGGCATATGATGGCGTATATTACATTGGTGGATGTGCAGGTGAATGAGCCAGTGATGGTTTGGCTAATCTGGTTAGGTCCTGTGATGGTGTCGCTGGTGTAGATATGTGGGCAGAGTTGGCATCGAGGTTTGTTACATGGATTGGTTCCTGAGCTAGAGTTATTATGGTGCGGTGTGCAGTTACTGGTGAGAATATGTTTCAGGTTGGCAGGTTGTCTGTGGGCAAGGACTGGCCTGCCACCCAATGCCTGTGAAAGTGTGGGATCATTGTCCAGGATGGGTTGTAGATCCTTGATGATGCGTTGGAGGGGTTTTAGCTGGGGGCTAAACATACAGCCATCACATACAGTGAAAAGTATTGATTTCCTGCCAAAAACGACTTAGCAGGCAGAGTTATCTTATGAAAAATGCATACCATTTAACATGGGTGCAAAAAAAAACTCACAAACCCACCTCATCTTTCCTGGAATGTCCTGAGTTTAACTTCTGACACACTCAGCAACAATTTCAGATTACCCCAATTCAGAGGCTGTTTAAATAAGACGTTTTCAAAGATCGTCTTGATTATGGTAATGTGGCAGACAGAGAAAAGATTTGGAGGTTTGACTTGGTTCAGATAAGATCATCTGACCCTCATTCAAACTTCTTGAGTCCAAAAAACACTGGGCTGGAAATCTTGGGAAAACAAGTTCCCATAATATTTCTGGGAGTTTCTGCTTCATCTCATGCTGGAAATACAAATTCAAACAGCTTTTTGCTTAGTATTTTGGTCCTTCCCATTTTGATCCTGGTTGGAACCAGAGAGTGCAGATGAGCCAAAACCTGAAAGATATTGTAACAATTCATCAATCATCTATGGTGCCACAGTTGTCATTGCCGCACATCACTTCTTAGCGACATCAGGGGCAGAATTTAGATCCTCTTGTTACAAAAGCAGAGCCCCCTGCTGCTTGAGCTTTTGGCAATATGTGGCCTATGATACACAACTGAGCAATCCTGACTCCATCCAGTGCCATGTTTGAAATTCATGCATATCTCTTATATAGCTCTCTATACCTAGAAGATTTGAGTTCACTATGGCTACATTTGAGGCCTATACATGTTTGGTGCATGCACTCAGTTGGCCCATATTTACATTTTTGAAGCTGAATATTGCAAATAACCACACTTAGCTGGCCATGCAGCTTAGGGGAAAGACAATGAAGACTAAACCTGAGGAAACCATACATAAAATAGTGTTTTCAGAATTGAAGAGAGATAATTCCCTATAGCTATATTTAACCAAGGTGGGCAGGACCACACAAGATCACACTGAAGCTTAGATGTAGCTCACTACCACAGGAAATGTTTCTGAAACCAATTGAAATTACATAACTGGAGCCACTCAGAAGGTTCTGCCTCATGTCATGAGCCACAGGCCTCAAACCTGGGTCCACAGGAGCAGCCATGCTTCAACCCTCCATGTGATAAAGACAAGCCCCCCCAAACCAACATATGAATGTACAAAGTTAGAGGGCTTGAAGTGAATAGACTTAGGACACAAGTCATCTCCACTGACTGCTTTAACTCCACCAGAGGTCTTGAGAAGATGAAGACAACATTTGCACAGTAGCCAGCCTATCCTTCCTGGAGAAAATATATGGCTTAGTCTATTTTTGGTTCTATATGGTACCTTTTACTCCTGATCTCCAGAAATCTCAGCTATGCCAGCAGTGGAGGAGACAAAGAGGACACACCTCAGCACCCAGCTGGTCTTGAGTTTGACAGCTCACTCAGGCCATTTGGTATTTCCATTACCCCCTTGTCTCCTCCCATTGGAGAGTATTTGGTCTATTTCTTGCTGAATGATGTGGAATTAGAACAGATTGTTGGAAAGAATCCAAGTGAGAGAAGTGATCCAGTTCCACACTGTGCTACTTCCCATCCCTTTTTAGGGATCTCTCTTACAAGACAATGCTCAAAGCAGAGACAAGGGACATAGAAAAAGGTGTTAAAGTAGAACTGGGAGGTCAGTGGGAGGAAGAGGGGAGAGAGAGGGTTTCTACTCAAGGTACTTCATCTTCCCCCAAACCAAAAAAGAACTGAAACAAAATGCTATATCAAAGTTTACATTCTTCACACTTCCTTTACCTTGTACAATCCCTACACGTCCCCTGGAAGACTGATTCAGGGTTCTTGACCTAAACAATTTACACTTTCACAGTCGCTATCAAAGCTGACTCACTATAAGTATTTTTGAGTGGTAAAACAACCAACACCAAGTCTCGCCCTTCTATCTTGCCACAGCAGACAGCTGTCACCAGGAGCCTGACCCTGGTAGCAACATACCAGGCTTCAAGAAACAAACACCTTTCCTCCACACTTCCATTGATTTGGGTGTGTCTTCAACTAGCTGTAGATGAATCCCCAGAAAGAATGAGCTGTCTATCTCAGTCCCCAGGCCTGTAAATATTATTTGTATTGTGGTAGCACCTAAGGGATGAGAATTTCCTCTACTAGGTATTGTACTTCACATAACAATGGTGTAGTCCTGGCCCTTAAAATTCAAGAGAAAGCTAAGACACAACAGGTGGATGTAGACAAAACAGGGCTGCACAAGATGACAGTGAGATATTATGAACAGATACTTGGGGTGTGGGAGGGAGTAGATATCTAGTCAAGAAACATCATTCACTCGGGACATCTTGGACTGAAAACAAGCCAGAGCTTTCCTTCCAGAGGAAAGATTTGTGGACATTTGCCAAGCCACAGCCAGCGTAAATGAGAACCCTCAAAGAGGAGTGTGGTCCTCTTCTCAGGAAGATGGGCTTGTGGTCTCCCTACACAATACCTTATGCCCAACTGCAGATGTGACCAACAGGGTGTGAGGTGGCAGTAAGTTGTACTCTGAAAGGTCCTCTCAGTGGGCACCATTTGTCGAGAAGTATCTTGAAGCTCAATTCTACCAAGAAGTGCACCTGGCAGGAGAGAGTTTGGCTTTGTCCTGCCTGATTTTTTTCCCCGGTATTTGTCAAAGAGGGAGAAAAGTGCCATGTAGGTTGTAGCCTACAGAGGTGATACTTGCTTACATTTATATAGAAATGAAGTGAGAAAATTCAAAAGCAAGCTGAAAACAAGGTCATGTAGTAAAAATATTTTGTTCCTAACTGGTTTTTACAAGTGTTTTACATGAAGTGTTAATGTTTTGGAAAATGCTACCTATATTCATAGTTATTAGTATGGCATTTACACAAATATTAATTAAAGATGAGTTTAATGTTAATAAATATTTTCTATTTTCTCATGGACTATTTTATGGTAAAAAAGGTGGATTTAATGCTAATTACTTAAGGTGCATTATAATTGATTCTAAAAAGGGTAGCATACTAATTTAAGATTAGACATGCCCATCCACCATCAAGGAACCATTAGAGGAAGGATAATACCCATTCTCCTCATTTAGGGACTGATCATCCCTAAATGCATCGTTTCATCTTAGAAGGTGGGTGCCAATGCAGTGTATGGTTATATTGTAATACCTGTTTGTTTAACATAAACACAAAGTTTTTAATTTTAATCACTCACTGTGCCAGCCACAGTCCTCCACTAAACTAAGTTATCTGTAACTGCTCTGGAGGCTTAAACCTTAAAGCCTGCATGACACCATTTTGAGACTTCCTCTTTCGTGTGATCCCAGACAGCAACAAAGTGACCAAGAAACCCCCATGTTAAGTATATTTAATGCTTTCTAATGTGAAACTAGATAACATGTGACACGGGGCATTTTGGCCTTTCTTCATTCTTGATCAAAACACTGCTGATGCCATAATCCAAGAAAGCCTGGCCATACTTGTGAATATGTTTTTTGTTTTTCATTCGTTCCTGCATCACTAGACTCACCGCTGGAGGCTGAAGTGGATACTCTCATAAAAATGAGTCAGTTGTGCCTTTTATCACAAATCAGAAAGAGGAATTCACTGTTAAGTAAATGAGGCCAAGACTTAGAAAGGCCCTACGTGGTGATACTAAGACAGCACAGAAACAGTCTTGCAATGATTTTTTTTTAATCCATCAGCAAGGTACTCAGGGTGGCATAAATGAAGATATAGACCCTGCCTTAAGGAGCTTACAAACCCTGCAGATTCTCATCTCAGAAAAAGCTAGCACAGGCTCCTACCAGCTCAAGCAGAGAGGATACTCTGTTGATGAGGTGGCTGCCACAGAAAAGGATCTTCTGCACTCAAGTCCCTCAGCTGGATGCTTCCACAGACAGGTGGTGCAAATAGCCAAACTGACATCTGCAAATCCATCTCCGCACAGCCAACATGCCCATTCCTGCTCCAAACATGCCACACCAGGGGGCCACCATTTTGAACTATTACAAATTGGCAGCCTCCACATGTGAGCTCGCACTCACTTAATGTGTGAGGTTACACCACCAGGAGGCCACCATTTTATTGATCAAGACAGTGCCCTCCTGATGCAGCATTTATGGAGCTGCCCCAGACACATTTGGGTACAGATGGCATCATCTCAAGCTGAATCTGGGCCACTGGACCTGCAACCCCATATGCTGATGGCACAGCCCCAAACCACAGTTGGAGACCCTATTCCTTAAAGAAATCAAATTGGTTTTAATCCTTATTTTTAAAATTAGGAATTGGAAACACATAAATCAAAAGTTATAAAGGTAAATGCCCTCTGGGGTAAGAAGCATCAAACAAGTTGAATAGTTCCTATGGGTAATTGTTAGTGAATGACCTAACTCTTCTGAAGATTGATTTGATGAACAGAGAGGCAGGACCACATGCTTCTCACCTACTTTAGCACTTGCAGGGACAGCCACCACTGCTGTGCACAACCAGATTATTTCTAAAAAGCCTTCCACATAAATGGTGTTCAGAATTGGCAGACCACTGCTGTTGAACTCATTGCATACTTGCCTCAGGACATCTCCCTAATAAGCAGGCCGATCCTCTTTGGTCTCCTGGTGCCTCAGTGCCCTGGTGCTGACAGAGCTGAACTAATGTCTTCTCCCTTCCCCCAACACTGCAGAAGAACTGACCAGCTGGCAGTAGGTTTCAGTTGCATGTTATCAGCTGGTGGGAGAGTTCCTGTGATGGTTATTTTCTCTTTTGGTTTATATTAATACTTCATATGCTAAATTAACAGAGCGCTTTTAAATCTTCATGGGTATGTAGCTTATCTGTGGAAGTCAGTGGCTGAAGAGTCATTTCTAAAAGTGTTGTTTTCAATTTGAAATCAAGTTGGAAGAACAGTTTAAATGCCTCCAGCCTTCAGGGTCCTTTTGGCTTGTTTTTAATTTTACAGGGTTTTTTTCAGACCATAATATTTCCCCCCTCCAGGATTTCAGAGGCATTTCATTGTCATTATAAATATAATGATGACTATAATAGATGACATCTTTAATTTTTGAGTGTCAAAATGGTGTGTTCCTTCTTCACTCCCACCCTAAAACCTGTGGAAATTTATAAACTGATTGGCAACAGCTCAGTGCTAACAAACTTTAAAGGTTTGTTACATTTTGGACTTCACTTACTCAAGAATGTTCAACTGTTTCATGTTTACCAACATTTCAAATGCAAGTCTTGCCAGTAGGGATTTGCTTCAGCAGTTAAGTTTCCCCTTTATATTTATTCTATTAAAAAAAAAAAGAAATACAAGCATATGTGACCCCGTCACACCTTACACACTACTATAAAATATGCCTTGTGAAGTATTAGCTGAAAGCTAACAACATGCTGGTTATTAATATTGCACAATGAATGTGTTAATGTTATAAATGAAGTTATAAATTACCTCTGTATGATGTTACTAGAACACATTCTAGACCAGACAGCCTAGCCTGGGTAATGGTGATAAACAGGTTTGTTCTGGACAAAGGAATATGAGTTTACCTCAATGTACATGTCAATAAACAAAGCCATTGAGCTAAACCAGTGGGGTTATCCTGATCCTGAACTCAAGAGAGAGAATTAATACGGCTTCTTCTTCTGAGAGACACACTCAGGAGACTGAATGCCCAGTAGGGCTTCAGACAAAGACATCTTTTTGGGGATATAAGGAACAGAGAGATTCTATCTTTATCCTTCACCTTAGGGGACAAAAAACCCCAAATGATTTGATCTCTTTGATGTGTCCTGGCCAGTAAATGATGGAAAGGACACTCAGGGACAGAAACCACATTGAACAAAGACTGTATCTTGCTAGATTTAGTTTTAGAATTTTAGATGGATGTTTTCACTTTTATTTGCTTGTAACCATCTTTACCTTTGTCTCTTTACGTGGTATCACTTAATCCACTTTTGTTAATAAACTTATTTTGCTTTCATTATAAAATCATTAGTGCTGTGTAAGTTCAGTAAAGTATGTGCTTCTTGAAAGCTAACAGGTTGTAGTGGATTACTGCTTCTGTAAAGGCTGCAAACCTAAACACTGTCTCTGTGACGGTCCAGTGAAAGCACTGTCCCTGCAGTAGGATGATTTGGGGGCAAATTCAGGGCCAGAAGGATACTAAATTCAGCCTGCAAGGAGTAATCAGCTTGGGCAAAGCCCAGGTGAGGCCTGTGGGGTGCTGGCAGGCTGTTGGGGTCCCTGCCTGCACCGAAGCGGCACAGCCACCAGACACCTACGATTATAAGGCAGATGATGACCAACCCCTTAATGACCTGGGTGAACCCAAACATCAAAATATATTATACCCAAGTTATAGAAGCTTCCATTAACTTTTATTTGCCAGGGGATGGATACAAACAGTGAATCTGTAGTTCCTCTTGGACTCCATACAGTTTTTTTCCAAAAGAACATTTAATATTGTTAACAAGCAAAGTATTGGTAACTTCATCTCTTTGAAAGGGAATCAATCCTTTATATGCTGTGGCCATCCTTCCGATGTACAATTTTAGCCTTTATATTTATCCGAGGTTACCCTAGTATTTGCAGTATTCCCTTACCCTACTGATTACCACAGATACGGAGGTCTACTTATTTAACAAACTGGCAGTTTTTTATGAGGGTAACCACCCTATGTCCCTTCTCTCATCCAAAGATCCCCTGTGCCAGCAAACCAGCAGTTGTGATCTACACAAAAACTGAACAAAAGAAAGGTCAGTCTCAGCACCTGAAATGGAGATCTGTTTAATTAACAGACGGAAATAAACACGTAACTTCTCTATATTGGATATACTTTTAATGCAGGGATCCATTTATAAAATGCAAAGAACAGATAACTTCCCAGTAAGGCTTTCCCACACAGTATAATCTCATCATGGTTTCCCAGACAAGGTAATTATTAAACTAGCTAGCCTAGTATTTTGCCATCTCTATAATTATCTCTGGAGTTTTCATCACTACCCCTCAAGATTCTTCTAATTTTAATGGCCTATTCATTAATACTAATTTGCCAACGTTACATTTCCAGGGATTTATACAAATCCAGTGACAATGTTTCTTCCAATTCTTCACATTATACTAGCTGTTTGCTTTGTGTGCTTATTACAAATCCAGTTTCATGCTGTCAGAAAATTTATCTAGCTTGTAGTTGGTCCTTCCATCTAGGTCATTTACACAATTAGCAGAAGCAGCAGACATCTCAGTACCACACATTAATCTCTTTCCTGGACATGCCTCTTTCACATGGGTTAATCTATTACAGGCTTTTAAAACTAGTTTTTCCCCCTTATCTCCTATTGCACTCCCTTTACATATCATTTGAATTAAAAGAAATGTTCAAGGCTGTTTCCACATATGGGAGCAGATTTCACCCTTCTGAAGTCCAAATAATTCACATAAAAATTCTGAGAGATTTGTTCAGACAGTTGTTTTGCATACCCAGCTTACTCCAATACATGCTACAAGCCTGCTGGAAACTAGTACATTACAGAAGCTAAATAAAGTTTGTGACACATTCCATGAAGTTCAATACCAAGAAGATTTATGGGAGTCTGAATAGTTTTTGCTTGCATATCAAGAGGACTGAAATGATAACTCATATGGCAGTCATTTATTTCTCACTGACCACAATAGTAGCCTCCAGTACTTCACTTAGAACAAGTTTAAAATTAAGTTACACAACATATCACCCATGATTTAATTCACAAAAAGCTGATTTACAGGGTCAGGATTCAAAGCAGCTTCTAATTTTTAAACCAGCTCTGCTGCTTTTTTGAATTTAATGGCATGGACTATTCAAATTTATGCAAACTTCTGATTTGCATAGGGCAGCTATCTGCAGTATGGGACAGAGAAAAAACAGCACAGTTGTCACTTGATATAAGAGGCTGCTCAAATAACAAAGGATTTGCCCTTGATATCAATAAGAAGCAGCCAAGTTTGTGAACCCAGTGAAATTTAAACTACACTTGAAGTGCTAATCCAGAGATTTTTAAAATTAAACTTTCAGTAGCCATCCTCCTAATGTCACTGCAAAGTTGACATGAAAAAAATGTTGAAAGCTAAGTAGCATACCATTTCTACCACACAGACGTTTGGCTATAGTTCTTACCTGACAACAGATGGGCAGTCCAAGGCAGTGTAGAATTGTGATCCTCACTTCCCTGCCCTGAGTTTACTAGCTCAGTCACCTTTGAAAGCTAATTTAAAACAATTTATAGACAATGCAAGTTTGTTCAGCTTTTGTACAAACAAATATGGCCAAAATTTGGCCTGGCATAGAAAGCCAAAAACAGGTAGTAAAGTCAGCATTCATTTTTCTATAATGGAGATACTTGAGATATTTCCAAAGCACTAATGAGGCCTGGACTTGGAAGGGTCCAATTTCCCACTGTTGCCCAAATGTCTTCTTGGTAAAAGTAATATTGAAAGTGGCCTCCATATCTAACCAGTAGAAGATTCACATTGTGTGAGGGAGGCGGGGGAACCCTCATATGAGAGAAAGGTAGAGGGTTGCAAGTAAAATCTAGGACCAATCATTCTAAATGGAGGCCAGCAGGATAAGACAGGGGTCTGGGGGACTGACCTGACAAGGTCTATGGTGAAGATCTCCAGTGTAAATGGGAGTTTGTTTGAAAGGAAGGTGTATCAGTTGTGACTGATACATCAGTCTCTACCAATCAAACCAGAAAGTCCAAGACATGTACTACTATGATACAGGACAATCAATTATGTTAAGTTATAATAAACGTAACGAAATTCTGCAAGTCACTTGGCCAATTTCAAATACGTATGATTCACCTCTGCAGCCACCAGACCAGTTATCTTGCTGTAGGATCTGGTTGTAGAGAGACATAAAGTTTCAAAGAGAACTTTAAGAACAAGGTCTTTTTACTCAGCTTCTAGACCAGGGATTCCTAAACTTGGTTCACGCTTGTTCAGGGGTAAGCCCCTGGCGGGCAGCGAGATGCTTTGTTTACCTGAGTGTCCACAGGTACAACCGCTTGTAGCAGAGCTGCTGGGCCACCGCTTTCCGCAGCTCCTGTTGGCCGGGAACGGCAAACTGCAGTCACTGGGAGCTGCGAGCGGCCATACCTGCAGACACTCAGGTAAACAAAGCATCTCGCGGCCCACCAGGGGCTTACCCCCGAACAAGCCGCAAACCAAGTTTGAGAACCCGTTCTAGACAATCCTCACTGATGCAGTCTAGACAAGTCTCTGGTAAATTACAGTATTTCCAATTTACCCTTGTGCGAGACCACCCTACTTCGCAAGGATTTGTTCTGCCTTTTCCAGTGTAAGGTCTGAGGCCTTTTTCTGCAGCCACATTAGGACAGTAGTAGCCATGAGCTAAGCAGCAGAAAGTCACATCCTCACATTCAGTTGCTTCAAAACAAAGTGTGTTATATCAGGCTGTTAAGAAGGCCCTCCTTTCCTAATAGTATCCACCATCATCATATAAGAAACAGATCTTGAGATGTATAGGAAAAACTTTGTTTGATAGCATTCGGTCTGGCAAGGAATGACTTATGAACAGGTATGATTGTGAAATCTAGACGTCTGTTGTTTTGCCTTTATGGTCTCTACTTCTCTATAGTTTATCTATATAGTCTCTCTCTCTCTCTCTGATTCTTTATTTGTTTGTCTGTTACATAACTAATTTTGCAAGATTTAAAATCAACTAAGGTGGTGAGTTAGGATTGCTTAAAGAATTGTTTCATAATGGGCTAGGATTGGTGAAAAATACTGTTTTGTAGTACTTTACGATAGAGGTAAGCAGGACTCAAGTTTAACTATATAAACTGGGGTCCAAAAGGTAGTTCTTTGGAATCTAACTTCAGGACACAGCCCAAGATCACAGTTGCCAGACCTCAACACCCGCCAACTATATCATGCAGAAGCTGGAGTCCCCGGACAACCTGATCCTGAACGGTCACCAGGAAAATTTGTCTGCCTTATTGGGAGTGATGAGCATTGTATGGTTACCGTGTGTATACTGTTTTGGTCACTGTTAATAAGTAGAGGTTAAGGATATTACTGTGTAAGGCTCTTTCACTGGTAAAAAGACCTTGCAAGCCTGCAGAAGATTATGTCCTGAACCGTAGGAACTGGGAAAGGGTGGGGGTGCCTAAATTGACTGGGTTACAAATTGAACCCACGGAAGGGTGAAGGTGGGGTGCCCTAGAGAATGCAGGTAACACCAGTGCCTCCCCCCTCCCCATAAAAGCCCATCCCCATTGTCCTTTCCAGAACACAGGAGACCTAAAAAATCACAAGCAGCCTGTGAGCTTCCATAAGGAATGTAATCCTTAGGAAGCTGGGGTTGATCCTTCTCCAAATACAAGGTCTGCTTTAAACTGAAGTGCAGCTTCCATAGGCTCTGGAAACAAGCCTAACATAATTTACTCCTCCTGAGATCATGAAGTAAAAGCTGAATTTGCTGCTCCCATTGCAAGAGCTCAAGAATAAGTTCTGCTTTGCAGAACTGCGTTTCTAGCCCTTAGAACCTAGAGAGCCAAAACCTAAGCTGCAAATAGGGCCAAATTTGAGTTGAGTTGTCAGTCCTTAAAGATGAAGGAAGGCACTCTAACTAAATGGAAGAGTATGGGATGTTGGCCTCAGTTTTTCGGAGTCTGGTCCCTCTGAGGCAGGTCATCCCACAGCATACAGAATGATCCAGCCACACTGGCCTGGGTCAGGTTCCTGAATTATGTAAGCATTTTCTCATGTTTACAGCTTAATTTCTGAGCTTGTCTGCCCTGTTGGACCATCTACAGTTAGTGTGGTCAGAAGGTCACAGGAACAGAACCACCACCAATTAACCTGTACTTCGCTGAACATATTAAAGCCCAGCTGAACTGGTAATGTACCCCTTGGAATCAAGCTCACTCAACTTGAGCAGAAGACAGGCTTGCCTTCAGGGCAGACAATTCTAGCCACCCCAGGTGTTCTCACCTTGAGGGCTGTTAGCCAGATAGAACCTTGATAAAGAAGAAGGATGCAATTGTAAACTCTAATTACACTCAATTTAAGGATCTGGATTAGCAGAACCAACCATAAATATTGCATAGATGCCAGTCTCCTATTGCACATTAAAGTAATTTCAGGGAAGAGAGTAGTTCAAGAGTGTTAATCAAATCTTTAAATTTATTTTAAATTAAAAGTTTTACTTGCAATACTAAGAAGTATTTTGAAAACAACCACTAAGTAGGTGATGTAACATCTACATCAGTGTAGCATGAACAAAAAGGAATCTCAAGGTATTGAGTAAGAAAGTTGTCACAGTCACAGGGCTAGCTGCGTCTCTGACGCCTCATCTGGGGTCACTGTGAGCACCCCCTTCAGATGCCTTTACCTCTCCTGGGGCAGAATTCATGATTCCCCCACTCTCAGACTGGATCCTAGGCCATAGTAACTTATTTACCAAGTGTTCTTATCCTGCACATCCAACTCTGTTTCTGTATCTGTGGTTCTTTCTTTTGGGAGCCTGTGGCAAGTGAGGAGTACAGTGACCCAAAACAGCTTTCTTAAAACCAACTAGTTAATCTTAAAAGTAGGAACAAAGCATAACATAATAGAAAGGATTTAAAAAAGACAAAAAGGGCTACTTGCATATCTATCTTACCTAGAATCTAACCATTCTCATGGAGACCCTGGAAGGACTAAACTCTCTCAGACCATCTCACAGCTGATTTTTAGGGTATAGTCCCAAAAACTTGTCTTCCACTCAAGAAACAAAGAATCTTTAAAATCTCCTGGATCCTTTGACCAACTCCCTCCATAGGGAGCAAGTCATTCCTGAAGAAGCCCAGAAGGCAGCTGAGCAAGAGCATAAAAATGAATAGCCTCTTGCATTGTCTCAAGTGTTTGCTGAGGGTATGGCTACACTTGAAATTTGGCAGTGCTTTGAAGTGTGAGTGTAGTGAGAGCTCTCCCAGCACTGCACGTAAACCACATCCCTTACAGGTGTAGCTTGCAGCGCTGGGAGCCGCGCTCCCAGCGCTGCGGCACTGATTACACTGAGGCTTTACAGCGCTGTATCTTGCTGCGCTCAGGGGGGTGTTTTTTCACACCCCAAGCGCGAAAGTTGCAGCGCTGTAAAGTGCCAGTGTAGCCATGGCCTAAGAGGCCCACCTCTCCTCTTCCTAGGTGCATTTGAATTGATATATGCAGACAGTGAAAGTCAAGATACAACATCCATAAATTACAGACGGCTCCAAATCCATTACAGAAGTCTAATAAAACACGTAATTGCCTTTGGTATGATTTAGAAGCACCTGGTCATTTAAATGTTTCTGCAGAGACCAGTTGCTTTTATGCCTGCTTCAGTGAACCTGGTAACTTCCCATGAGCCAAAATATATATGTTACCCTACACTAGGACCTCCAATCCATGCCCAATATATAATATATCTTATATTTTATATATACACATTAATCTAGCCTGAACTGTAGGTCCAGAGGCAGCTAGTTATTCACAAAGTAGCTGCCTTTAACCCTCAGAATTCTAGGCAAAGTTTTGTCCCCAAACTGAAGATGTTCTTCTAACTGGTTGTAAAGGGTCACTTGAAATGAAGTGGACAATTAAGGGTTAGATTGTATTCATAAAGAATTAACAGGGGCAATTAAGGGTAACAGGCAGTGTGGAGTGTTACAAATCATTGCAATGAGCCACAAAAGCAGTGGTTTGTGTATGTCCACACCACAAGTAATACAATGACACTGCTGCAGCTATGCTGCTGTAGTGTAGATACTTACTACAGCGACAGAAAGATTTTCCATCTCCATAGTAAATCTATCCCCTCAAGAAGCAATAGCTAGGTCAATGGAAGCATTCCTCCATCAACCTAGCAGTGTTGACACCATCTTAAACTATTTCTCTCAGAGGTTTGAATTTTGCACCTGTGAACGACATAGCTAGTTTAATCTAAGTTCTGGGTGTAGATCAGATCTTTATTATGAGCTGTAGTTTACCAACAGTAACCAAAACATACATTTGTAACTGGGGGTATCAGTGTTTTCTTTCTTCCTAATCTGCAATTTGATTTTGCATTTCCAGTAGCTCTACAATTAACAGTGCTCTATCAATCCTCAATTAGTACATAAGAACAGCCATAATGGGTCAGACCCATGGTCCATCTAGCCCAGTATCCAGTCTTCCAACAGTGGCCAATGCCAGGTGCTTCAGAGGGAAGAAACCAAACACGTAATCATTAAGTGATCCATCCTGTCAGATCCATCCATTCATCAGAAACAAAATCAGTCATGAGGAAAGTCCTGGTTGAAATGCTAATCAAACACTTTTGTGGGTTGTGCAACTTCCAAATACCTTCCTCTGATCTGACTCAAATTAGTGATTTCAGGAACCTTTCCCACAGATAATGTTACATGATAGGTATTGCCCTCTGAAACCTTTATTTACTAAAATAAGGTAAACTAATATTGGGGACTTTATGTGCCAACCAGGGCTGGCTCCAGGCACCAGCTGACCAGGCATGTGCTTGGGGCAGCGGGGCCGCGCTTGGGCTTTTTTGTTTTTGTTTTCTTTAGTTTCGGAAGGGCGCTTGGGGGTATATATATTTTTTTTTTGGTTCGGCAGGGCGGCGCCCGGGGTTTTTTTTGTTGTTGTTTTTGGTTCAGCGGGGCAGCACTCGAGGGGGGGTGTTTTTGGTTCAGCAGCGCTCGGGGGAGTTGTTTTGAGTTCGGTGGAGTGGCGCTCAGGGGGTTGTTCTGGGTTCGGCAGAGCGGTGCTCGGGTTGTTTTGGGTTCGGTGGAGCGGCGCTTGGGGGGGTTGTTTTGGGTTTGGCGGGGGAGTTGTTATGGCAGGGCAGATTTTTTTTTTTCCCCGCGCTTGTGGCTGCAAAAAAGTTAGAGCCGGCCCTGGTGCCAACAATAATGTGACACCAAGGATGCTAAGATGATGCTGTCCTCTTTTTCAAGCCAGAAGAATCAACTATCGAGTTGGAGGTTAAAAGTTACGTGTAATCTTTACTTGTATAAAATTATATTATCATGCAGTATTTCTTCAAGTCCTTTTATCTTCTGGACTTTTAAAGATTTCCAGTATTATAACAGAGGCCATACAATAACCTGGAAAGTTTGAAGGCAACATTCTATTTACTTCGGAATCTCACTTCAGCAAGTGACTTCCATTTAAAAGCTACAGGATAATGCTGTAAAATCAGATACGTGTTTATTACATTCCCCCTAATTTTACTGAAGTAAAAAATATAATAGCAATAAGCAATAGCAAGATAGTTTGGTAGATAATGTCAATATGTACCCCCTCTTTACTCTGACGATTTCAGGCTCCTGGCACAGGACTGCAGTGTACTACATTAAAAAATATATCAAATAGCCAAAAGCAAGGAAAGATTAATACTAGAAAAGCAAACCTTTGACTACTTTGAATGAGGGTTGCGTCAGTGTTGGTAATTTTAGTAGGGCCACTGTGACAGAGTGCTGGAAGCTGACAGGAGAGCCAGCACTCTGATCACTTAGACACTAACCAGTTCCCTTGGATAAGACTGATTGGGGATATGCAGCTAATTAGCTGACCATCTGGGAGAGCAAATGAATCAATTAGCTATTAGCTCAGGGGCATAAAAGAGGACACCAGAAGGAAGTGAGGAGGGAGGACCTGGGCTAACTGAACCAAGTATGATCTGACATCCTAAGGAAGGGAGACCTCTGTTCCTCCCTAGCCCTGTGGGAAAGAAACAAAATATTTTGCTACATGAGACTGTATCGGTACTGGTGATGGGAATAGAAATAAATTCACATGAACTTGCCACCTACTAATGGAGTCAGAGAGGCTTCCAAGGCATCATAGGACAGGGATAGAGTGTACCCCATTGCAGCCACCTTAATTTGAATTATTGTGCATTAAATGTTATGAGTTCACCTAGCAGGCAATATCATGACTAATGAGGGATGTGATCATAGGGTTTAAAGGCAAACAGGGTTTCCTGCTACACACACATAACAGAGTTTATGTGAGATCATAATGGCAAGTAGGTTGAAATAAATTTCATGAGTACTTTTTCATTACCAAATATTCTTTAAAATATTACCTTCTCTCTGAACACAAAATAAAAACAAAAATTCGGTGGAAATAATACGTTTCCTAAGGTGAAATATTTTTACTTTCTCCATAAAATAAAACGTAACATTCCAGAGTCTTTTTTTAAAAAGAAAAAACGTAGCTGCACATTTATATAAATGCTAATTAACTAATGCACCAATTTAAAGCTTACGGAAAGCACCACTTTACTGAAAATCTGAAAAGGTCGTCTTCTGTTTTTTTGTTCTGTTTTGGTTTTAATGGTTCTCTTAAACTTGGTTCTACTCAGTCATTGCAAAGTTACTTTTGCAGGTGAACAGGGAAGCTTAGCAAGAGCTTTATGTAGTAGGAGAGCACTCATTAAAAAGTGATAGCCCCCAGCTAATACTTTGTCCAGTCTTAATAACGTCCATATGTACTTTGACAAAACAAAGTCATGCCTATATTAAATTACTATTTTCAATTAGCACAATAATGTTTATTGTTAACTTTGAAATTTACAGCATTATTGTTCTGTGCTTTCATTGCTGGAATATTTTAATTTATGGAGATCTACATGTAAATCAGTGATACGAGACCATGATTTTATCAGCAAAGGCACAGTAATTTTTTTCACTAGTATTTTTCATGGTTAATCTGATGAGAGACAGTGAACTAAGATTACAGTGTTTAATTAGACAAGCTCCAGTTCAACCCTTAAACTACAACAATTAAGTCATAGACTGTTTTTGCAATGCAATTTTATGGGGCACTACAGCTACAAGATGGAACTTACTTATTTGGAGAGTTATTTTTGAACTGAAGAGGATGAATGCTGCTCAGAACCCAGGAAGCAGTGAAGGCTAAATTTAATTTAAAAATGTCAGTTTGCATCATCCAAACGGGATACTTCATCTGAGATACCTTTTAGGCTGTGATTTTTCAATGGGGCCCAAGGAGCTGGGTGCTGAAATCCCAATGATTTGCAAAGGAAATAGGCTGTGTTCTGCCCTTCTGAAAAATCCCAACGTCTGGTGTTTCCAATTGCTCCCCTGCTCCCCCAAACTGGCAGTTTGGATGCTATGTGCTCTTGAAGAAGGAACACATACTTTGCCCTGAAGTAATTTTGAAGTAAATTAGCTATAAAGAAACAAGATTCTGAAAACGTGCAGTGTATTGCATTTGCCTTAGCTTAAGAAGTTCATTACACCGCTTAGAATTACTCCACTGAGTTTCTGGGCCAGCATCTCTACATGCCTTCTAAATAGTGTGGCTATAAACACACATTGAGTACTGTTTCATGTCATTCTTTTCCTGCAAACCGCCCCCCCACCCAACCATCTAACTTTTCAGCATGTGTTTTATGTGGCTAGTGGCAAGTCAAACCAATAGAGATATTGAAAGTGTAACCAAAACTTGAAGCATGACTCTCCGCCCCTCACTAGCTGCCAGATCACGGGATTTGTAAGTTTGCTACTGGCTTTGAGACCAAATGCCTGGGCCTTAGCTGAGGCAGTAGAGGTTAAATCTAGAGGTCTGTGGTTCAACGACTGCTGATGATGCACCCAGGGAAGTGGTGTGACAGAGTTAACAGATTAAGTGTTAAATTCAGATTAAACTGAAGACGTTATTCATTAGCAAACTTTTATAGCGCCCTCCAAACAAAGGTACTCAGCCTTGTAGCATACCAGTTACTTATGCAATTTTTACAGAGGAGGAAAAAGAAGGTTCAAACAATTTAAGTGACTTTGCCACCAAAAGTGACAAGAATTGAACCTAGATGTCCCTACTGCCAGTCCCATGTTGTAAGCATGAGACCACCATTTCAATTCCCCGGTGAATACTAGCCCTGGTTCCTAGGTTTCATATTTCAATACAATATAATGGTTGAAGGTTTTTTTTTTTTAGTTAATTAAGAGTATACACAATACTATTTAAGGTTTTCCCTGGCAGCTTAATGGAACAGACTGCCATAAGTGAGCAACCTTGAAAGGAAAACTCACGTAAAGCACAAGAAATCTGAACATACTTTAGAGCACTTCTTGCGCGTTTAATCTCATTTTGAAATACTACACCTCATTCGCCATTTCCACCACAATGGAAAATATACCTTAAGTTATCTAGTGCATCTTTCAAAAAAAGATATCTTACATTAGAGACCAATATGATTAAACAAAAAATGAGATCCTACAGCTGTCAGCTGAATGCCAGTAGTTTTCTAACAGTAGATTTTGCAGGTATGATCACAATGAACATATGGTAATAATTAACTCCATAAAAATAATACTGTTAAATCCCCACTGTTCTTTGGCATGCACGGTTTTCTCTGATCTACGAAGAGTTTACACAGTACTTCTCCAAATACCTGAATAAAGCTAGTTAAAAAGTATTAGAAATTGAAATCTCATTCAATTTGGATATGTAATGTCTTTTCTTTCATTTAAGTTTAAAAAAATTGATTTGATACAACAATTCAAGCTTACAAAGAAAAAAATGTGTTCCATTAATAAATCGAAGCCCATCAGTAAAGGCTTAGTGTATAATTTTCCTGTTTCCTCTACTGAAAGACTCCATTGAACAAAGCATTTTTATCATCAGTTACCCAATGCATCCTAATATGCTTAAGGCAGATTCCAACTGAAACATGCTTTGCTCACTGAAACCAGAGACCTTCAAGCGTTTCAGTTACTTCAAATAGTTTAGAGTTAACACAAAGATAAGACTGTCATTAAAAAGCGGAAAACTTGCCTACTGCTTCTTGAAGAGGAAATTATGCCCTTCAATTCTGACTAGAGGGCAGAGTCCTTCCCAGGGGAGAAAGGCAGTCTGAATAAAAACCCTCCAATCACAAGCAATGCCTATGGAAGGTGAGCTGTCTCAGGTAGCCGCTACGCCCTTGCATTCCAAAGCTACAAATCACAATTATAATTAATGACAACAATGCTATATACAACCTGTCATTAATTGACAAACTGGGGAAGGAGGACAAGTAGGTTGACAATGGCAGTATTTTTTTTCATTTCTTTAGCTACAGTCTTCATATTAAAATTCACTTGGATGAACTGATCTGGTGGCCCTGTTCTATAAGAAAAAAATGAAGGTAGTGAGTTTTCCTATGTCAAAACATAAATTCCACAAATCAGTGAGAACACAAGTGTGCATAAGCAAATGTCCTGGGTTTTTTAAAAAAGCCTTCACACCACCACTTGGAGAACATGCATCTCCAGAGGAAAACAACTTCAGCTCATGATGCTTAATGATGTGTATGCTGGACCAATTTGCTTTTACAACATACCGTATGCTCTCTCTTTAAACGATACACAGATTCTTTCCCCTCACAAATAAAGCCATTGTGATTGCAGAATGCACCTTAATTCTCCGTGGTGGCAAGTGACTCTTAACCTCTGACTCTACTATAGCATCTTTGACATCTCACTACAACAGACTGGGTCGATCATACTTTTACAATAGGTAAAACAAAGGAGAAATGCCATTTCACTTTTTCTTAGCGAGAATTCCAGAGGTTCAGTGTATATCAAATTCATACCGTAATGTTTCTTTTCCGCATAATGAATTGAAGACAGAATTCTTTGGACATCTTTAACGGATTAAAGATAAGGAAGTTACCTCCCTCTCCTCTCCCTCCCCCCCAATAGTACCAGGATTAGGAGTTTTGCATGAACGCCACAGCTACATACCTGTAGTCCTACCTGAATAAGGCAGCTCCTAATTCAAAATATTCATACACAGACTACAACTCTGCTAGGAATGTGACAGAGGAAAAAGAGTACTTCTAAAAAGTAGAATTATTAATGCTTGACAGGATGACTTTATTTTCCCTGTTATCTTTGATGGGGATTGGTTAATTGCCAAATCCTAGTAATTTGAGAATTCATTGTATGAAGAGGGGCCGATAATGTTACTTTTCATTAACCAAAATCCTTCCTAAAATATCCAGCTACATCTTTAGTGCATGTGAGCTTAGGTTAAGGATTCTAGCACAGTCTTCATGTTCTTACAGGGTGGTAACCCTGGATTTGAACTGATACATAAGATTTACCACATCCTCATGTATGTTTGAATGTTGCAGAAGTCCTGTAAATTCCTAATTCATAGAAGGGTTAGTCCCAATTCTCCTGCCCAAAACCACCATGTAGGGGTCAGGTTCAGAAGCAGATGAAACACTTTCCAAAAGCACTCTTCACCCTTCAATGTGTGATTATAAGTGCACAGTACAGGTATGTTAATGTAGTGATAGGATTTATTACCAACCATCTTTCTCAGGTGGCAGGTGACAAGGAATAATTGACTAACGTGACGAGGTAAAGTTTTAGAATATGCTGCTATTACATTCCAAACCTAGTCAACCAACTCGTAAGGGGAGGAATTATTTTCTAAAAGAGTTACAAGAGTTTCAGTGAGATAAAATAGTAAAGAAATTGAGAACACAATTAACTTCTGATTGTCAGAGACTGTGCTGACATGGTGTCTGAAGGATGATTTCGGTTGATACAGCATGTACAGCTTTGGTACTGAGGAGGATCCATCTTTTTGTAATATACTGGACAGACTTAGACTGCATGCATAGGTTTCAATGGGCATTCAAGCAGTATTTACCAAAATTCAACTACATACAAAAAACAACAAAATTTTTTTTTAATAGAAATGTCTTACCTCCACTCACCAATGAATGAAAGAGGACTGTTAACAGTTTAATACATAAAAGCTAGCTGTCTGGTTCATTTGATGCTGTATAGTGAAACACCTGAAGAGAACAAAAGCTCATAGTGGGGAAGGGATAGTGGGTAAATTATGGGAACAAGTTTTTAGAGCTGTTTGAGGAAAGGTTATGGTCTTGGCAGTTCAAGAACAGAACTGAGAGATGAACTCATGATCACTAGCTCTTGGGAAACTACTTGCCTCCGTTTCTCCATTTTAAAAATGGGGATAAGTATTCATATTTCCTTCACAGGATGTTTTGTAAATTAGTGTCTCTAAACCAGTTAAGGTAGAACATCAGGGGGCATATTGGGAGCAAGGAAAGAAAAACCGTAAAGGTTCAGCAGCTAATAATGCTGCACTGGTGGTCAAGAATGAATGTGAAACCAGTTTTCTCCCAAGGTAACTTAATGGAGAAAGCCAGAGAACATGTGAAAAGAGCAGAAACTGGAGAGTTAGAGATGAGTACTCTGAGTAAATTTCCAAGTCTATCAATAGTTAAAATGCAGCTGTTGTATCTCATCTAAAACTACTGTAAGACTTCTGTCAGATTCAAATCATACATTTAAGTACTGGTTTTACAACACCTCCCCCAAAATATTGTGTGGGGGGGGGGTGAACACACTGAAATACCTTTTACTTAAATAATATTCCTATCCCAATTTGAGATATTGGTATTATAGGTTAATACACTCTAAAAGTGTCACCCTTCACATACAATCCTGTCAGCGACAGACTTTCCATCCATAGTGAAATGAACTCTTTATTTAAACAAAACCACAAGAATAAAAATGCCTCAAAGGAAGACTGAATGACTGGCATGCACAGGCTGGAAAAAACTACTTGCACTTCAACCTGACAAAGCTTCAAATACTCTCAGAACAACAGGCTTTTAAACATCTGCTTTCAAGCTTTTAGAAAGAAGTGTTACTTACTTCAAAATCCTGTTTTTTAAAAAAATGGCTTGTCTGGTTTTATATAGGAAAAAAGAAAAAAAACTCCTTCTAGCTAACAGTAAGAGTTAGACTTCCATAGCACTATTTTGGAGAAGTTTCTCACTCCAGCTAAAAATTTCTTTCCAAACCACATAAAACATTCAGGTGCTAAGAAAACAAAAATTACACCTCACTCATGTTACCAAATATCAACATGCAAGTTTGGCAAGAACATCTGCAGCCAAGATGATTCAGAGACAGATAAATTTAGAACGGTGCTTTTCTGTGGCATGTGGGTGCCAAATAGAGTAAATATGCAAAAGCTATATTCCAAGTGCTGCTTCCGAAATGTTTGGGAAGAAAGTTATTAGCAAAACTCTTCTTTCAAATGTACTCAGCCGCCTAAAGTCCTCAACAATGTAGTTCCCTGATCTGCCTTTAGTGTTTCCATCCATCACTTGATTTATCCACATAAAACTACAGGCTCTCCAACCTCCGAGGACTAAGCCAAATGCAGTGTGGCAACTTCACATGGGACCAACCATTTATGGGCTGAACAGCAGAGCTTTGATACCAGCTAATCTACCATAAATAGCTCTTGAAACTCAGAAGGATCAGATCAGCTGTTGCAACACTCCCAGCCTGTAGTTACTTCAAATCCAATTATATTGTCAACTATGTCCTGCAGCTTTCATTTTACATACCCTCATCAAACCAAGAAATTAAAAGCAGCAAAAACTAAAGGGCAAAAAACCAAAGAAAGCCAATTACAGATATGAGGTCTGGGAATGGAATGGAAAGTAAGTAGAGAGAGAGAGAGAGAGTGCTTCTAGTAAAGATTTTTATTAAAATAGTATCTCTTAAAATCCTTTTAAAAACCAGCAGATTTTAGTGGGTAAGAAAGCAGTTTAACAATCTGATGTCCAAGACAAAATAATAGCCCAGACTTGCAAAGCAAATGATATGAAATAAGTAAATACTAGAATGAGCAACAAATTGAGTTTCAAAAGCAAGGGAAATTGAGCAGACAGAAACGCTGTAACAACTCGAGTGTTTTTATTACAGTGAGAGGATTAAACTGCCTAGATATTTTTCCATGACTTTTAAAAACAAAAACCAAATGTTCAAATATTATCCCTGGAGCAAATCTTAGACCTTCATTTTATACATGCTTAAAGTACTATGTTTCCTTTGAAGTATTTAGAAATGTTTTCTCTCACCAGAAACCAAGAACTACCATTTAAAAACCTGAATATTTTGAAGCCACTGGCTATTTTTATGTTTTACCAATGCAAGGCAATGTAACTTTCTAAAAATATTAACTGCACTACTGAAGGACAGTTACGCCTGGAAAAGTGTAAAATGGTGACATTGTCCTGAGGCAAAATTTAAGAGCGAGGACTTACAAATAATGGTGCCCGAACAGCATTTCATTTTAAGTTACTCAACATCATAGGAAAAGAACACGCCAATTAAAGTAATTTTCTTAAACTGAAAGTATAAAATTAGATGTGGAAGCATATAATTTAATCTTAAAGATTACATTTTTGCTAAGGTTCATCCTTACAAACAAAATAAACAAGCCCACAACTGCTTCCATGAAGCCTACAAACTCCAGCGCTTGGAAGAAGGATAGTCTTGCAGAAGACACTGGATTAGGTCTTGAGAGCGCTGTGTTTAGGTCCCAGCTCTGAGAGAGTCTCTCTCTCTGCGACCTCAGACAGGTCCCCTTCTGCAAAATGGGACTACTACTCCCCTTTACCATGAGTTTGCACAGCGTTTCACATAATGAGGGTCTGAATTTTGGTTGGGGCCTCTAGGTGCTGTTGTAATGAAAATGAAGTAATGTTTGAAAATCCCCAAAACCTTTAAGGAAAATCATGGATAAACCTACCAGTTAGCTTTGTGTTCCATTCCATCACCTTCCTCAGTCTGCACATTGTCAACTTAGACTGTGGCAAGGTCCTGGTTTCAACCTAGTCTGCAAAGCACTTAGCACACTGCGAGCACCAAATCTGAGTCACTGGTTTTAATTGTAACCAAGTTACTAGTTTCAAAGAAGTTTCAGTAAAATGCTGGTGATTTAAGTAAAGGTGTTTGTAATCTTTGCTCAGTTTCTGGTGAAGAAATGTCCATCAACAAATCACCTCAGCTGGCCTGCTTTTGAAGTCTATCAGAAAGACTAAGAACTGAAAGAGGGCATGAAGACAACCTTTTCCTCAAGCCCTAGAGAATAAATATTAATCTAAATGGAGCCAGATGCATGTTACTGGAGAAAGGCACTGGGCTGACAAATATTCAGAACTGTGAAAATTTGTCTTAACCGTTTTGTGTTTCAGTTTGAACATTATTCTAAACAGTACTTCATTTTTAAGTAAAACGATTTCTAAAATCTGAAGCCTCCTCTTTCCCACCCCAACTGAGTATACTGTGACTGGTAACAGAAGGGATTCAAAAGAATTCTTACATTACTATACTCATTAAATTGGAGTAAATATTGTGATGGGAATCAGACTGAAAGCAGCAACAAACAATTTATCCACAGGTACAGAAGTAGTTCTGGCAATTGGTGCTCTCTTCATATCCATTTAAATCCTGCCTCTCTCATCTGAAAACTTCTAAAAATGACTGACTTATGACATAGACAGCACTCCCATGAATAAGAACTGGACTGAGATTACCAACTCATTTCACACAAACCACTACACAGCCAAACAGTAAGTTTATTGTCACTACCAACACAGGTGGAATTTTAAGCCCTGTTCCCACCCTCCTGAACTGTTCTTTTTAACCTAACGTTAAGATCCTATTTCCACACAAGCTGCCTTAGTAGTACAAATCATGGGAAGAGGTCCTGAATCTTGTAAAAGTGCTGTGACCCCATAACACACAGTACAAGTTTTGCAGGGTCCCAAAGACCCTGAGGAGTTACAGCTAACACATTTGAGAGTCACCATTAGTTTTTGCTTACTGTCATAGGCTTCCTTCCATGATACCTCACAGTACATATGTGATTCAGCCTACACCTTTCATGGACAGTTATCTTGGCTTCTCTAGAAGTGAGACACTGGGGCTGTAATTCAGACTCATGACGACTGTCCCTTTAATGAAGTCAGAAGGGCTCATATTAACATGCTCATTGTGGTATCATGGACTCATATTTCCAGAGCGGATCCACGTTTCAATGCGTAACAGTCATGGAATAATTATAGTATAATACACACACTAAGCGAGTTTACTGCAGGCTTTGTAAGATGTATGACTACACAAGAAACTGCATTACTTACAAAAAAGTTAGCTTCTGGCTTTGCTCCTTCCCGTGAAAAGCTACGTTATACAGAGAAAAGCAAACTTAATGCAACTTACCAGCGTCCATTGTTAGAATCATGACCCCGCTTCTGTGTCTCAGGAGCAGAAAGCCTTACCATCCAGTGTTATGTGAATAACTCAAAGAGACACAGCATGGCTTTGTTTCAGCTTTTATCTTCTGTCTCACACACTCCTCCTCCCTCTTGTGGGATAAAAGCACTGCCTGTACCCTCTGCCTAGCTATCCCTATTGGTCCATTTAAAATACCTCATTTATTTAGCATATTCATGTTTCTGTGCGAGCCTAAAATGACCCACAGTTTTTGTCCAGCCTGGTTTTTGTCCCTCCGGGAGAGGGAAAAGTTCACTCTCACTGACTCAATAGTCCCAATTGGTTTCATTTTAATAGGGCCAAAATACTTTCCCTGTCACACTGTCTGAGAAGCACACTGCCTGTATGCTGGTGAGAGGCAACAACCCCCCTTCCTCCCCGCCCAAACACTGCAGTAACCCTGAATTCTACCGTGCTTCTCAGCCACAGGGTGAGTGGCTGAAGGATCTACATAGTTTGGGGGCCCATCTCAAGAACTGCCATCCAACCCTGCTGCAGTGCAAAACTGCATTCTCTTTTACATCTGGATATACCATGGTGAGGCAGGATTTACCCTCTTAGGGTTTTTCTTCGCAGTGTAGACATACCTGTGACTGGCCAGCCAACTAAGGCTCATGGAGCTTGAGCTACAGGACTGTTTCGTTGCTGGGTAGACTTCCAGGCTTTGGCTGGAGCCTGAGCTCTGGGACGCTCCCACCCTGCCCAAGCCCGAGTCCAAGTCGGCTGGCACAGGCTAGTTGCAGGGTTTTCTTTGCTGTGTAGAGACATACCCTTAGACAATTTGAAGATCGTTAGGAAGTAATCTGACTTCATGAAAAGCACATGTGAATACCACCAAGAACTCTAAGGGCTGGGAGATATAAAAGTAGCAACTGGTTTCATGGCTCGTACGATGTACGGTCTGTGTGAAATACTCAGAGGATTTAAACTCATTTAAGAAACAACATTCCAGCTAAGGATGGGGAAGGGGAAATACACAAACCACAACAAAAAACAATGTCATTGAATTTCCATATGATAGGGAGATGGCAGGAGTCTCAATTACAATGGAGTTGAAGGAAGGCCCTAAAAAAATAAAAAATAAACGGTTGCTTTTGTATGGTGAAATCCTTAGATATGAAGTTTGACTTTGAAAGTTAAGGTCGTTTCTCTTATAGCTTGAATGGTCAACAGAATTTATGTCTATACACGTGCTTCAAACACAGAGTGAATGAAATGCTGTTCCTTATCGGCCTTCTGATAAGCACCAGCTAAGCATCACTTTTTCTAAATTAAGAGTGTATACTTGCTAAGCTGTAACCGCAGCACACTAGTTACCACTAGTTATGTTAGGACTCATAACTCAGTGATAGAGCCACAAGTAAATTTTGAAATTACTACCCATCCAAGCAAAGAGTTCTCCCTTCTTTTTAAGGACGTGAACAGCATGTTATAAACATTGAGTTTAAGGTTATCCAAACAAATTGGAACCGACAATTAGGAGGATTAGCATGAGCAACATTGCTGAATCACCATCCCTCATGATATATTTTTTGCATCTACTCTGGCTTTAAGTGGCATTGTGCCAGGATACAGGCTCTGATTCAGTCTGTTAACCACATTGGAAAAATAATACATGCAGAAGGAATACAACTTATTCCTGGCATCCAGAGCTACGATAATAGGACACCAAAACAAGAGTTTGGGAAGAAATATAAACTCTCATGATTCAAGACATAAGCTAACCCTTAATTAATGGGAGCAAGGAAAAAACTTTCCATGTGAGAAAGTTATTCCCTAACTGCCTACTCCACTGTTCCATGCATTTTTCTTTGAAGTAGCTGGTATTTAGTCCCTATCTGACACAAGCAGCAAAGAATCCTGTGGCACGTTATAGACTAACAGAGAACAGTTTCTCTGTTAGTCTATAAGGTGCCACAGGATTCTTTGCTGCTTTTACAGATCCAGACTAACACGGCTACCCCTCTGATACTTATCTGATACAAGACACAGGTCTAAATGGGCCACTGATATCACCCCATACTGCAGTTCCTAGAATACAGAAGATGAGCCTCTCTATCACCTGAAAGTCTGTCACCTCAAGTGACACAATTCAGTCCCCAGTCTTACAATTGGCAGGAACAGTCATTTCCGCTTTTAGAAGAAAATTCGGAACTCATCTGCCCTTAAAGCTTCCCAAGCATTCAAACTGGCTTTAACCACATTTCTGCAACTAAAGCATCAAATACTTGTTCTGGGGAATGCCACACAACGAGAGGGTTACAGAACCCAGTTTGGCAAGTCAGTGTGTAGGAATTACTGCAATCTAATTACAGAATGGCAAAAAGTACAAATCATTTCAACGTTAAAGCAAGATAAATGGACACAACTGTGGTAGTACTCCTCAACCTGTGCATATGCTAAACACCGTTTAAACGGTTCTCAGAAAGGAGCTGACTCCAAACTAATAAGGATGAAGCAGGCACAGTTTGATTGGTATCAAAGGAAATGAGAAAATAAAAGTAGCCCTATAAGCATGTAGAGCCAGAGTATGTTTCTAGCTTATCTAAATTAGATTTAGTGATGATGTTCAATCTCTGACACTAACAGCATAAATCCTATTGCACTATATGAAAACATGGGACTTATAAAAATTGGGTATCACTGGTGTTTCAGTTGTAACCCAGTGAAGAGAAGTGAAAATTTCACTAGGTCACATATTGCACTATGGCTCAACTTTTATAAAAGAGAATGATTAGAGGATGCCAAGTGTAGTTATTTACCTGATTTCATTAAGCTACATCAAATAGACATTTTGCAGCCCTACCACAGTGACAGCCAGGAAGTAAAAGAATTAAGATTTGCAAGTGGAGCCTTCACTCTGCTCCCTTTGCGTATGTCTCATGATACAGTCCAATTGCTGATCATATGCTATTTCACACATATGTATCAGACAATTTACTGTCTTTGATACAAGGCAATTTTTGTCGTCACTGCTGCTAATGCAGTTTTCATTGGTGTTATGGTCCAGAATATACACTGATTTAGACTTCTTAAGTAAGTCCTCCCTCCAGTATGTATTTTAACAGTTAGCAGCTAATAGAGTTTCTGTGGCTGTTCAGGAGGATTTTTAAAAATTTCTTTCTTCTTTCTTTTTCTCTAGGAATAGGCAGTAGGAAGAAAAGACAATGATGGCTCCTGAGGCAACACTAGCAAGGACCCAAGCAGGAGAGGAGACAGAAGATGGTTGGATGTGGAAGCTGCATGATGTGCCACATCCTTGAGGGGGTATCTGATGGAAGCTCCTATGCATGAAACGTTGCCTGATATAACTCATGGCAGAGATGATCCAAAGATAAAAATAAGCAGCTGGAGACTAATGATCTGAAGATACAAAAACCAGCGAGAAGAGCAGAAGGTACAGACAACTCAATATTTGCGGACATCAGATCAACAAAGGAACCTGGAGGGAAAACTGCAAGAGGAGGAGGGTGATCCATGGTAGAATGTGATCACCAGACAAAGCAGAGGAAGAGACTGGCTAATATAGGTGGAGGACAAAAATTGAGCTACAGGTTTGGTGCATTGGAAAAAGGAGGAGGAGAAACAGGCAGATGGGGGAGTAGGGCAGGGGAGAAAAGAAGGAAAACCAGTCCCTGCAGGAGAGACAATGGAGATAGCTAGGTACCGATTCTATGCAAAAATGAGGATAATCCTGGCCGCTGCGTCCCACAACTCCCATTGCCTGGGAAGCGGGAAACGCTGCCACTGGGAGCTGCAGGAGGCCGTATCTGCACACAATCAACGCAAACAAAATGTCTTGCGGCTCGCCAGTGGATTACTCTGATGGGCTGCATGCCAAAGGTTGCTGACCCCTGATCTAGCCTCAGTAGTCAGACTTTGGAACAAAATTATGAAAGAAAGAATAATTAAATCCATAGAGAAAACAGAAGAAGGGATATAATTTAACATGGGTTTATCAAATTGTGCCAGATAATTTGAATTCCTTCTTTAAGCAAATAACTGACTTCATAGTGAAGAGAAATGCAGTAGAACTAATATACAAACTTTGACCTAATGCCACATGGGAAATTATTGGTTAAATTAGTGAAGATGGGTATCAGTACAAGCACTGCAAAGTGAACAAGGAACTGGCTAAAGGGGAGAATGCAACAGGTTGTGTGAAGGTGAATTATCAGACCGGAGGGAAGTTACTAGTGGAGTTCCTCAAGGATCAGTCTTGGGACTAATCTTCTTTAATATTTTTATTAAATAACCTTAGCACAGCATTCCCCAAACTTTTTTGGCCATGGAACATTTTTTAGCCTATTACAGAACACTTATAATATTATTTTGTAGTCTCTTTTGGTTTTCAAATAAAAAATTGTGTTATTTATGCTCAAATATATTTTATTTTATAAAACAAAGCAAAATACAAATTTAAAATAACTTGAACTAACAATTTCTAACTGGAAAGCGTATATATAGTACAAAAATCAAGTGCAAGAGTCAAAATTAAAAACAGTGTTCTACTTAAAAAAACTTGTTTTTATATATACACAAACACCAAACAAATTAGATTTTTACTAGGAAAATCTATTTTTATAAACAGAAATACAAAATTTGGATTTAATGAGATTGGTGTTTCTGCGTTTTTCTATCACAAATTCGCTTAATATTAGGAATAACACTGAAAAGTTGAATCCTCATGTCAGGCGCAGCATCAAGTCTATTCCTATATTTGGTTTTTGTTGCAGTATAATATGAAAAGGCCATCTCACACAAATAAGTTGCAGCAAAAGGAAGGAACACTCAAACTGCACGTTTAGCCACATTAGGGTACTCTTCTATTAGGCTGCTCCAAAAATTATTCAGCGGAAGATCCTTAAACTTTTGTTTCAAATTAGAGTCAGAAATTAAGTCAATTAGGCTTCCATACTCGTTTGCAATAAAGCCGACTGGTTTGGCTGTAATTACAAACGGATTTTGAACCCAAACATCATCATCAGTAGTTGTAGGAAAATATTCTAATAAAGAGGCCTGCAAGTCACGTAAGTGCTGTAAAATGGTGCTGGAAACTTCTTTAAGGACTGCAGAATTTATTTCAGTCAGAAATTCATGTACTATAGGGAAGCAGTCGAAGTTATTCTGTTCTACAGAAGATGCCCAGAATTCCAGTTTATTTTTTAATGATGAAATTTTATCCATTGTAGTAAAAATAATCACATTCTTTCCTTGCAGCAACAGATTAATTTAATTTAATTTAATTTTTCAGAAATATCTGCAAGATATGCAAGTCTCATCAGCCACAGGGAATTTGTCAGGCAGTCATTAAACTTTCGTCCTGAATTATCTGAAGTGAAGAATACCAGTAGTTCACTACAAAGCTCAAAAAGCCTCGTAAGCACTTTTCCTCTGGATAGCCACCTCACTTCCAAATGTAAAAGAAGCGTTTGGCGCTGACTACCCATTTCCTTGCACAAAATTTTAAATAACCTGGATTGAAGTGGTCAAGATTTGACAAAATTGATAATTTGTACTGCAAGTGCTTGTCTATGTACAACACAATGGCTCTTAGTGCTTTCTGGTGCCACACTTATGATTCACGTTACAGCTACCTTCATCTTCCCTAGCATTGCCTGAGCACCGTCAGTACATACATCAATACCTTTTCCCCAACTAATTTCATGCTTTCTGATAAAATTGTTGATGCAGTTGAATATTTCTTCTCCAGTTGTGTTGCTTTGCAGAGATTCACATAAGAGCAGGTCCTCTTCAATAATATTATTAAATCTATATCGGACAAATACTAGTAGCACAGCAAGGCCTGAAACGTCAGTGGATTCATCTAGCTGCAATGAAAACTCATGGCAAATTTTCAAATTTTGCACCATCGCTGTCTGTTTTAGCAATTTTAATCATCAAAAGTTTACAATTTCCAAGTGAGTCATGCTGCCTCTTGAAAAAATTTATATTTTTGTCTTTGTATTCAGCATGCTTGGTTTCCAAATGCCTATGAAGTTTAGCAGGAGCCAATGAATTGTTTGCTAGAATTTTATTGCACACGACGCACTGTGCATCAGGAACATCTTTATTTTCAGCACACGTAAAACCGAAAGACAAATAACTTTTACCATACTTTTGTTTTGGTCTTTTAACACCTGCTTCTTCTTGTTTTTTTTATACACTTTGGTGGAAATTCTTTCACCTTGGATAACTCACTAGTACTAACAGATTTTTCGGCAATGAAAGACTGTGATTGTTCATCCTGACTTTGAAGTGTCACAATATTTTGCTTGTTTATTTCAGCCCCATTTGGAGTACCAAAAGAACTTGCTTTTTGTTTCAAAGTTCCTTCTTTTAGCCATAAATTCATGGTGATTGGGTTTAGTAACAATATTTAAAAATACTGATTTTTGTCAAATTTTGTTTATCACAAATATTTATATTGTTTTGAGCAAAGCTAGTTTAGTTGTGCTTATCGCACACACAGTAAAGACCCACAGGTTTGAATGTGCTGAGTGAATAGGTTACATTCAACAAGGCATAAAGAGAATGGTGTGTGCATACCGCTGCAGTTTGCGCAGCCTCAAGTGGAAGGGGTACAACGTCACTAACTGAAACATGCCCGAAAGTGGTAGACGTCAACATGCTTGCATGCCTCATTCTCTTTATGCCATGATATTTGATACGAGATCTCTCAATAAATGGAAAAAGAGATATGTTAATTATAGTCATTCAAAAAGAGTTGTAAACTACGCTTCAAATATGCCAAATTTAAAATGAAAAAAAATTTAAAGACCCTTTTTTTTTTTTAATTACGATTCTTTCACGGAACACCTGTTCACATTACCAGCCACTACTGTGCTGTGTTTGTTTTTTAAAAAAAGCAAATGCGATCTAGGATATAGCTGGTGAAACATTTCCAGTAGAGATACCGTGGCATTAATCGTATTGTAAAAGGCACTGTTAAACCCTCAACTGGAATACTGTGTACAATTCTGGTCACTCATGGTCAATTCCCAATAGGAATTGGGGGTGGGAGGGAAGACAAACAACTTAATTAGCTTTGAGAGAGAGCTGGACAAATTTATGATTATGATTACATGATGGAGTTGCCTATGATATTAGGGGGCAGTTCTCAGCAGCCCTGGGATTCTCCTTTCAGTTTATGTCTTAGACTTGGTCTACACTACGCGTTTAAACCGATTTTAGCAGTGTTAAACCAATTTAACGCTGTACCCGTCCACAGTATGAGGCCCTTCATATCGATATAAAGGGCTCTTTAAATCGGTTTCTGTACTCCTCCCCAACAAGAGTAGCGCTAAAATCGGTATTACCATATCGGATTAGGGTTAGTGTGGCCGCAAATCGACAGTACTGGCCTCCAGGCGACATCCCACAGTGCACCACTGTGACCA
The DNA here is from genome assembly GCF_007399415.2 of Gopherus evgoodei. Taxonomy (NCBI): domain Eukaryota; kingdom Metazoa; phylum Chordata; order Testudines; family Testudinidae; genus Gopherus; species Gopherus evgoodei. Next base: position 30,469,880 of record NC_044323.1, read on the forward strand.
CTCTGGACAGCAATCTCAACTCAGATGCAGTGGCCAGGTAAACAGGAAAAGCGCCGCGAAATTTTGATTTTCATTTCCTGTTTGCCCAGCATGGAGCTCTGATCAGCATGGGTGGCAATGCAGTCCCAAATCCAAAAAGAGCTCCAGCATGGACCGTACGGGAGATACTGGATCTGATCACTGTATGGGGAAACAAATCTGTTCTATCAAAGCTCCGTTACAGATGACGAAATGCCAAAGCGTTTGAAAAAAAAATCTACAGGCTACACAGTGCTGCGTGACAAGCGTAATGGGAAGCCAGAGACTCAAATGGACGCTTATGGAGGGAGGGAGGGGGTACTGAGGACTCCAGCTATCCCACAGTCCACAGCAGTCTCCAAAAAGTATTTGCATTCTTGGCTGAGCTCCCAATGCCTGTAGGGTTAAACACATTGTCCGGCATGGTTCAGGGAATAGCTCATCAATTTACTCCCCCCCCCACCACCACCACGTGAAAGAAAAGGGAAAGATTGTTTCTTGACTTCTTTCAATGTCACCCTATGTCTACTGAATGCTGCTGGTAGATGCGATGCTGCAGCAGTGAAGAGCAGTATCCACTCCTCTCCCCTGCCCGGTGGCAGACGGTGCAGTAGGACTGGTAGCCGTCCTTGTTATCAACCCGTGAGTGCTCCTGGCTGGCTTCAGGTGAGGCTGGCCGGGGGTGCCTGGGTGAAAATAGGAATGATTCTCGGTCATTCCCAGTAGATGGTACAAAACGACTGGTAACCATCCTCATCATAGCAACTAGAGGCTGAACTCCATCAGCCCCCTCCCTTTCCTGTCTAAAGAAAAGATTCTGTCCTGCCTGGACTGTCATAGCGGCGGGAGGCTGCCTCCTCCTAATTTTATCTCACTAACAAGTCACTGTTTCTTATTCCTGCATTCTTTATAACTTCATGACACAAATGGGGGGGACACTGCCACGGTAGCCCAGGAAGGTTAGGGGTGGAGGGAAGCAACAGGTGGGGTTGTTGCAGGGGCACCTCCCGTGAATGGCATGCAGCTCATCATTTCTGCGGGATCTGGCACGGAGCAGCTGTGCTCTCTGATACACTGGTTCTCTAGCACACTTGCCCCATATTCTAGGCAGGAATGACTCTATTTTTAGAAACCACAAAGGAGGGATTGACTCGGGGAGTCATTCCCAGTTTTGCCTTTGCGCCCCTGCCTGACCTCAGCCAGGGGCACCCATGATAGCAGCAGATAGTACAGAACAGATAACCGTCATCTCATTGCCAATTTACACCGGCAGCAGATGGTACAGAACGACTGATAACCGTCTCTGCTATCATGGAAAAGCAAATGAACGCTGCTGTGTAGCGCTGGAGTATTGCTTCTGTCAGCGGCATCCAGTACACATACGATGACTGTAAAAAAAAAAAAAAAAAAAGCTGAACGGGCTTCATGATTGCTATGCTATGGGGTCTGCCAGGGCAATCCAGGGAAAAAGGGCGCAACATGATTGTCTGCCGTTGCCTTCCCGGAGGAAGGAATGACTGACGACATTTACACAGAACCACCAGCGACAATTGATTTTTGCCCCATCAGCCACTGGGCTCTCAACCCAGAATTCTAAGGGGCAGGGGAGACTGCGGGAACTATGGGATAGCTACAGAATAGCTACCCACAGTGCAACGCTCCGGAAATCGACGCCAGTCTCGGACCATGGACGCACACCACCAAATTAATGTGCTTAGTGTGGCCGCATGCACTCGACTTTATACAATCTGTTTTATAAAACCGGTTTATGTAAAATCGGAATAATCCCGTAGTGTAGACGTACCCTTATATTCTTAAAGCTCATGCTTTAGGGCTTAAGCCAATCACCTGCAGGGGTCAGGAAGGGATTTCCCTCCCTATGTATTGTGTGGGGTTTTCTTTAGCCTTCTTTCGCTGAAGCATCAAAAATAGCCACAGCTGGAGATGGGACACTGGACAGGGTGGGCCAGTGATCTGAGGCGGCATTGAGCATTCGCACTTTCTCATACTTAGTTGGTTCGTGCTTTCTCAGAGGCTGAGGGTCTGACCGATCACCACATGTGGAGTCAGGAAACAATTTTCCCCCAATTCAGATTGGCTGATACCATCGGGGTTTTTCATCTTCCTCTGCAGCGTATGGGTGCAGCTGACTTGCCAGAATTATCTATGTATCTATCTCAATCAATCCTCTGACACTGTGGAGGCCTCAGGCATTGGTGAACCTTGGTCCCTCATATTTTCTGCCTGTGGCACATAATTGTTTAGTCTCCTGTGGGCTGTAATATTTTGGTCTAATTTCAGTTATTGGGTTTAGAGTGCATATGTTGGCAGCCTGTGATATACAAGAGGTCAGACTAGATGATGGTGGTCCCTTCTGGCCTTAAATTCGATGACTAATAAATTTACTCAGTATTCAGGTACCATAGTCCATACCCCACAAAACCAGCAGCACAGACTTCCTCAGGTCCAATTCAATGGATATGGCAGTGAACTATGAAGCTGAGCTACAAAATTAAGTGGCCTACAGAGGCCAGCAATTTTTTCAATTATCATTCTCTGTCCTACTACTCTATAGTATGCAATATATGGTATGTAATATATAGTGTGTAAGTGTACTATAAAAATACACAGCAACTGCATCAAAATGTTTTATCACACTAAGAATTACACCTTGCTTCAAGTCATTGTATGGTATGCATATCTTCAATGTTGTGAAACACTGTAAATTAATATGCCTGAGAAGTTGCTCACTTTGTGTAATTAGACTAGTTACAATTAGGGCTCTCAATCAATCACAGGTAACTCATGCAATTAACTAAAAAAAAAGAATTGTGATTAATAGCAATTTTAATTGTACTGTTAAACAATAGAATACCAATTGAAATTCATTAAATATTTGGGTGTTTTTCTACATTTTCAAATATATTGATTTCTGTTACAACACAATACAAAGGGTACACTGTTCACTTTATATTATTTTTATTACAAATGTTTACAATGTAAAAATGACAAAAAATAGTATTTTTCAATTCACCTCATACAAGAACTGTAATGCATTCTCTTTCAAAGTGCAATTTACAAATGTAGATTTTTTTGGTTACATAACTGCACTCAAAAAAAATAATAATGTAAAATTTTAGAGCCTACAAGTCCACTCAGGCCTAATTCTTGTTCAGCCAATCACTAAGACAAATAACTTTGTTTACATTTATGAGGGATAATGCTGCCCACTTCTTATTTACAATGTCACCTGAAAGTGAGAACAAGTGTTCACATGGCACTTTTGCAGCCAGCATTGCAAGGTATTTATGTTCCAGATATGCTAAACATTTGTATGCCACTTCATGCTTCAGCCACCATTCCAGAGGACATACTTCCACGCTCATGACACTCATTTAAAAAAATAATGCATTAATTAAATTTGTGAGTGAACTCCTTGGGGCGAATTGTATGTCCCCTGCTGTTTTACCCACATTTTTCCATATATTTCATGTTATAGCAGTCTTGGATGACGACCCAGCACGTTGTTTCTTGTAAGAATAATTTCACTGAAGATTTGACAAAATGCAAAGAACAGGGGTCCTCAACGCGGTGCCCGCGGGTTCCAGGGCGCCCGTGGTGACATCTAAATGCGCCTGCGTCCTGGCCGGCAGTGGATGCTCCACCAAAATACTGCCAAATTTCTGCGGCGGCGACTCTCGATGACGCCGCTTGCAGCCAACAAGCGACGTCATCAAGAGGCATCGCAGCCGAAATGCCACAGAAATTCAGCGGCATTTCGGCAGATGCTCCACCGCTGCCATGGTCCTTCATCTGGTGCCCGCCAGACGAAAAGGTTGGGGACCACTGGCAAAGAAGTTACCAATGTGAAATTTCTAAAGATAGCTACAGCACTCAACCCAAGGTTTAAGAATCTGAAGTGCCTTCCAAAATCTGAGAGGGATAAGGTGTAGAGCATGCTTTCAGAAGTCTAAAAAGACCAACACTCTGATGCGGAAACTACTACAGTACCCAAACCATCAAAAGAGAAAACCAGCCGTCTGCTGGTGGCATCTGACTCAGATGATGAAAATGAATATGCGTCAGTACGCTCTGCTTTGGATCATTACACTGGTCTACAATTTTTGAGACGTCGTCTGCTTCAGAGATAAAATGCGATATTTATTATGTATTTTGATGTGCTGAATTCAAATATGATAATTAAAACAACTGATTGGCTACTGTTTCTAAGATATTTAAGTTTTTACATTTTATGTCTATGTATATTGTGTAGATAGTAGAATTGTAATCATAAATTGTAAACCTAGGTCTTTTCATGTGTTTATGGTTGCTTTACATGATAATATTTCACCTGTCCTGTTTATGTAACACTTTAAAAATCAGCAAAAGGGTTCTATAAATAAAATTTATTATGAAACAAAAAGGCAAAAAACTATTATGTACATAGTTTAGTCCTATTCAGTGTCTACTCGGCGACTTCTTGGCTTGTCTCTTGTATTCATTAAATGGAGCATCTGTTGTCACTGTCCAGCAATAGTCTGCAAGCCTTGATGGGCTCCATTTGCCCTGACAGCCTGCCAGGAGATTCCACTGCTGTAGTCTGGAGCCCAACAGCTCTGCCTTACCCTTGGGTAGTTCCAAATCCCTGACAAGATAATTCAGTTCACCTTGTGTTATGAGGTGTGGTTCAGAGGAGGAGGATGGGAGAAAATGTGGGTCTTGTGACATTGATGGTTCAGGACCAGAAGTTTCATCCTCTTCCTCTTCCTCGTCTGACTCAAGTGAGAATGATTCTGGTGCATCAGGAACCGGCAGTCCTTCTCCGTGGGGTACTGGGCGTATAGCGGATGGAATGTTTGGATAATGCACAGTCCACTTTTTCTTCTTTGACACACCTTTCCCAACTGGAGGCACCATGCAGAAGTAACAATTGCTGGTATGATCTGTTGGCTCTCTCCAATTCATTGGAACTGCAAAAGGCATAGACTTCCTTTTCCTGTTCAACCACTGGCGAAGATTTGTTGCACAAGTGTTGCAGCATATGTGTGGGGCCCACCTCTTGTCTTGATCTCCAATTTTGCAGCCAAAAGAAAGGTGATAGGCTTTCTTAACCATAGTGGTTATACTGCGCTTTTGTGATGCAAAAGTCACTTCAACACAAACACAGCAGAAGTTATCTGCACTGTTCACACAAGTACGAGGCATCTCTGCTCACTTTGGCTAAACAGAAATGTGTCCCTTTGCAAAATCAAACACTGACAAATAAGAGAGCACGACGCTGTATGATTTCTAGAGTTGATATAGGGCAATTTGTTAGCAGAGTGATGTAAGCTTTGTTATGATTGCATCATCCATGACGTCTAGGAATAACATGATGCAATTCATATCATGTATGACGCAATACCAGCTTCAGATTGCATCATTCATTGTTTTGCCTAAAAAGTAAGTACTGTCCAAACCCAGTCATAGATTTATTCATAGATCCAGTCAAAGATGTATTTTAGTCATTTCTGGTTTAAATTGAGATCCCTTCCCTTTATAACTCACTTATCCTCCGCCATTCCCAAGTCAAGGGTCATATATACTGACACAATAGCATATCTTGAAAACTAGAGCCAATCAACAATTTTAAGTATCATTTTCGTTCTCAGTAACCCAGAATTAGTAAAGTTGAACTACATTTATTTCAGAAGCATTTTGGCTGTAGAGCAGTGTTATCGAGGAGAACCCATTTTCAGCATTTACACGTGTCCTCTGGTGATTGAAGCATGAAGGCACATATGAATCTTTAGCACATCTGGCATGCAAATATCTTGTGACGATGGCTACAACAGTACCATGCGAATTCCTGTTCTCACTTTCAAGTGACATTGTAAACAAGAAGCAGGCAGTATTATCTCCGCAAATGTGAATACACTTGTTGTCTGAACAAGAAGTAGGACTGAGTGGACTTGTAGGCTCGAAAGTTTTACATTGTTTTGTTTTTGAAAGCAATTATTTTTGTACAGAATTCCATATTTGTAAGAGATAAAGAGATTGCACCACAGTACTTGCATGAGGTGTTTTTTATAGTGCAAATATTTGTAATAAAAAATAAATATAAAGTGAGCACTGTACACTCTGTTTTCTGTGTTGTAATCAAAATCAATATAACCTGAAAATGTACAAAACTTCCAAAAAATTTTAAATAAATGGTATTCTATTATTGTTTAACAGCATGATTAATCATGTGATTAATCAAGAATAATTTTTTCACTTTTCTATCCCAAGTCCTTTTGGCTCTTCAGGCTCTTTTAAGACATAGATAAGAAATAATTCTCCTGTTCCTGAGGACAAAGGGTTTCATGGAGCGAACACACACACACACCCTTTCCCCGCCTCCCCCCTAACTCTTTGTCCTGAAGAACAAGTGAATAATTTTTACTCAAACTTTCCAAGCCCAGGGAATCTGAGCTTGTAGAGTAAAAGTTAAGGAAAGCTATAAGCAACTAAAAACAAAGGATGTAAACTGAAATTCTTATATAACCCTTGCCATTAGCAGTCACTGCCACTCTCATAACAGTAGTAACATTATAATTTCAGCAGACACAATCACTACACATGGTGAAGGACAATTTAGCCACAACTTCTCCAACATAGCTTAATAGTAGGGTAGTTGTATTACTAAAATACAACTGGTTCGTGGGAAGAGTATTTACCTACTATAAATCCATATTTTGCGGCCTGAAATAAGATCATCTTCTTGGACTTCAGTCTGAGTCAAGTTTATTTCTCCATTTGTAATAAATGTGAGCAGAAAGCCCAAGCAGAGGGATTGACCAAGTTTAAGAGATGAAATGGGAGAGAAACATTTGTCAAAAGCGCTACATTAGTTTTCTTGGTTAACCAGAGTTCTAAACTGCTAAGATCAATAGAAGTAAGAAGCTTACACACTTGACAGTTTTGAGATGCTCATAAAATAATATTTGTCAACAGCTCAACATTTTCATAGTGCTTTAGAAACAAAGAAATGTTTATTTGAATTCTATGTTGGTGTGTCTGAACAGCTGTTAAATATGCAGTAGATCTAATGTTATAAGCTAAGAAATGCATTTCTGTGACAGGAAAAGGAAAACAATGAATTAAATCAGTAGGGAGAAAGATTCTTTATAAGTGCCTAAGGATCATGAGGTTTGTTTCCAAACAATGACTGCATGGGAAACTATGGGCCTATTTGTAACTTTAGCTTTCAAAAGGGATTGAGTTCGCTGTATAAAAAAGCAGGGTTCTGAAGAGTACTGCCCGGCACAACAAGGATACTAAATGAAGCTAGCAATGAAGTGTTTTGCTAGCTAAGTTCAGATAGCTGAACTTTGAGGTCTAGCAGTACAAATGTAAGTTGCATAGCAGCAGTCCCACAACACTTTGGGTAGTCACAAAACACACATTAGAACCATTATCAATTATACAAAAGAAGCCTAGAAAGTTATTTCAATTACAGAAAATAAAGATACAAATTATGAGACTAGACAGAACGAGTCCAGGCACAACTATCTTGACAGCTCAAAACTGAAAATAAATATTCAAAAAGCCCATAAAATCAGAAGCATTCAAGGTTTTAAAAGGTGAAATAGATATCTGTGTCTTTAGTTTTATTATCTGCTCTTCAACTAAAAAAAAAAGTGTACTTTTAAGAGACAACAGCTTCGCAACAAACAGGGTAGGCACAGCACCTGTGCTGTTAAATATCTTTTATGCCAACATTTTCCTTGTTTTAATGTTCTGTTTAATAAAATTGCTATGTGGAAAAGCATTTCTGCAATAACAGGGGTCAGTATACATTTTCCCTAATATTTATCATCTCTCTAATCCCTCTGCCTCCCAGAGAGGCTACCATTGATTTTCATCCTCACCGTGTATTGTCAGTAGTAATGTGATGTCCATGTCAGAGCTGAGGTAAACAGTGCCTCATTTTAAACAGTCAGTCCTGTACAAAGCAGCTGCCAACCTTCAAAGAGCGAAAGCAGTTACAAGTGAAAGTCAACTTTTAAAAATCCAGTTTTTCCATACAGGGCTTACCTCAAATGCTAATCATTAGGCCATGTGGCTTCATAAGTGGAACGGCGTCAAAATGTTCACTACTCAAAACGGGATGGGCTTTGAGCTGTAGGCACTACGCCCTAGAGAAAACAAGAAGTATAGGTAAGACTATTGATGACCATACAGATTCAAGCAAGAGTCTCTGCATCAGTAGTGGGCAACCTGTGGCCTGTCAGGGTAATCTGCTGGTGGGCCGCAAAAGAGTGTTTACATTGACCGTCCGCAGGCACGGCTGCCCACAGCTCCCCGTGGATTACCCTGACGGGCCACGTGCAGGCCGCAGGTTGCCCACCATTGCTCTACACTATTATTGGTGGGTTGAATCTGAGGAGAAATTCTCAATTTAACCTGGCTCTGATGATGAATAAATTCCAATACCAGAAAGCGCTATTGTGATCATTTAGTCTAATCGCTTGCATAATGCAGGCCATAGAACATCCCCAAATAATTCCTATAGCATATCTTTTAAAATCAAAACTAGATATTTTTCTAAACTTGTCAACTATGCAGAATCTACCATAACTCGTGGTAAATTGTTTCACTGATTAATTACTCTCACTGTTAAAAATCTGTGCCCTATTTCCTACATGAATCTGGATAGCTTCAATTTGCAGCCATTAGATTCTGTTACAGCTTTCTCTGTTAGACTGAAGAGCCCATTATTAAATATTTATTCCCCATGTTGATACTTATAGACTAATCAAGCCATCCCATAAGCTTCCCTTTGCTAAACTACATGGATTGAGCGCATTCAATCTACAACTCTAACTAAAGCATGTTTTCTAGTCCTTTAATCAGTCTTGTGGCTCTTCTCTGAACCCTCTCCAATTTTTCTTGAATTGTGGGCACCAGAACTGGATACAATATTCAAGAAGTGGTCACATCAGTGCCAAACAGAGGTGCCAAACATTCTCTACTCCTACTCAGGATGCCCCTGTTTATTAATCCAAAGATCACATTAGCCCTTATTAGCTCCCAGTGTGATACTGTAGCCAAGTTCAGCTAATTATCTACAACAACCCCTAAATCTTTTTCAGAGTCATTACTTTCCAGGGTAGAGTCCCCCATCCTGTAATTATGGCCTATGTTCTTTGTCCCCAGAATGTATACATTTAGACATATTAAAAGCTCATATTGTCTGCTTGCACCTAGTTTACCAAGTGATTCAGATTGCTCTGTATCAGCAACCTGTCTTCTTCATTATTTACCGTTCCCCTAATTTGGATGTCATCAGCAATCTGTCAGTGATGATTTTGTGTTTTCTTCCAGGTCATTGATAACAATGTTAAATAATGTAAGGCCAAGAACAGACCCCTGTAGTACCATATTGAGCATATGTTTCTCTAATGATGATTGCCCGTTTATAATTACATTTTGATACCTATCAATCCATTTAACATGTGCTATGTGAATTTTATGTTTGCAGTGTTGTTGTAGCCGTGTTGATCCCATGATAGGAGAGGGAAAAAAAGTTCAGCTCTTTCCCCAACAGAAGTTGGTCCCATACAAGATACTATCTCACCCATCGTGTCTGACTCACATTATACTTTATATTATTCTAGTTTTTTAATCAAAATGTCATGTGGTAACAAATGAAACACCTTCTGGGAATTTAAGCATACTATGTCAGTGCTATCACCTTTATCAACTAAACTTGTAATCTCATAAAAAAATTATATATAAAGTTAGATCCTGTCAAACTATTTTATATAGACCCATATTGATTGCCATTATTTATATTACCCTCCTTTAATTCTTTACTAATCAAGACAGGTCCATTATCTTGCTGACAACTAATGTCAGATTGACAGGCCTAAAATTACCCAGGTCATCCCATTTACCCTTTTTAAACACTGACACATTAGTTTTCTTCCAGTCATCTGGAACTTCCCAGTGTTAAAACAGTTATAGAAAGATCAACATTAACAGTCCAGAAAGCTTCTCAGCCAGCTCTTTTAAAAGTATCAGATGCAAGTTCTCCGGACTTGCTCATTTTAAAACGTCTGTCTTTAGTAGCATACAGTGTAGTTTTAGCCATGTTGGTCTCAGGATATTAGAGAGACAAGGTGGGTGAGATAATATCTTTTATTGGGCCAACTTCTGCTGGTGAGACAGACAAGCTTTTGAAGCACAGAAGAGCTATGTTTGGCTCAAAAGCTCATCTCTCTCCCCATCAGAAGTTGGTCCAATAAAGGATATTACCCCACCCACCTTGTCTCCCTAATATCTTTAGTAGCTGCTTTTTAACATCCTCCTGAGATACTGGTGGAATGGAAAGTGTGTTATGAGACTACATCATCTGTTTTTTCCCAATGCAGAAGTGTTCAATACATTTTTTTTATCTTTTCTGCATCATTATTGATAATTCTACCATTTCCAGCTGGTAACGAACCAATACTGTTATCAGGATTCTTTTTGTTCCTAATATACTTTAACGCTTTATTGTCCTTAACAATGTTGGCCATAAATTTCTCCTTGTGTCCCTTTGTTTTCCTTCCCAATTGTCTACAATTCCTAGCTTCTAATTTATATTCCTCTTTCTTCCATTTATTTTTATATTTATTTTATAGCTGCTTTTGCTTGCCTTCTAAATCAAGGGTTTTTTTAACCAATACAGCCTTCTTTCTTGATTGTGAGATGACTTTTTGGGCCTCTAGTAAATTACTACTCACATTTTTCTGATTACATTCTTCCTCACAGCTGATGTGGCTTGTAACTGTTTTCAGTTTTGTGCAGTTGGCTCTTTTAAAGCACCAAGTAGTATATTTTACTAAATCTGAACTTCATTCTGTTTGCACATTACAAATGTGATCAAGTTATGATCATTTCTACTCAAGATACCATTAATTTTAGTTTCGTGATCAGTTCCCTTTTATCAGTCAAGACAAGGTCTAATATAGAATTCTCCCGTGTTGGTTGAGTTAGAAAATTGTCATCTATAAATGTTTAGAAATTCCAAGGATGTTTTAGTACTGGCAGCATTAAATGGCCAGCATATGTCACTCAAATTGAAGTCCCCTGTGATCATTCAGCTTCCCCCTCACCCACCCACGGAATTGTGGAAGTGCTGTTGCCTTTTTCTGGTAAAATTTAAAGATAAGAAATACTAAACAGACATGAAGAAAAGTATGACCAAGTGTTAAAGTCTGACCTGCTTGATTCTTTTTCAAATTTCCATTACTAAAATGTGACATGTGTACAAGTTCATTAAAAAAAATATTTTCCCAGTACATCTATCTATAACTATCATTACTTCACTTCTGATCCAAAAAAACAAGGCTTCTTCTCCCTAGATTTACCAGTTGAAACAGCTCTTGCACTCTAACCTGGCAGGTGGACCAATTATACTTGGCAATTTTTGGCACAATTCTCTTCCACATTCTATTCCTAACTTCAAACTTCTGCCTTATAAGCGAGCAGATTTCCTTTTACCACCACCAAACATTACTTAAGGCACAGTAGTCATTCCAGAGTTACTGGGGAATGAAATAAGTTTACTGTGTCCAATCATGTTGGACGCTTCCCTAATGGAGCAATTTGTAAGTCAGGAGCAAGTTTTCTTATGTGCTCATTAGACTGAGCCCAGATGTATAAATTGATGTAGAATGCTAGAAAACTTCTATAAACAGAATCCCAAACGGGAACTCATTAATGCTTTGAATAGCACTGAGTAACCTGTCAGCTGCTACACCCAATGCCCCACTTTGAAACTTACAAAGCATTGTAAAAACAATAGACAGACGGTACCTCTCAAGCAAATCTCTGCAGAATGGAGATACAGCTGATGCCTAGCAAAATATCATGGCTCTATTGGAATAGACTTTTATAAACCTGCCTCTCTTAGGAGACTCAAACACAAGAGGTAATCCAAATTACAGGATCATGTCTGATGCCTTCGGATCTGAAGAAAGGTAGGGGGAGGGAAGCAACCTTCTCAAATTCATTAGAGCTACAGAATTTGCTCTTGCTGCATTTTTAGAAAGTAGGAGATGACTGAAAGACAAGCAGACATTCTGCTTCACATGGAATAAGGAAGCAACTTTAGGAATGAGAACGAGGGGCTGATCTGACCTCAAGGCTGTGGGAAGAGAAAGGAAAACCTACAGGAAGAAGTTATTTCCCTCCATTTTCATGGGCAAAGTGTTCAGCACTTGGAAACCTATTTTCCAAGAATCTGACAATCCACTCTGGCTAGATATTCATATGGCAGAACAGTGAGATCTTTTGCAGAGTTTAATTAAAGTCCAAGAAAGTGTGGCCTTTTAAACTACAGGCTCAATCCCAGTTCCTGCTACTGGAGAACACTAAGTACCTAGAAGAAATTCTACTTAATCCTTTCTATAAACATACTGTTTTCTCTAATAGATTTTAGATGGAAAAATTGGATTTCCATGGTGTTCAAGGCTAGATATTATCTATTGCCTCAGTTCCAGTTGGGCTACTTGCAAGAAGTTTTGAAGTAGGGGAATAGCTAGTGAGACAGATGCAGCATCTAGTGAAAGCTGCTAACTATAACCACAACAAGCTTTAACTTTAAAGTCTTTTGATTGTGTGGAGCAGCTGGCAGTTTTCCCAGCACTGGACCAAGCACCTGTCAGAACTGAGGACTGTCCTAGTTGAACATGTTTGTATCTCAGCAAACTTGTGTTCAGAATGTCTGCCAGATGGTCTGCTTTTTGATCACTGCCTCTAACCAGGTTTGCCTTTATTTACTTCCTAAACTCTGGGTGCCTAATTGCCTATTCCTTAAATTGAACAAAGTAAGACTCACTGTTTAGCAAGGTACTTCAGGCTCGTTTATATACATCCAACCACTGATGCAGTCACTTGTTATTAGGACTGCCATAGGATACAATGAAATTCAAGAACAGAACTGATTCTAAGAAAAAAATTGTGTTTGTTAAAGAGTCAATTTCTCTGAGCAGCTGCTGATAGGAGACCAAAGACATCTGTGCAGTGATACACTGGTACTTACTTATTGCCTAGTCCAGCTCTTTCAATGATAAGCCTTATTACATTCTGAAAATACTATAAAACCAAGTCATAGATTTCCTGACTTATTGGAAGAACTACTGTTGTGACTAGCAGATCACTGCTCTGCTTCCAGAGCCACTGCTAAACACATAATGGGGAGAAGAGGAAAGTTGAGCACAAGGAACAATATCTAGACAAAAGATCAGTCCTGTCTAAACTGGTGTTTTCCTTGCTACTGGCCAGAGATTTAAACAAAGCTGCTTCAAAACACACACACACACACACTTTCCATTCTTTTTTAAAATGGAATCCAGCAATACCTAAATCACCAATTCCTTTAAAAAACCCAAATCACGGAATGTCTAGAAATGAACAGGAAAGGGATCTAGCCTGTTACCAGTGTTACATATAGTTAGTTCATCACTCACTTTTACCCACCCAATTTACATTGTTCACCTGCATTTATTTTTCCATATTCTTAGGCAAAATTATGTACTGGAATGAAAACAAGACACTGGAAAAGGAAATGCAACCTTAAAAGTGCCAGCTTCCCCTCCTTCCATCCCACCGTTGTTTACTCTCATGTATTTCTACATGAATTTTCCTCTGCTCTTTTTTAAGGTACAGGGCATCAAGACTGGGGTTCTCTTCACCCTGGCCCCCAAAACAGCAAGCAAGAGAAGCTTAAGCTCAGAGGAAAATAAACCAAAATCAAATCCTTAACTGACAGTTTCTTAAACAGCATATTAAGCTTCCATCTCCTGGTCCCTCCTTGCTTTTTGACCCTACGGCTCAGCTACGCAGGTACTACCTCCTTCTCTATCCTCAAGAATCATCCTCTTTACATTCAACTAGTTTATTATTATTATTCAGCTTTAATAGTCGTAATAAACCTACTCCCCCTTTACCTTAGTACGAGCATTACAAACTATTCTTTTATTAAGTACATCTTTGTAATGCTCTTTCCTTCTCCCACTCCAAAAAAATTACACTTCACATACACACATGAAAGCACTCTTCAGCTAGGCCAAACCCACAAGTTCAGAGATGAACCAAAAATATAACATTTTCAAAAGGTGAGCTTCAGATGAAATTTAACTTTAAACCCCATTTTCTGATTTTTAGCAAATTACCCAAAGCCTATCCTGAGGTCAGATGCAGCATGTGAAGCTTCATGAAAGTCAGTTTCTTTTAGGAGGGGGAGGAATAAGTTGGAGAGACAGGACTTAGTGTCCTGGACTCCTCCTGAGGGTCGAAATGACAGTCTGGACCTATACATCGAATGCTTCTGCCGATGTGCACAGGCAGAAATGGTGGAAAAACAACATCGCTTGCCTCATAACCTAAGTCATGCAGAACGTAATGCCATCCACAGCCTCAGAAACCACCCAGACATTATCATCAAAGAGGCTGATAAAGGAGGTGCTGTTGTCATCATGAACAGGTCTGACTACCAAAAGGAGGCCGCCAGACAACTCTCCAATACCAGATTCTACAGGCCACTCCCCTCAGATCCCACTGAGGAAAACACTAAGAAACTGCAACATCTACTCAGGACATTCCCTACACTAACACCGGAACAAATCAACATACACTTAGACGCCCGACCAGAGTTATTCTATCTACTACGCAAGATCCACAAACCCGGAAATCCTGGACGTCCCATCATCTCGGGCATTGGCACTCTCACTGAAGGACTGCATCACTGAAGGACTGTCTGGATATGTGGACTCTCTACTCAGACCCTATGCCACCAGGACTCCCAGCTACCTCCGTAACACTACTGATTTCCTCAGGAAACTACAATGCATTGGTGACCTTCCAGAAAACACCATCCTAGCCACCATGGATGTAGAGGCTCTCTACACAAACATCTCACACAAAGATGGAATACAAGCTGTCAGGAATAGTAACCCTGATGATGCCACAGCTCAACTGGCTGCTGAGCTCTGTACCTTTATTCTCACACACACAACTATTTCAAATTTGATGACAATATATTATCTCCAGATCAGTGGCACCACTATGGGCACCCGCATGGCCCCACAATATGCCAATATCTTTATGGCCAACCTGGAACAACGCTTCCTCAGCTCTCACCCCTTCTTTATCTACGCTACATTGATGACATCTTCATCATCTGGACCCATGGGAGATGGGAGGTCCACTTCCTAGACACCACGGTGCAAATAAGCGATGGTCACATTAACACCACCCGATACCAAAAACCTACCGACCGCTATGCCTACCTTCATGCCTCCAGCTTCCATCCCGGGCACATTACATGATCCATTGTCTACAGCCAAGCACTGAGGTACAACCGCATCTGCTCTAATCCTCAGACAGAGAACACCACCTACAAAATCTCCACCAAGCATTCTCAAAACTACAATACCCGCACAAGGAAATAAGGGAACAGATCAACAGAGCCAGACGTGTACCCAGAAGCCTCCTACTGCAAGACAAACCCAAGAAAGAAACCAACAGGACTCCACTGGCCATCACATACTGTCCCCAGCTAAAACCCCTCCAACGCATCATCAGGGATCTACAACCCATCCTGGACAATGATCCCACACTTTCACAGGCCTTGGGTGGCAGGCCACTCCTCGCCCACAGACAACCTGCCAACCTGAAACATATTCTCACCAGTAACTGCACACCGCACCATAGGAACTCTAGCTCAGGAACCAATCCATGCAACAAACCTTGATGCCAACTCTGCCCACATATCTACACCAGCGACACCATCACAGGACCTAAACAGATCAGTCACACCATCACCGGTTCATTCACCTGCACGTCCACCAATGTAATATATGCCATCATATGCCAGCAACGCCCCTCTGCTATGTACATCGGCCAAACTGGACAGTCTCTACGGAAAAGGATAAATGGACACAAATCAGATATTAGGAATGGCAATATACAAAAACCTGTAGGAGAACACTTCAACCTCCCTGGCCACACTATAGCAGACCTGAAGGTGGCCATCCTGCAGCAAAAAAAACTTCAGGACCAGACTTCAAAGAGAAATTGCTGTGCTTCAGTTCATCTGCAAATTTGACACCATCAGCTCACGATTAAACAAAGACTGTGAATGGCTTGCCAACTACAAAACCAGTTTCTCCTCCCTTGGTTTTCATACCTCAACTGCTAGAACAGGGCCTCATCCTCCCTGACTGAACTAACCTCATTATCTCTAGCTTGCTTGCATATATATACCTGCCCCTGGAAATTTCCACTACATGCATCTGATGAAGTGGGTATTCACCCACGAAAGCTCATGCTCCAAAACGTCTGTTAGTCTATAAGGTGCCACAGGATTCTTTGCTGCTTTTACAGGACTTAGTGTGAAGCTTGCTTCAACCATACCTATTGCTAACACTCCATAACTGTACCAACTTACTTGGCTACTCTTTCTGCTGCAGCACATGCTATATGCTCTTTTCCCATCAGTGCCAGTGAAAGAAAGCTGGAGCCTACATAATGGAATTCTCTCTTTAAAACTTCAAAATCCAGCCTCTGAAAGGCCTCTAAAATTTGAGCTATCTTGAGGGAGTGTTGTTTCTTTAGCTGGTTGTCTAGGTATGGGGCTTTTCATACGTTCTTTAAGGCATTTGTCACTATCAAGAAAATGTTGGCAAGAACTTGTAGTAAGTAGAGTGGTGATAAGCATGAGGCCTAAAAGAGAATACTGACAAAGACTGCCTCTCCCAGTAAACATTTGATGGTTGGTGGAAATCTGAATACATAAAGCTGAAACAGAGGTCTACAGTCACTAAAATATTCTTGACTTTGGCTGCAATTATTGCCTGTACTACCCCCATATTTAATCTCTTACTATTTTCTTTACTAAGTCACCTGGAGTCCAGAACTAGTGACTCTCAAATTTTTAGAAGTTAGAAAAACAGGGTAGAGAAACTACAGAGTATCATTCAGATACTGGCTTTTATATTATGATGGGATGCTGTATTTCATACCAGTAAAGCAGTGTTTAGATCTTTACAGCAGAGTAATGATTTAGGCAAGGAGGAAGATCCAAATATCCTTGGACACTTGCAATTACCCATTCACTCTATTTTCTATTTGGGGCCAGGTTGAAATGCTTACAAACTAGAAAACAGTGTTTAAGACATGCATCAGAACAGAAGTTCAGACCTAGAGTAAAATCAAAGCTTCTGTTTCCCTGTTTGCCTGGATCATATAATTATTATTTGTATTGCATTAATGACTAGAATCAGGCCCCAACCATGATCAGAGAATCATTGCATTAAGTACCATGCATACAATGAAGAGACAGTCCCTGTCCCAGAATGTTGACAAAAGTGCATCACAGCTACCTTGGGGCAGTCTGTCCCATTCTTAAGCCATTGTGACTATCTACTACAATACGTTTAAGAACAGCATTTCTCTAAGTTATCTGATCAATGACAGGTACAAATACTTTATGTATTTTAGAAACAAAGTTGTCCTATGCTGGATTAATTCAGACAGCTGTTCTGAATAGAGGTTTTTTAAGGTTGTATTTTATTTGGAGAGAGAGAATGTCCAAAGATGCCTCAGAAATAAGAGACATTGATGGAACCTTGGATTTTTGTATTATTAAAAAAAAGAAAAGGAAAGCCAAACCTTTTCTGGAACCTTTATAGTTTTACTAACATTCCTTCAAATTACAAAATTTCCCTCAAGGCATACGTATGCATGTACATACGAGGAGTTTTTACTGAGCTTACATTAAGGCAGCATCTCTTTTCCTGTCAATAAGTTCTACATAAACCCTCTAAGAAAGGGCTGAAATTATCTTGGTACATCAAGTTTGAGCAAGAATGTTTTAGGGACAGAAACCACTTTTAGAAACATGCTGTCAGAAACAGATAGTTAAGGGTTAATGTCTCTTTCACCTGTAAAGGGTTAACAAACAGGGAATCAAACACATGACCAGGGGACCAGAGTGACCACAGGTACCTACAGGCTCTCTAATCTTCTATTCCAATTTAGTAAGTACAAAAGGTAGAAAGGCGGTTTAGTCTTTTTAATTGTGTTTGCTTTATTTGCAAATGTGTATCTGGCTGGTGGGGTCTAATGTGTATTTGGCTGAAAGTATTTTAAATTGTATTTTTGCTGGAAGAGGCTTTTTTTTCCAGTTTCTATAAGCTGACAGACCCTGTAATATTCCATCTTGAATTTACAGTCATTTTCTTTATTCTTTTTTTTCTTTTATTAAAAGTTTTGCTTTTAATACTTGTCTGATTTTTCCCCTTGTTGAGGCTCAAGGAAATTGAGTCTGTACTTAACAGGGAAGGAGAAGGGAGGGGGAGAAAAAAGGGGGGGGGAACCCACCTGATTTCTCTGTGTTGTGATTCAAGGAGTTTGAATCACGGTGATCTCCTAGTGTACCCAGGGCGGGAAAGATCTGGGAGGAAGAAAGGAGAAGGGGGAATCCCTTTGTTTAGATTCACAGAGCTTGAATCTGTATCTCTCTCCAGGAGCCCAGGGAGGGAACACCTGGAGGGGAGGAGGGGGAAGGGAAATGGTTTATTCCCCTTTGTTGTGAGACTCAAGGAATTTGGGTCTTGGGGGTCCCCAGGGAAGGTTTTGGGGGAGACCAGAGTTTATCAGGCACTCTAAGTCCTGATTGGTGGCAGCACCACAGGATCTAAGCTGGTAATTAAGCTTAGGGGAATTCATGCTAGTACCCATATTTTGGACACTAAGGTTCAGAATTGGGAATTATACTATGACACATGCTTTATAAATATTTGCTTTATACATATATGCTTTATACAATTTGACCTTCTTTGGAGCATTAGGAGTATGACAGGAACAGGCATCAGGTAAAGGAAACTTTTCTGCTAACATTTTTGTGACTTATATTATGCGTCCTCTATTTAGGATAAGATTTTGCGAAGGATTTTCCTCTATAGTGAGAGGTCATCTGTGCAAACACCTGACTAAAATTCTACATTTGTCCAGTGTTGGCCGTGGGTGCCAACTCTTGACTTATTTGCCAGTTTTAAGCAGCAAGCATCAATTGAAACTGAAGCCAAAATGGGTTCAAATTTTGTGTTTGGAGCACCATGCAGTTTATTAGTACCACAAGTACTTCTTTCTCAGCCGTGCATGAGGGAGGTACCACTACCCCAGCTACCGAGTGAGGCAGTTGTTACTCTGTGTAGTACATCAGGTGTCCTTGTCACACACAGGGAAGAGGACCCCCATTAGGAAGTAAAGCTAAGCTGACGGAACACAGTGTGCATGGGCCCTCTAGCAGTAATAGCTATTGTAAGGATACAAAGCCTCAATTAGCTTATTTAAAATTTATGAGCATAAGCAGCAGAATGGTGACTAGGAGTCATTAAAACAGTCATGTAAGCAAGAGTGATGCCAAAAGCCCATGAGCATCAGCTGATTAGAATATATACTTGAGTGGCAAACCAACTGCCCAGGTTTTAACATATATGATAAGCTGAAACACAGACTTAATTAAAAGATCATGGAAAGTTGCTTTTAACAGCTTCCTTTAATATCAGGTTGCAGGTAGTGCTAGGCGGGAAACTGGTTAGTCCTGTGCCTATTTTAACTGACATTTGTGTTTTTTAAAAACCATCCCTGAAAAAACTACAAATGCCTTTACTCATCATTTTCTGCCCATATCCAGAAGTATGGTTTGTGCTAATGCATATATTTGCCTTAAAACTAAAGGAATTAAAAGCTAAGGAAAGAACAAAATTCCAAACTATGCCTGCTACTAGAGATACGGTCTGCTCACAGGCAGCAGTACAGTGAGTAAACTTAGAGATAATAGAGAAATTTGTCAGAAGAAAAGAATCGACTTCCAGACATTTAAAAGAGAAAGTCCAACTTAGGATGCTAAGTGTTTTAGCTTAGACAGTGATTCGCTGAATGTTAGACACTTTCTTTAGCAAATACATTTAGAAAGCTTTATTTTTCGAAGAAAGTTAAACCCACCTACCATTATGTCAATCCCCTTCGCAATCTTAAAGTGACATTGGTTATAGCAGTCTCCTCCAGTTAATTTTTTTTCAGTATTGCCTCCCATAATGCTATTATAGACTGTCAATCTGTCATAGTCCCTTTGGCCAACAATTCTTTCGCACATTCTTTGCTGTTTCCCCTCCCCAGTAGTTTAGAGACTGATTTTCTATGAAGAGCTGAGGAGACTGGCTAGATAGAATGACAGTGACTGTATCATGACAACACCGCCATCTCTGCCCATTGATTTTTTTTTTTAATTAAAGTGATCACTTATATGCTCAGGGAATTGTGAGTGCTATACTAAAAACAGAGGTGCATATGTAATTCCTTCCACTGTCCCAAGATCAGGTTTATACAGCACATAGGGTGAGGATGATTCCTGTAAACAGGACAGTGTATATGATATTGGACCTACAAAATCCTGTCACTGCAACACAAAATGAATGTTTGAGATGCATGCTGGAGAAAATGTCTACGTATTAAAAACAGTCAAGTGTTAGGATTGACTAGTGTGTTCAACTTCTTCTGCTACTTGCCAAGTACCTCCCTTAATTAGGAAACATTAAAAGCAGAAAGCTCAAATACGAGCGTTAGCCAAGAAAATCATAAGACACATTAATTTGAAGTTTTTTTCCACAGTACTGGAGTATAGCTTCTCATAGAATCTTGTTTCAGGATCTGACGAAATAAGATTCTGAGAGAAACTCTACACTACCTTGTAGAAGTTCCCATCACACACTGACCTCTAGTGTAGTAAATAAAACTTAGGACATCAGGAATGGTTTCAAAGCTTTATGAAACGTTTAGTAAATAATTTCCACCATGATCTGCCTTTCAAACAATAAAAAGACTGAGGTCAGATGGATCTCATAGGATTACTCACATTTTAAAAAAACTAGAGAGAAAAAAATATCAAAATAAACTAAGATTTGGAATGCTTTAATGATTTAAACTGCTGCTGTGTTTATATAATGCACTCCACATCAAAGCCGCACTGGGTTACTTTGAACGCCAGCTTCATTTATTTATTTTTAACTCCTACAGATTCTGTGAAGTACAACAGGTTTAATGAACTTTGTAAAACAGTCAAAAAAAAATCATCAAAAGCCAGAGTGGGATGGCTCAAACACCACTGAGTCTAGTAATTTCACAATGGATTCTACAAAATAAAAAACAAACAAGTCTGGGTTTTGCCTCGCAGCAGCTTCTGCATGCTCCAAAAGCATCAGTTGAGTTAAATGCACATGTTACAGCCAATATTTGGAACAC
Source organism: Gopherus evgoodei (assembly GCF_007399415.2). Taxonomy (NCBI): domain Eukaryota; kingdom Metazoa; phylum Chordata; order Testudines; family Testudinidae; genus Gopherus; species Gopherus evgoodei. The sequence continues at coordinate 30,491,219 of NC_044323.1, forward strand.
AAGAATTTTTTGTTAGGAACAAGGGGCCCATCTAGGATATCGCCCCACTTCCTTCAAACTTAAAGGGAGACAAGGCTCCATGCAGAAGCATTCCATGCCCACACAAGTCAGTAAGGGTGCTATGACTCTTCTTAGGGAATGATACAGACTTATTTTTAAGGTTGCCAGGAAATTTGTTTTGAAGCTGTTTTTGAACCCAAGACTGATTTTTTAAAAATTAGTATTTAGTTTGAAGATACAAACCTGCTTTGCAATGCTTCAGAAGGAGTGTCCAATGCTCACTGGGCACAATGGAATCTGTATTTTGTCCTGTGAGGCTGGTTTGGGTTTAAATACATTTTACTTTTCAGTCGATATCCTTCATCGTAGCAGTAACATTGAAAACAAGTCCAACAGGATGGTCTTAAGAGTCAATGGCTGTGCTGAATCCATGATTACTCACCTTCATATTTCTTTTGTGGGTGTTCTGTAAGACACTGGCCTAAGATTTCAGATACTAAGGGCACAGCTACACTAGACAGTTTGCAGCGGTGCCATTGTAAGCTGGTCTAATGTAGCCGCACTAAGCCGACAGGAGAGAGCTCTCCTATCTGCTTAACTACTTCAGCCCCCACAAGCAGCAGAAGCCATGTTGGCAGGAGAAGCTCTCCAACGGATAATAATGCTGTCCACACCAGCGCTTATGTTGGTGTAATTTATGTTGCTCAGAGGAGCAACATTAAATTATGCCAACATAAACTGTAGCGTAGATATAGTCTGAATCCCATAAGACATACTGGTTTCTATCTTTGATTTGGTTCTCAGTCCTCCCTTTAAAGCAGGGAAGTTATTCAAGAACTGCTTCTGAATCGAGTGACCTTTTCAAAAGTTTTTAAGTGTTCAGATTTCCTTGCTCACTTCCTCTGGAATTCATGGACACGCACAGCTATGCTTGTGCCAAGTGCTTTGTCTACTTTGGACAGTAGAAGCACTTAAAAACTCAACTATCACTTCCCAAGCAGTTATTTAACTTTTAGTCAAAGTTCCTAAGTTATTCCCCCATTCTTACCCCCAAAAGCTGTGCAATTTTAATGTTGTGCACATGTTCTCAGTTAAGATTAACAAAAGAATGCTAAATTGTCAACAAGCAATGCTAAATTCACTCAGAGAGAGAACCTTAACGGCCAAAAAAGCCATTGCAGTTTCTCAGTACAGTAGAATCTCAGAGTTATGAACTGACCAGTCAACCACTCACGTCATTTGGAACTGGAAGTACACAATCAGGCAGCAGCAGAGATACACAAAAAAGGGCAAACAGAACAGTGCGGTGTTAAACGTAAAACTACTAAAAAAAAATAAAGGGAAAGCAGCATTTTTCTTCTGCATAGTAAAGTTTCAAAGCTGTATGAAGCCAATGTTCAGTTGTAAATTTTTGAAACCACCATCATAACTCTTGCTTTGATCAGTTACAAACAACCTCCATTCCCGAGATGTTTGTAACTCCGAGATTCTGTTGTAGCCAGAAAAAAATATTTCAAGATTCCAAAAGATGGTCATTAACAGGGACTTTTTAAATTAAATAAGTATCTGGGCAAAATTCAACATGCTCTCAGTTTCACAGTCTAGTTCACACTGACTATAAACTGTCTAGAACAGTGGTGGGCTGGGAATGGCGAACCACGGCCACTGGGAGCTGCGGGCAGCCGTACCTGTGGATGGTCAATGTAAACGAACTGTCTCGTGACCTGCCAACCGATTACCCTGACAGGCCGCGTGCAACCCACAGGTTGACCACCACTGGTCTAGAAGTATAGGCCCTCTAATGATGGGTGTCCAGTGTTAGACGTGTAAAACCTGCCCTTCCAGTGGCACTGAGCACAGATAAGTCAAACTCAGCAGGTGCTCAGTTCTTTTGAAAAAATATGTAGTCAAGTGTCTAAAGTTGGGCACCCAAAATTAGAGGTTACTTCTAAAATTCTATGCCCAAAAGGAGATACCTGGAAGACAAAAAACTGGTCATTGCTGAAGAAGATGGGGACAGTATTAAATTATTTATAGCTTATGCCAGCTAATTCACATAGGGGCCTACAACCAAAACCCAGAGTCTGAGCAGTCCCAAACCAAACATCAAATCTAATTGATTTTGCAGGATTCTGCGTTTTGATCAAAGCTGGCTGCCTGCTCTGCTGCATCACAAAAGCAAGCAGTGTTCCACAGAGACACAAGAGTGAAAAAAGTCCATCCCTCCTGCTCCTCCTCACCAAATAAGCTGTAGTCTGGGAGAAAGAGTACTGAGTCAGAAGCCAGAACACCAAGTTCCAATCTCACTTCTACCAATTGTTATTTCTTTCCATGTGCTTCACAGCCTTTCATTAATAACTAAGCCTCACACTCCAGTTGTAGTATGTAGTCAAGTATTACCACCCCAGTTTTACAAAAGGTAATGCAGTTTGCACAAGGTTACTTCCAGCAGAGTTGTAAATAGAATTCAGGTGTCTAATATGGCAGACTCAGGTCTTATCCACACAACCACATTTCATTTCTGATTTGAGTGTGCGCCAAATAAATGTCCTTTTATTATCCTATGGATAACCCAGGGGTGGGCAAACTTTTTAGCCCGAGGGCCACATCGGGGTTCGGAAATTGTGTGGGGGGCCAGGTGTAGTGTATTAAATTGCTCCCTGTAGAAATGTGCTTCTTATGGTGTACTACTTATAGCTGCCAGTTCTGGTACTAGGTAAGTAGCACATTCCTAGGGGGAGCAATTTAATACATTACACCCAGCAGCAGCTCTCACAGCCATGCTGCCCGTGAGGAGCTCACAGCCCTACCACCCAGAGCGCTGGTGGCGCGGCGAGCTGAGGCTGCGGGGGAACTCAAGGGCCGGGCAGGACAGTCCCATGGGCCATAGTTTGCCCACCTCTGGGATAACCAGTACTCCACCCACAGTTAGGGATACAATTTAGTGGTCCTGATTGCTAATATTCTACTTTTGTTTAACAAACAGCTATGCAATCTACTGACACAGCGTTTAGCAAGGATATCTCTGGAGCTCCACACAGCTGACAGGAATTGTTCCTGTAGCTCAACTGGTTCAGGTTTATGCAGGTATTTGAAGGCCCAAGGAGTTCATACTTTGCTGATTATCCTTGTAAGAGATCCTTATGGTGGCATGCAACAGAATTTATATTTCCATTTTTTAAAAAGTAATTTAATTCACAGGGAGAAAACATTCTTTGGATGCATTATATATTTTATATTCCACCACTAATGATCCAACCAGCAAACTAAATTTGGTGATGAATCCTGGTCACGTGCCACCTGAGGCACATTGCACGTACACAAAGAATGATGACATAATGAAGCAAAAAACAGGTGCTCCACATTGCAGTCATTTATTACATATTTATTGTTGATCTCAGACTTACAGGTTCAAAGGGCGAGAGGATATACATTGTAACTAAGGTTGAGTCTCTAATTACAACTTAACCTGAAAAACCTGCTATGTAAGAATCCGCACAATAATGCATTTGTTTCCAGAAGACTTATGATTTGTGTAAACACACTAGATTGACGCTATTTTAGAAAAAAAGCTAGACAAAGAATAGAAAAAAAGAACTCTTCATTATTAGACATTTCAAAAAGTTGAGTAAAAAAATTGTAAGTGTTCGCTTGAAAATTTATGACACTTTTTGAAGAACAATGATCTATATTTATTCTAGTTAAAAATTGGACTAACATATCTACCCTTCAAAGAAAAGCATATTACCTATAACATTTCTAGTCTTCTCTGAAATGTTAAGTTGTTTTTCATTTTAAAAGATAAAAAGACATTTTTCCTGTGCAATGGGAAATGCAGATGGATGAGGTAGGTCAACCACTCTAATTGCCAGCCTACAAACATTAAGAAAATGGACATAGGAATATTAGACACAGGTTGCCCAATTTATCTCCCCCTCCCTCCCCCACCACCACCTCCCTCCCTAGGATGAATGCAACAACCAAAAAAAAATAATTTATATATAACAGAGCATGTAGAATAAACTAACTTTTCTCTAAGCTTTGAGCTCAAAGCCTTAGGCTTAATGTGGTTTTAGCCACAACAAACGTGGCTCAAAATACATTGTGTATTTTGTTAGCGACTAATCATATAACCCCAGTGCAGGATTTCTAAGCAGGATTTCATATTTTGCCACTGATATCATGATACATAGTATATTTTACTGACAACTCTACACTGTACATATAATATATTGACCCAGTTTTATTTAATCAGTAATCCAAGTCCATATAAGGGATTTGTTACAGACACAAGAGTCTGTCCTATCAGCTACCTTGCTTAAAAAATAGTGGCCCTTAACATAAACAGACCTGTCACTGATTAGGTCACTGTCTGTATGCACTGTAATCCAATAAACAAGATTCCTACGGGAGCGTCAGAAGTTAATTGTGTATTCTTGGTCAGAAGTACACAGTTTACCTGTGAAACACTGTTTAATTATATCTTATACAGAGGTCCTCAAACCAGCTTGGCATACTTGAGTATTAGGTCTGGTCTATTTCATGATCAGCTGAACTACGGCCAGAGGGCCAATGTTCCCTGGAGGCAGAGCCAGCTCTAGCCATTTCACTGCCCCAAGCACGGCGGCACGCCGTGGGGGGCGCTCTGCCGCTCGCCGGTCCTGCGGCTCCGGTGGATCTCCCACAGGCGTCCCTGCGGAGGGTCCGCCGGTCCCGCGCTCTGGTGGACCTCCCGCAGGCATGCCTGCGGATGCTCCACTGGAGGTCCACCGGAGCCGCCTGCCACCCTCCCGGCAACCTGCAAAGCGCCCCCCGCAGCATGCCGCCCCAAGCACGCGCTTGGTGCGCTGGGGCCTGGAGCTGGCCCTGCCGGGACTATTATTGACAGGACAAGGATGAAACAGTGAAGTTAGGCTTGAAGAAACCCAGCCACAGACAGAGCAGTGCACAGGGATTAATAAAGCTCTACTTGTTCAAGTTAACCAACATTCAGCATCACTCTTTGTGAGTGAAATATGGTGGCAATCTATGTTCCCTGTAAGCTGCACAGCCGTGCTGCAGGCTCTCAAGGGCCGCGCAGGCAGGCGGGGAGAGGCACCACTCCCCTGGCCCGGGCCCGCCAGAGCTGCCAGAGAGAGGAGCCCCTTCCTCGGCCTGGCCCAGGTCTGCTGTAGTCAGGAAAGGGCTGAGGGGAGTCCTCTCTCCCCACTGTAGCCCCAGGGAAGCCTGCCCCCAAACGCCTCACCTCTGACCCCACCCCAGAGCCCGCACCTTCCCGTTCCCCAACCCTGTGTCCCAGCCCTGAGCCCCCACCCACACCCCAAACCCCTCATCCCCGGCTAGGGTGACCAGACAGCAAGTGTGAAAAATCAGGACGGGAGTAGGGGGTAATAGATGCCTATATAAGAAAGAGACCCAAAAAATCGGGACTGTCCCTATAAAATTGGGACATCTGGTCACCTTATCCCTGGTCCCCACCCTAAGCCTTCACCCTCTAGCCGGAGCCCTCACACTCTGCTCCCAACCCTCTGCCTCAGCCCTGAGTCCCCTCTTGCACCCCAGATTCCTCATCCTCAGCCGCACCTCCAGCCAGAGGTCTCATGCCCCCATATCCTAACCCTCTGCCCTAGCCCTGAGCCCCCTCCCACAACCCAATCCCCTCACCCGCACCCCAACTCTTCCCCAGCCCTAAGCCCCTGTCCACACTCTGAACCCCTCAGTCCCACCTCCACCACATGAATTTTGTTATGTGCACCAATATGAAGGTGATGTGCACATCACTTCCATATTGGTGCACATAACAAAATTAATTCCGCACATGGATGTAAAAAGTTAGAGGAAACACTGGTGACAATGTCTGAGTTGTGGGCTCTCTGCAACGCAGCAGCATGAGCAATGGAACGCTGTCTGAAGCTCTCCAGAGCTCTGATCTTGCAGATGCAAACCTAGCCCAGCAATGGACCAGGTGGAAGGAGGCATTTGAGCTGCACAGAGACCTGGCCCTGCAGGAGGACAGCAGCAACAGGAAAGTAAAACTGTTACTTTACCTTAATTACTCCAGGGGGAATTCTGCACCAAAAAATTAAAATATTGTGCACAATATTTTAAAATTCTGCAAAATTCTGCATATTTTGTCAAAATAACACAATATAATCACACCAGTTTCATTATTTTTGGTAGTTTATTTCTAAATACCTGTCAGCAAGCATGTCTGTAACAATATTAACAACAAAAAAGATTCAGGAAATGTTTTTTGACAATAGATTCCTTACTAGCATATTAATACAGAATTCAGAGTAATAATTCATTTAAACTACAGTAAGAACCGTGTTTCCCTCACCCCTCAGAAGCAGTGAGGGAAACACAGGCTTTTCCCTTGAGACCAATCTGAAGGGGAAGGGATAGACCTCTATGTTTCTGCCTTATGCATGCTGGCTGTTACATGCAATTTCAGGGACCTGAGAGACTCCCTGATTTGGGAAGGAATAATCTGTGGCACCTGAGATCAAACACCTACAGGAGTGGCTGCTCCAGGAAAGCGATGTTACATTAGACAGATGTTTACAAATGGTGCATACAGGAGAAGCCTCAGAGAACGGATGAAAGCCCTAGGAGGCACAACACACTCAGACATTACACATGTAATGAGACAACAGCAAAGGAGAGCAGCTGGCCACAGTTCCATACTCATAATGAGGTGCATTTACTGTGGGAGACAGTTGAACTACAGCCAGAGGGTGACCAGACAGCAAGCAGATAAAAAACAACTGCTCTGACCTAGGACAGCATTGAAAAGGAATATGGCAAGATGAATCATTTCAGCAGTGTGTGCAAGAGCAGAGGAAGGTCTCAGAGTCGGTCAAACTTGTACAAGAGGAAGACACTTTGCATCAGGCAGTGGTGATGACATCTTGACTCTCTTCTTGAGTATGAGAACATATCAAGCCAGGCTGTCAGGACAGGAAAGCAACAAGAGATAAATACAAACCTTTATGCCAACAACAACATTAACAGGGAAACACCATGTGAGATTTCAGCTGGATAGTGGGGACTCCTGCAATGTGATTCTTGGGTGTGTTAGAATCTACTTCATCCCATTACAAAGAGGAGGAGCAATCTAATAACGTACAAGAGTACATTAACAGTAATAATGCAGCCTGTAAGAAAAAGTGTGGCCTCATAGTAACTAATCTGAAAAATAATAAATGGTACCAACTGAAGTTTGTGGTGGTGGATGGTATTTCCTCTTGTAGAAATATAGCAATACGAGTCATGGATCTGATCAGATCAGCGCTGGGGAAGCAGAAAAGGTGACAGTTTCCTCAAAGAAAAGCTACAACTGGAAATAGACCCCACAGTGGAACCTGAAGAGAGTGATACTGGCAGGGTGGCCAGCAGACAAAAGCAAAGTAGTGGTAGGAGAAAATGTGCAGCAGGGAATCATATTAGAGGACTCAGAGCTGTTGTCCCTGCCTCTTTATGTGAGGATGTCATGGAAAAAACACCACCACCCAAAAGCAAAACACACCTCTCTCTTCCCCACACCACACATAGGTACGCCTCACACCTGGGCATTGACACCTGTCTTAGATGGGCTCGCAAGCGTGTTTACCAAGCCAGGAACAAATACAGAACTTGGCTCCTTGATAAGACTGTGACACCTGCCAGTCACGTGATAACTGCCAGAATAATGATTGTTACTGCATGAACTGCCCATCTGGACACGGGGAAAGGTGGGAGCACACCTACCTACCTTCAAGAAAAGCAATATTTGATTACAGTGGATTATGATTCACATTTTTGGGAGGTCAGCCAAGGACCACTGGCCCTGGAGACAGGCACTCTTGTGAGGATCCAGCCATTGGAGAAATACCATAAGGCATTCACTAATGGAGTCATGAGGGATGCAGTGTCACCCAGCTCATCAAGTGATCCATAGGAACAGGAGGCATTTGTGAGCCAGAAGAAAACACCCAGAGAGCACACAGAGGACATCACAGAATGGAGGTTGAGAACCAACCTCACAGGAAAGGAGGAGATGCCACAGAGAAAGAAATTGGCATTTAACTTGACTCAGATAGAGCTAGGTCAGCTTCTGAAGACACTGAACTATCTCAATGACTATGTAACCACCTGAGTCTGTGGCAAAACAACTTAGCTATGTGCTAGCAATCTTTGGTCAAAGGGACACAAGGTGAGGGTCTGGGAATCAATTATTTGTTTTAAACATTTATATTAAAATATTTGTAAAATAGGGAAGATATATTATAATCAGTGGAACTGCAGTCAAAGGGCCAGTGTTCCCTGGAAAAACTGTTATTGTCAGGACTCCAGGGGAACAGAGAACATGTGGGTTAGTCTGGAAGCAATTCAGCCACATGGATAGAGCAGTGCACAGGAGTCCTGGCACCTTAAAATGAGGAGTCCGATGGCACCTTAAAGATTAACAGATTTATTTTGGCATAAGCTTTCATGGGTAAAAACACCACTTTACCCACGAAAGCTTATGCTCAAATAAATCTGTTAGTCTTTAAGGTGCCACCGGACTCCTCATAGTCTGTATCCACAAAAACAAAACACGGCTACCTTTCTGATACAGAATTTAATCAAGTTCCAGTTGTTCAACTTAACCTACATTCAGCAACACTCTCAATGAAACATGGTCTACAGTACAAAGTTTTGATAGCATATCTGTGCTAGGAGTGTGGAAAGAACACACCTCCTATCCGACATTACTATGCTGACAAAAGCCCCATGTAGTTAGTTGCTTCTTTGCCAACAGAAGAGTGCTTCTGAGGGCACAGCTAATGTCGTTTTGGAGGTAGTGTGGCTACACTGCCAAAAGAGCTCCTTCTACCAGCTTATGCTGCGTTTCCACTGTGGCTATGCTGGCAAGGCTCTGTAATAAAGACACCTCCAAAGTATATAGTATAGGGAATGGATTAGTTCAACCATTAACAATACCATCCAGTCGGAAGCCATAAGATGATGACTCACAGGAAGTGCTTGTTAATCCTTTGCACTCTCTTTTCCAAGGCTTCTTGTAACAATTCCTTACAGGAAAACTCCCTGGTCCTAGATTTAAGCTTGTATGACACATAAGCAATTAGAGTAATTTTTAACAATGCCATAAAACCAGTCTGTCTCCATTATCAAGAGGACATAGGTCAGGATTTCATGAAGCAAAAAAAGTTTGCAGAGCAATCTGTAAAGGCAAGAGGGGACCACATGAATGATTTATGGCTGTCTAAATATCTAAAGAAGTCCAAATGCAACAGAAGCAAATGGAAATAAATATAAATCATATGGGTTTTCAAGATCTGGGTACAAACTATGAAAATAGTACTTTAAAGCAGAAATTTGCATCACCACCACCAAAAGTTTGCTTCCTAATTCATGATTCTTTATTCACTTGTTGCTTTTACGTTTGTTTGCAAAAAAGAGAAAAGCTGAAGAAGGTTCATGCAGATATACATTTGTATACCAAAAGGGTTCATGCAGCTTTGCAAGTCCTCTAAGCAAGGAAATCAATCATGTGACACATGTACCACTAATGCCTTCACAAGTTGGCCACTTAGGGGCAGGGCAAGAAGGGTATAAGTGTCCCAGAATAGTCAAGGCAGAACTCTGCTTGTCAGAGAACACCACCCTTCGCCAATTATGGTTGCACATCACAGAAAATTTCCCACCTACAAGGCAGGTGATGACACTGAGGCCTTCTTGGAAAATTTTGAAAGAACCTGTCTTGGGTACAGCATCCCTGAAGACCAGTACATGGTAGAATTGAGGCCACAGCTCAGTGGACCTCTAGCAGAGGTGGCAGCTGAAATGCCTAAGAAGCACATAAACGACTATAAACTTTTTCAAACCAAGGCCAGATACAGAATGGGGATAACCCCAGATCATGCCCGTATGCGTTTCAGAACCCAAAAGTGGAAACCAGATGTGTCATTTCCCAAACACGCCTACTACGTTGGGAAATATTATGAGGCCTGGATATCAGGACACAATGTTAAATCCTTGGAAGAACTGCACCTCCTCATACAAATGGAGCAGTTCTTGGATGATGTTCCTGAGGACATAACACGGTACATACAAGATGGAAAACCCAAATATCTCGCTGACGCGGGGGAGATTGGAGCCAGATGGATGGAAGTGGCAGAAAGCAAGAAAGCTACAGTCAAGGGGAACGAATACCCCAGGGGGTACACCGACCGTAAACCCTACAACTGAGGACAGCCAAAGACCCCACATACAACCCAAGTAAAACCACAGACACACTATTCTTCCACCTCACCAGTCTCCAGTAACTCACCTCGACCCAGTGACCCATCAGATGGAAGATGCTTTAAGTGTAATGAACTGGGACATATCAAGGCCAACTGTCCAAAGAACGCCATCCGAGTGCAGTTCATTACACCACCATCAACCCAAAGATCCCCAGGCCCGGATGCCTCTCAAATACCCGTGGAGCGAAGGGAAAATTTGAGAGTGGGCGGAAAGAAGGTTACTGCGTGGAGAGACACGGGGGCACAAGTGTCAGCTATCCACCAATCCTTCGTAGACCCCAAATTCATCAACCCAAAGGCCAAAGTTACAATTTACCCCTTCATGTCACAAGCTGTAGACTTGCCTACAGCTCAACTGCCTGTCCAGTACAAAGGCTGGTCAGGAATGTGGACTTCTGCAGTCTATGACAATTATCCTATCCCCATGCTACTCGGGCAAGACTTGGCCAACCAGGTGAAGCAGGCCAAGCGAGTGGAAATGGTTACACGTAGCCAAACCAGGCAAGCTTCCAGACCCATTCCTGTTCCTGAGCCGTCCACAGACGCCCCGTCTGTGTTACCAGAAACCCAGACAGAGGTAGTGGACCCGGATTCCATGCCAACCACTGAAACAGCCACAGCACCTCCAGTCCCAGGCCCGGAACTGGAACAGCAACCAGCACCAGCAAGTGCAACCACATCTTCAAACTCAACGCCAGAGGGCGCCAGCGAGCCAAAACTGGCAGAAACAACAGACAGCCATACCCAAAAGGCTCAGCCAGAGCCTGAAATACCCTCAGCTGCACCAGCGGAAAGCGGTTCACCAGCAACTGAAACAACCCCATCACCTACATCGCCTCCAGAGGGACCAAGCCCAAGTCCCCAGTCTGAGGAAGAACTGGTGACCCCAGCCTCAAGGGAACAGTTCCAGACTGAGCAGAAAGCAGGTGACAGCCTTCAGAAAGCATGGGCGGCGGCACAGAGCATTGTTGTTTTGTATTTACATGTCTATAGTTGCTGGAGTGCTTTAAATTTTATTCTTTTAAAATAAGGCTGTTTATTCATATTTCTTTTAAGTAACTGACCCTGTATTTGTCACCTGAATACAGAGAGACCATTTTTATGTACTTTTTCTTTCTTTTTATATAAAGCTTTCTTTTTAAGACCTGTTGGAGCTTTCTTTAGTGGGGACTCCAGGGAATTGAGTCTGTGCTCACCAGGGAATTGATGGGAGGAAGAAGTCAGGGGGAAATCTGTGTGTGTTAGATTTACTAGCCTGACTTTGCATTCCCTCTGGGTGAAGGGGGAAGTGCTTGTGTTTCCAGGACTGGAAATAAAGAGGGTGAACTCCCTCTGTTTAGATTCACGGAGTTTGCTTCTTTGTATCTCTCCAGGAACACCTGGAGGGGGGAAGGGAAAAGGTTTATTTCCCTTTGTTGTGACACTCAAGGGATTTGGGTCTTGGGGTCCCCAGGGAAGGTTTTTTGGGGGACCAGAGTGCCCCAAAACACTCTAATTTTTTTGGTGGTGGCAGCTTTACCAGGTCCAAGCTGGTAACTAAGCTTGGAGGTTTTCATGCTAACCCCCATATTTTGGATGCTAAGGTCCAAATCTGGGACTAGGTTTATAATAGTGACACCACTGATTTCCTGAGGAAACTACAATGCATTGGTGACCTTCCAGAAAACACCATCCTAGCCACCATGGATGTAGAGGCTCTCTACACGAACATCCCACACACAGATGGAATACAAGCTGTCAGGAACAGTATCCCTGACGATGCCACAGCACAACTGGCTGCAGAGCTCTGTGCCTTTATTCTCACACACAACTATTTCAAATTTGATGACAATATATATCTCTAGATCAGTGGCACCGCTATGGGCACCCGCATGGCCCCACAATACGCCAATATTTTCATGGCCGACCTGGAACAATGCTTCCTCAGCTCTTGTCCACTCACGCCCCTTCTCTATCTATGCTACATTGATGACATCTTCATCATCTGGACCCATGGGAAGGAGACTCTGGAAAAATTCCACCAGGATTTCAACAGCTTCCACCCTACCATCAACCTCGGCCTGGACCAATCTACACAGGAGGTCCACTTCCTAGACACCACGGTGCAAATAAGCGATGGTCACATTAACACCACCCGATACCAAAAACCTACCAACCGCTATGCCTACCTTCATGCCTCCAGCTTCCATCCCGGGCACATCACATGATCCATTGTCTACAGCTAAGCACTGAGGTACAACCGCATCTGCTCTAACCCCTCAGACAGAGAACACCACCTACAAAATCTCCACCAAGCATTCTCAAAACTACAATACCCGCACAAGGAAATAAGGGAACAGATCAACAGAGCCAGACGTGTACCCAGAAGCCTCCTACTGCAAGACAAACCCAAGAAAGAAACCAACAGCACTCCACTGGCCATCACATACTGTCCCCAGCTAAAACCCCTCCAACGCATCATCAGGGATCTACAACCCATCCTGGACAATGATCCCACACTTTCACAGGCCTTGGGTGGCAGGCCACTCCTCGCCCACAGACAACCTGCCAACCTGAAACATATTCTCACCAGTAACTGCACACCGCACCATAGGAACTCTAGCTCAGGAACCAATCCATGTAACAAACCTCGATGCCAACTCTGCCCACATATCTACACCAGCAAAACCATCACAGGACCTAAACAGATCAATCACACCATCACCGGTTCATTCACCTGCACGTCCACCAATGTAATATACGCCATCATATGCCAGCAATGCCCCTCTGCTGTGTACATCGGCCAAACTGGACAGTCTCTACGGAAAAGGATAAATGGACATAAATTAGATATTAGGAATGGCAATATACAAAAACCTGTAGGAGAACACTTCAACCTCCCTGGCCACACTATAGCAGACCTGAAGGTGGCCATCCTGCAGCAAAAAAAAAAAAAATTCAGAACCAGACTTCAAAGAGAAATTGCTGAGCTTCAGTTCATCTGCAAATTTGACACCATCAGCTCACAATTAAACAAAGACTGTGAATGGCTTGCCAACTACAAAACCAGTTTCTCCTCCCTTGGTTTTCACACCTCAACTGCTAGAACAGGGCCTCAGTCTCCCTGATTGAACTAACCTCATTATCTCTAGCTTGCTTGCATATATGAACCTGCCCCTGGAAATTTCCACTACATGCATCTGATGAAGTGGGTATTCACCCACGAAAGCTCATGCTCCAAAACGTCTGTTAGTCTATAAGGTGCCACAGGATTCTTTGCTGCTTTTACAGATCCAGACTAACACGGCTACTCCTCTGACACTAGAGTGACAATGTCTGTTTGAACATGTTAGCTAAGTCTTTTGAAAGCCAATGCCCTCAGGAGCACAGCAATGCTATGCCAGGCATAGTTAGAGAGGAACTGCAGTTTGCTAGGTGTAAGGGGACTGTTATCCCCTTACTAACATTCAGTGGGTAATTGCTAGCTCCCAGCACTAAAAGGGGAGGGATCGATGGCAAATCAGGACCATGAGACTGACAGTCCCCAGGAACAATGGCGAGAGGCCAATGCTCCAGGTCAGCCTGATTGACAGAGCAGGCAGGCTAATCAAAGAGACAGAAGGCCCGGGTGGGTCCTGTCCTCTGTGTGAGCTGGAATTGCCTGGGTCAGACAGAGTGGGGCTGAGCTAACGAAAGAGCAGGGGCCCAAGCTAAGCTGCTAGGAGCAGAGCTGCAGCCCAAAAAGCCAGAGCACAGCCCAGAGAGAGCAGACCTGCCCTGGGAGCAGAGCTGTAGCAACTGGAGCCAGAGAGGCCAGAGAAGCAGCCCAGGGAACTGAAGGCAGAGCAGCAGCAGCAGCCGTGCTGAGACAGTGTGGAGCTGGGTGCGGTGAGCTGCTGGGGAGAGCAAGTTGGACCCTGGGCAGTGGGCCAGCACAGGGAGATGCCTCAGCCAAGAGGCTCTGCAGGCCAGACTTGGAGGGGGATCATAACCCTGACAGAGTGGGGGTAACACTGGGGAGAAGGGTCCCTGCCACCCAGAGCTTGAGAGTGTGTGGCCACCGCCAGAGCAAGTGTCCAACCCGCAGCGTCCCTGCAGCACAGCCAGGGCCTGAGAAGAAGGCCTGGGACCTACAAGGAACAGACTGAACTGCCCTGACATTCCAGAGAGACTGTTTGTAATGTTCTCTGCCATAGAGCAGGGTGCTGTGTTTTCCTTTAACCTTTTCCATTTTTCCTTATTTTTTTTTTTAAATTAATTGTTAATTAAATAACTTGTATCGGCTTTAAATTGTATGATGTGATCAGTGGGTCAGGGAAGTGGGCGGTGCAAAGAGAGTACCCCGGAGTGGGGACACCCTAGCCCCTGTCCTAGGTGACCACAGCAGGCTTGGGGGTTGAGCCCCCCAGGAATCCTGGGCCCAGCCTTGTTGGGGTTACGAGGACTCTGCCAGACAGGAGGATGGAAGGGGAGTCCTCAAGGGCAGGGAGGCCTCTGGGCAGAGGAAGTGGGAGCGAGGACTCAGATCCTTTCGCCAGCCCACTTCACTGGGGTAGTGCAGAAGCCAGGAAAGCTCCCCACAATAGCGGGACCATTCCCCCGCTTACATAGGGGTGAGTCAGTGAGTATTTGCGTGGTCCTAATGGCACAGCTGTAACAAGTTCAAGGGGAACTGCAAGTTTTGGAATGTCCGTACAGTAAACTGAACTGGGGAGAAGGAGCAGGTAAGAGGTCTAAAAACTGATATTTCCAGGATGGCACAGCAAGTGTAGGAGTTGACTATAGCCTCCTTTAAGCAGTCCAAAAATGAGTTCAGGATGAAGTGATTGCTGCAGTGTGGAACCTTCCACAGCAGCCATT
Organism: Gopherus evgoodei; assembly: GCF_007399415.2. NCBI lineage: Eukaryota > Metazoa > Chordata > Testudines > Testudinidae > Gopherus > Gopherus evgoodei. The sequence continues at coordinate 30,506,347 of NC_044323.1, forward strand.
TGAAGCTAGTCCTCAGGATCCACCCTTCCAGGCTACTGGAATTAGATTTGGCCTCTACACCAAACAACTACTTTCACAATTAGACTGCCAAATCAAATAATCCAGTCTGCAACATGTGCTCTTCTAGAGTGCACTATCTTGTTACTTCCAGGGCATGTAGCATATTTAAGATGCTACTTTGACTGCAGTCTCCTCAAGGCAGAGGCCATCTCCTACAGTGTTTAGTATGCTGCCAGGACTTCAATTATCTGTTAAATCTGTCTTGACTTTTAAGGAGTTCTTGTGTCTGAGACACCCACTCCAGGGAAGTTGATTCCAACCCTAATTTTCAATTTAAGTTCACTCCATCATCCTTGATTATCCTGGCAAAAATTATTTTTGGCAACTTGAAACACATAAGCCTCTTTTCTCATTCCAGCTCCAAAAATCAATTAATAAAAGCTAGTTTGTGTGCAGAAACATAGTACATGTGCCAGGAGTAGAAATGTCACTAGAATCCAAAGCTTTTCTCATTTCATTACTTCATTTTAAGCTTTTATCTATCATATCATGGTAAATCTCTAAACAGGAGTTTTGATGTCTAGAGTTCATATTTTTGCAGTGAAATAGAACTGGTTGGTATGCTTAATGAGGTAATAGCTGCATAATTTAAGTATCTGCAGCAACTTAGAGAAACTACATGGAGCTCAATTTGTCAGGTTTCTTTTGTAATTGTATTTCAGTGACTCAGCTAATCTGCACAATACAACAGTTTACAATTTTAAGATGAGCTGCTACAAGAGAGTCAATATGATTGGGGCCTGGTCCTGCTTTGAGCAGGGGATTGAACTAGATGACCTCCTGAGGTCCCTTCCAACCCTGATATTCTATGATTCTGTGAATGCCAAGTGTTGCTTGCCATTATAAATAAGGCTACAAATCTATTACAGAGCTCACAGATTCTGTGATTTTATGAGACCTCAGCGACTTCTTGAAAATTCCAGTAATTTAGCCCTGGGCAGCAGGGTTTGGGCTTCAGAACTGATGTAAAAAGCAACAGAGTGTCCTGTGGCACCTTATAGACTAACAGATGTATTGGAGCATGAGCTTTCGTGGGCGAATACCCATTTCTTCAGACGCATCTGATGAAGTGGGTATTCACCCACGAAAGCTCATTCTCCAATACATCTGTTAGTCTATAAGGTGCCACAGGACTCTTTGCTGCTTTTTACAGATCCAGACTAACACTGCTACCCCTCTAATACAGAACTGATGTAGTGAAAACTGCATGTGTGTACATTTCAGTTATTTATTGCCCACATCCTGTCTGTTTATTTTTATAAAAATACACATGCCAAAATCTTAGCTTTAATTATAAACCATCAGATTAAACTAGGTACTCAGCAAAATATTAAATATTTTACAGTTTCAGGAAGTTCTCACAGATGCTTGGAGGAAATATAAAAACTTTCTTCAGTTATGGAATGTCTATCTCAGCTTAAACAAGCTATAAAGAATTCTTCAGTGTAGAAGTTCTGTGATCAAACAAAACTTGTACACAGCTGAAGCATGATACTGTTCCATGATACTTGTCTTCTCCAGACCTTAAGCATCAATTGTTTAGGAAAAGTTTCATTATAAGGGCTGCAAAACAGGTTTAATAATTGTATTATTCAGTTCATGTAGCAATGCTTGTATTCCTTACACTGGCTTCTCAGCAATCGGAGGGATTTTTTTGAGTAATATTCTTCCATGCTTGGAGACTTGAGTGTTCTGGCTTTCATATCTATGGTAATTCCCTTTCCTCCATTCCCCACCTCCAACATACTTGTTTAAGCACTCTGAAATTCAGCATATTATTTCTTGCTCAAAAAGGTAAGTGCAAGATGGGACTGCCATGAGCTAACCTTTGTTTGCCTAGCTTGGTATTTCCCAGTTTACAAGCACTTCTAATAGACATCCTTCCCATTGTGATTTCATATTCTAACTATTCTAAGCTTTTAATGTAGATGCCTGGTATAAAAAAAATCAGAGCACTCATTCACAAAAGCCTGAGTTATTCCACCCGATATCTGATGAAGGTCATCTTGTACGGTCTTCACGATCAGCTTTTGTTTTATCCTTGATCTCTTACTTTCCACAGCACTTTAATTTGGGGAGATGTACTGAAAATGTGAAACATATTCCATTTTTAAGCTGGATTCAGAAGCAAAATGTCTCACAAATGAACATCATTTAATTTAGACATTAATGTCAGTTAATTGAGTAAGAATTTTTCAGATAAGATAGTCATTCCTATACCCCAACAGAGTCAGAATGCTGCTAATATTTAGTTCAAGTCAATTTCCAATGTATTACCAAAATCTTGTTCCTTTACCTACTTCCATTTGAAGGTAAAGATTTATTTATTTTATAAATTTTATATATTTATTTTCAGGTCTACTGCAGAGTTCTACAGAATCTTTGCAATACACCCAGAAGCAGGTTTGAACCAAAGGATGGAATTATTTTTGCATGCTAAAATACAGAACCTAGCAACTGGTGCATGGAGAAGAGACAGGTCTATTTAAAAATGATATTGTAGCCTCCCAGTACAGCAGATCTGTGATCAGCAAGATTGCAACTCACTTTCTGGAGACAAAGTACTAGTGGGTCATAGTTCCATATAACTGTAATGTACCCCCAGCATTTTGCAAATGCAGCCCCTGTGTCCGCACGTGGCCCCCAGGGGGTTTCCCTGCAGCCATGACAGTTTCCTGAGCTGTGGGGGAGGGGCACGAAGCATTGGCCCCTCCCCCCTGAATGTGCAGCCCTGCACGGCCCCTGGAGAAAGGTGGGCACAACGCTCCAGGGGCATGGTGAGTTCTCAACCTGAGGGAGAGAAATGAGGCTCTGCCTTCAGCCCTGGGGTGGCTGGGAGGTAGGCTCCAGTGGCGGGACTTAGGAGCCTGGCTGCATGGACCAGGGGTTCAACCATGGGACCTCAGGCACCAACACCCAGCTCTGGCTGCAGGGTTTTGGGCGCAGACCCCCTAGCTCTGGCCATTCAGTCATGGAACTTCAGTTCAGGCTCCAGGCCCTGGCCATGCAGCGGCAGGTTCCAACCCCTGTCTCTGGCCCCAGGCACCAACCCGACCCCGGCAGCTGCCGCTGGCCCCAGGCACCGACCTCCATCCCCAGTGGCAGCTGCTGGCTCAGGGCACTGACCTCCAGCCAAGTGCTCAAACCCCCAGTCCTGATTGCTGGCCCCAGATGCCAATCCCCAGCTGCGTGGCAGCAGGCACTGATCCCCGGCCGGGTGCCAATTCCTGGGCAGGCACCGATCCCCAAGCACGCAGCAGTGAGTGCTGGTTTCAGTGCTGGGACAGACTCCCGGATATGGTCATGCAGTCCCAGGCTCCAGCACCCAGATCCAGCCACATGGCAACAGACACTGGCCCTGGGCTCAAACTCCCTGCCCCAGCTGTGCAGCTCCTGCTCTGGCTGTGGGCACTTACTCCCTCCCTGGCCATGCAGCTCCAGCCATGGGCACTGATTCCTGGCCACACGGTCCACAGCTGCAGGGGCCCACCAACCACCCTCCTGTCTCTCGGTCCCACATCCATGCCCACCTCCCATCACCCCTTGACCACACTGCCTTCCTGGCTCCGCATCCACCCCTCCATCGCCCTGGGCCCCCACTGCCTCCCCCGGCCCACATCCATCCCACTATGTCCTCCACTTGCTGAGAAAAGTGATATTAAACATGCAAGTATCACTTTTCGCAACCTTCCAGACGAAGTGTCCTGTGAAAAGTGATTGATATTAACATACAAATACTACTTTTCACAGTAATATTTTTATTGAGTCTGGGGGAAAAAAAAACAACCCTACATAAATTACAATGATGTGGATATGCTATTTATTTGTTCTTCCTAAAGTTAATCAAGTATTTTAGGGAAAAAAGTGTCAGTGCTGCCACTAGCAAGAGTTGGTGGCTGAGCTCTGAGACCACCAAAAAATTTGTTGTGAGAACCCCTGCCCTAGACCCACTTCCAGAATTAACTAGACTTGTACCCCTAGAGGAAAATAGCAAAGGGCTTTTCGTACTGTGAAAAGCTCCTAAAGCATAAGCTGTACACAGATGTTGAGCTATACAGGATGTTTTAATGTACCCAACCATGGCAACATACTATATTACAGAAGTCCAGAAAAGGAATGGTGCCTGCAGTAAATAAACTAGCAAGTAAACAGAGCAATCAAATGCTTGTTACAACACCAAGGCTTTTGATTTCAGACCAATATCTACTGAAGAGTTACTCTATCTTCCCATCCCCCCCACCCCCGCCACTGTTTTCAGAGCAAGAGTCTGCTACATTGTCAGTTTTCTCTTAAGTGCCAGCACTGTAAACCGTGATCACAAGCAAGCTCTATGGTAAAGTGCCTCTACCACAGATGACAATAGTCTGAACCACTCCAGCACTTATTTTTTCAACAGCAGCACAGAGGTTTGCATTTCCACTATAGAAGTATTCCACATTCATTTTACTGGGTCAGCCTAAAAGTGTTTGCAACGAAACACTTTTCGCCACTTACACTATTTTACATTTAAATTTGTTATAACTGGCATTTTGCATGCTACTGATTCTCAGCATCTGGTTTAACAGCAGCAATATTTACAATACTGGGACTAGAAAGCTGTAAACCAGTGTTGTAAGCAGCAAGGGAGCTGGTTACAATCTTACTAGTAGAATGGAAATCCATTGCATCACAAATGTCATCTTTTCTTCATAATTTTCATCCCCAACTGAAGGCTCAAATGCCATTTAAAAATAAAAGTGTCCATTTCTGCACAGCAAGAATTAAGGCAAGAACTAGCGGCACACCAAAATGCGTGCATTTTAATTTTTAAGCGTATTCAGTTAATGTCTGCCCAGTTTTTGGCCACATAACTTTTACATCTTTTATCCTAGTTACTTTTCTTGGTTTTTTTAGATGTAATATCTTCCCTCCTACTATCCTGCCGAGGAGAGGAGCCCTGCTTTCATACTGCTAGCCCATTCTTGTGTCATTGCTAACTGGGTGGAGCATGGGTCAGAGGAAAGGAGAAGCGGATGAAGAACAGAATCATCATGCTGTCTTCCGGAACAGGGAGACAGGAGAGTTTGGAAATGGGGACAGGGAGAGAAAAGGTGGTGGGTATTACAGAAGGGTAAGACATCAGGGTTAAGAGACAACAATGGAGAGTCTAAGACCCCCAGTGATCCCAAAAACCAAGAGCCAACAAAAAGGGACAAAAGTGGGGCTTTGATCTTCACCCTGCTGAAATGTGGCAGCCTCGTTTACCAACCAAAGTCTCAATTCCACTCAAATTAACTCTTGAGCAACAAGACAGACTAAGTTTCCACTTGGTCATTTTTCGTTACTGGATCAGTCACATACTCACAGCTGGGACTGGCTATTAAAGTTGGAAAGTAATTTTGACCTTTTCATTCAGCTGTACTGTAAATCTGTTTGGGCTATGTGGACCAGTGATTAATTCACCGTCTTTTTATCTCTGAAGAGCCAGACTCAAATCTAGGTTTGGCCAAGACAACATTAATGAGTTGGTCATGTCGCACTGAAGTTTCATTAGTATAACCACTACAATCTGTATCTTGGACAGCAACATCTGTCAAAAGCAGCACTGCAACAATAAACGTTTTGCATATATTTTGCTAAAACCAGAGGCAGGGTGGAGTTGATTTAAATCATTAGTCAGGAAGACTCAATTTAATCATGGTTTTCTACGTAAAAGTGCATTCTTGTTGGTTGTTATAACCTTAATACATATTCTTCACAACTCAGAGACAGATGTAGGTTTGGTTTTTAGAAGATACAAACTATACATTTTTAAAAGTGATTTATTTTGAAAACTTTTCAGATTAGTTTTACGGCTATATCAGAAAATGAATGATTGTTTGGTTATTTCATTTACCAAAGGTAATTGAAGCAGATATTTATGAAGTCACTGGGAGGTGAACTATCTCCAATTCAACAGGTTAATCATTAATATTTGGAGGGTTTTCTTGCCGTGTTGTATTAGGAGGAGACCACCACCAGACAGACATTTAAACTGTTGTATTTAACTAAAACAACAACATTATGTATTCTGGATTTTTTTTCTTCAACAGCAAACATATAATATTTTAACAAAATAAGCATATGTCCCTCGCTTCTCATATTTATCTCCAGGCTTTTTCTCCTTGTCCAGATATATTCCACCCCCAACAATCTTCTTCTTTTCGTTGAACTTTTTGTAACTTTTCACTTTTAGAGAGAGGGGTAAGGGATTGACTCTGTGTACACAAATTTGCAAAGGGACAATAGAGTTGAGGTCTGTTATTTCTCACTTCTACATATTATTTATTTAAAAAACATTTTTGCTGTTAACAAGCATGTTACCTCTGGAGACACAAATCCAGTTTGAGAACTGCAAAACTAAGCATCTCTGATGGTATCTTCTAGACTGAGCACTGAGTCCCATTGTGTAGATAGAAAGATTAACCTAAATCTATACAGAAGCCCCTGAAACCCCATAAGATTGGGTCCCTAATCCATGAACTATTGGAACTCATTTACAAAACTTGTAAACATTACATGAATATATTGTCTCATACGATAGAATTAGAATTTATAATCCCTATTCCATGATGAGATATCTTTGAGCTATAATGTATCTTAATTAAAACTATTTTTAGATAAAATATTTTTTGAGGAAAAAACTATCAAAAAATCTGATTTAAATAAAAAAAAGTCCAATTTTTTTAATTCATTGATTTTATCCACCCCGACCAGAGGTTACGTTTAGGTGCAACAAAGTCATTCATAGAATTTTAAATGAGGATCAGAAGTAGGAATCTCTATTAGGGGTTTCCTAACATAAATGCTCATTTAGCCATATATCTATTCTTCTGCAGCAAATCACTCCCTATCCCTCAAACAGTGTGTCTCATTTCCCTCTTCGTCCTCTCCCTTGAACAACAATGCCCCCTAATTGAGGGTTCTTTTCAGGGTGCCTGGAAGCACCACAGTCACATCATCCCAGTCCAACAGTGCATGATTTTTATCCTGTTAGAACATCATGGCAATCCCTATCATCAAGGAGCCCTCAACAGCATTACCTGCATCATGGTCAGCTCCAGTACCAGTATCTAATACCAAAATTACCTGGAGCAGGTTGGGACAAGAATGTGTGGCCAAGAACCAGATGTGAAAACGGAAGAAGGGAAAAAACAACAGAAGAGATTGAGGAAAGAAATATGACAGAATACAAAACTCAGGAACCAGAATATAAGAAAAGTGAAACTTATTCTACCAAACACTATTCAGTCACAAACTAGAAAAGGCTAGATCAGGAAACGGAAGGAACGTTAGGCACTTGACTGTCCCTTACCTAAGGCAAAAGTATTGGACCATAATCATCATCTTTCAATATCTGGATCCCTAATCATCCTTGGTGGACCATTCACGGTGACTAACTCGGTTACCTTTAAGAAATGTGTCAGACTCAGGGCTTGTCTACACTAAAAGGCTACAGCGGCACAGCTGCACTGATGCAGCTCCTTGTTGTAGCACTTCAGTGAAGACACTACCTATACCGATGGGACAGCTTCTCCCATCAGCATGAGTACTCCACCTCCCCGAGAGGTAATAGCTACGTCGGCAGGAGAAGCCCTCCCATCGACACAGTGCTGTCTATACGGTAAGTTTGGTCAGTATAAGAGCATTGCTCAGGGATGTGGATTTTCCACACCTGAGTGACGTAGTTATAACGACATAAATTGCTAGTCTAGATCACGCCTGAGGGAAATGCATCTGAAAGACTTATTTTGTGGGCTCAGGCATTAAGACATGGCAGATCTACTTGTCATGTTTAAAACATATGGGAAGAAAAACCTTCACAAATATATTAATTAAATTACCTTGATTCAGTTCACAAAGGAAGAAGTGTATTAGTCTAGGAGGGAGATTTTCTAGGGAAGCCATAGTAATTATGACCAAACTGGACTTAATAGGCTGTCTCTCTCATTCCTATTTACTTTGGCAGCTATTTTCAAAAGTACTTCATCTATAAACAATACTGAGTTCATGCTGGAGTCTGAGGGCTTGTCTACATCAGAAAGTTGCAGCGCTGGTGAGGGAGTTACAGCGCTGCAACTTAGGAGGTGTACACATCTGCAGGGCACCACCAGCGCTGCAACTCCCTGTTTGCAGCGCTGGCCGTACTCCCGTTTTGTCTCGGGTGTAGAGGATCCAGCGCTGGTGATCCAGCGCTGGTAATCAAGTATAGACACTTACCAGCGCTTTTCTTGACCTCCGTGGAATAAGCAGGTATCCCAGCATACCTGAGGAAGCCTCTGGTAATCAAACTGGTCTCCTTCCCCAGCTTGCTCTCGCGTTCCCCGAACAAGCAGGTCTCCTTCCCTGCGGTTTGCTGGGTGGTTCCGGGAACGCGAGAGCAAACCGCGGCGAAGCTGGTCTCCTTGCCCGGTTTGCTATCGCGTTCCCCGAACAAGCAGGTCTCCTTCCCTACGGTTTGCAGGGTGGTTCGGAGAACGCGAGAGCAAACCGCGGCGAAGCTGGTCTCCTTTCCCGGTTTGCTCTCGCGTTCCCTGAACCCCGAGCAAGCAGGTCTCCTTCCCTGCGGTTTGCAGGGTGGTTCGGGGAACGCGAGAGCAAACCGTGGCGAAGCTGGTCTCCTTTCCCGGTTTGCTCTCGCGTTCCCCGAACCACCCTGCAAACCGCAGGGAAGGAGACCTGCTTGCTCGGGGTTCGGGGAACGAGAGAGCAAACCGGGAAAGGAGACCAGCTTCGCCGCGGTTTGCTCTCGCGTTCCCCGAACAAGCAGGTCTCCTTCCCTGCGGTTTGCAGGGTGGTTCGGGGAATGCGAGAGCAAACTGCGGCGAAGCTAGTCTCCTTTCCCGGTTTGCTCTCGCGTTCCCCGAACCCCCATTGAAGCCGCCCAACAGCGCTGCAGTGTGGCCACATCTAACACCACTTGCAGCGCTGGTTGCTGTAAGTGTGGCCACTCTGCAGCGCTGGCCCTATACAGCTGTACTAATACAGCTGTAACAACCAGCGCTGCAAAATTTTAGATGTAGACATGGCCTGAGAGTACAAAAACTCTGACCAGAGGGAGACAGTTTCATCAGTGCTTGTTTTAAAGCACCTCCCTCCTTCTTCCTGTAATTCCACATCTGGCTCTCTCCCCTCTGAACAACTCTGCAGAATCAGGCTGAAGAGTATTATTTTGCATCAAGGAGCAGCAGGAACCAGTTTTGTAAGATAATTTCTCCTTAGCCCTTACAATACATAGTATACCCTCCATTGCCCCCACTCCAGTTGAGAAATTTTGAGGTGGTATATTTGCCACCTTGTGTATACGCTAACTTTTGTGTGGCATATTTCACACAAATTAATGTTTTACTCTACAAAGTGCTTTGGGGTACAACCAGGGAGAAACGTAGTTGCAGAAAGAAAAAATTCAGAGCTGTAGGTAAGGGAGAAAGGCTTTCAACTGACATTAAAAGTCAGATCTGACAATACAGGAAGGGAGCAGAGACAAGAGCTACAAAACAGGTTGGAGCAAGTCTAGGAAGTATTTTAGAAGACAAAGGACAACTTTAAGACTTCTGCAGATAAATCCTCTAGTCTGCATATTTACAGGGACCACATTTCCTCAGCCAACAACATCAGAATCCAACACTGGGTGCAGAGGGGCTATAGAGATTATTTTTTTCAAAAAAAGAAAAAAAAGATACTTTTGTTGCATTCCACAACCAGATGAAATACCAATATTTTCAACAGTGAATCAGATATTAGAGATGGAAGAGTTAGATCAGTCCTTCCCCTTCTATTAGTGCAGGAAATAATTAATCTTATCAGGACATACTACGCTCATGCTACGATTGATGCTTGAGAAAAGTGAGGCAAGAATTGTCAGTATAGTCCAACACACGTCACCTCCGAGGTCTAAGGAATTATTTTGTGGGCAGTGGTCTTGCACTTCAAACTTACAAACTTAAACAAGCTCTAGCATAGTCTAACCCTCTTGGAGTTGTATTGTGTAACATTTTGGTCAGTAAAATAGCCACATGGTTAAAGGAAAAGTTAAAAAGTAACACTGTCTGAGGATAGACTATTACTGAGTTTTGCTTTTATACGGAAAATTCAATACAACGAAGCAGCTGCACTCAAGTGAAATGTGGATAGTTTCCAAGCTTTAATCTACCCTGCCACCCTTTCCTCTTCTCTCCCCTCCCCCCAAAAGGCCTTTGCATAGTCGTCAGTCTCTTTACCTATGGGCCAAGGGTTATATCTGGACTATTGGTTGGTCTACGCTTAAAAGTTGTACCGGTGTAACTGTCAATATTTTGCTGACAGTTATACCAATAAAACATCTAGTGCAGACACATTTATACTGGCACAAAGGTGCTTTTACCAGAATAGCTTATTTCAGTTCCCGATCAGAATAAACTATACCAGTGTAGCTGAGTCCACACTGGGGGATGCTGCTTTAACTATACTGGTATAGTTAACATGGCAAAAAACTTTTTAGTGCAGCCAAGCCGTAGATCTCAGCCACTCACCACCATGGATACATAACAAAAATCTCAGCATTCAATCCAAGTGTTAGATTTGATCTCCTAGACAAAAAAAATGGAAGTCTAGGGTATTGCAGGTCATGAGAAAACTCAGTTAAAGGAGTAAATTTGTAGAGTGGCTGCACCTGCTTTTGGCTATATGCACAGCAGCAGTCCAACTTCAAGGAATTCTACAATTAAATTTCCAAATTGAAGTCTAATGATAATGGCAGGACAAAGTAATACAGAATTAGGGCTGGAAACTGATTTGATTCCCACACAGAAAGAACAATTAAATTCATCAGATTAAAATAGCCTGCTGTTTGGAAAAACTCCATAATAATACTTATGACACACTAAATTAAATAAAAAGTCTGGCATCTATTTGAATGTCCTTGTTTTTTGTCTTAAAGCTCGGCATAATTTACTACAGAGTTTGTATATTATGGATTAACACATGATTCTTGGTAAAAAGTGTTGAAAGAGAAGTAGTCATGCAACAGTTACTTAACATTATCTTGACCTCTCGAACCACCTGTGGTATCTTCATTTGTATCATGGATTGTAAATAAGGGTAAAGAGGAAAGTTGTAATTTTAAAAGGAAGAAAGAATCATAGAATATCAGGATTGGAAGGGACCTCAGGAGGTCATCTAGTCCAACCACCTGCTCAAAGCAGGACCAATCCCCAGCTATTTTTTTTGTGCCCCCAGATCCCTAAATGGACCCCTCAAGGATTGAACTCACAACCCTGGTGTCATAAACAGATAGTTAAGGGTTAATGCCTCTTTTACCTGTAAAGGGTTAAGAAGCTCAGTAAATCGGGCTGACACCTGACCAGAGGACCACTAAGGGGACAAGATACTTTCAAATCTTGGTGGGGGGGAAGTCTTTTGTTGTGCTCTTTGTTTTGGGGGGTTGTTCACTCTTGAGACTAAGAGGGACCAGACATCAATCCAGGCTCTCCAAATCTTTCTGAATCAGTCTCTCATGTTTCAAACTTGTAAGTAACAGCCAGGCAAGGTGTGTTAGTCTTATTTTTGTTTTCTCAACTTGTAAATGTTGCTTTTTGCTGAGAGGATTTTACCTGTGTTTGCTGTAACTTTGAACCTAAGGCTTGAAGGGGTTCCTCTGGGTTATATGAATCTGATTATCCTGTAAAGTATTTTCCATCCTGATTTTACAGAGATGATTTTTACCTTTCTTTTCTTTAAAGCCTTTTTTCTTAATACCTGATTGATTTTTCCTTGTTTTCAGATCCAAGGGGATTGGATCTGGACTCACCAGGGATTGGTGGGGGGGAAAGGAAGGAGGATGGTTAATTTCTCCTTGTTTTCAGATCCAAGGGGATTGGATCTGTGTTCACCAGGGAATTGGTGAAGTCCCTCAAGGCTACCCAGAGAGTGGAAAGTTTTGGGGGGACAGGGAGTGATCCAGACACTGAAACTTCTAGATGGTGGCAGTGATACCAGATCTAAACTAGTAATTAAGCTTAGATGTGTCCATGCAGGTCCTCACATCTGTACCCTAAAGTTAAGAGTGGGGAAAGAACTTGACACCTGGGTTTAGCAGACCAATGCTCAAACCACTGAGCTATTCCTCCCCGCACCAGGGGTGGCCAACCTAAGCCTGAGAAGGAGCCAGAATTTACCGATGTTCATTGCCAAAGAACCACAGTAGTAAGTCAGCAGCCCCTCCCCCCCCCCACATCAGCTCCCACCCCTGCTTCCAGCACCTCCTGCCCCTGGCAGCCCTGCTGATCAGCGCCTCATCCTTTCCCCCTCGCACCGCCTGATTAGCTATTTTGTTGCATGCAGGAGGCTCTGGGGAGGAGGGGGAGGAGCGAGGGCACGGCAGGCTCTGGGGAGGGGGTAGGAAGGGCCTGTGGCAGAGCCAGGGGTTGAGCAGTGAACACTCCCTGGCACATTGGAAAGTTGGCGCCTGTAGCTCTAGCCCCAGAGTCAGTGCCTATACAAAGGGCAGGCTGGGGTGACAGAAACCAGGACTTTTAATTAAAAAACAACAACAACATCACTTCTCTCACAGAAGGTCTGGCCATTACTTAATAGCCATCTCCAAAATACTCTATGTACCTTCAGGAGCCTGAAATAGTAGACAGTGCTTGGCAGGTACAGTAGAAGTTACCTGGCAAAACCCAGGAAGTTCTCTGACAGCCTCACACTAATCCTACAGAGACAGGATCAATAGGATTGAGGATGTGCTGGCTCCTGGAAGAAAATAAACTACTTCCTTCCACCTATACAGCAGATACAGTTACTTTATCCGTTTTAGAGGTTAATTTTCCAAGGTGTACCCCAGATGCCACAGATTCGCAGAACAATGAAGTCAGGGTCCAGGAGAAGTAGCTACAGTAGATTGCTACCCATTTTGTTTGCAGGCAGCAGATCTATTGGATTTTTTAAAAGCTGCTTTTAAGACATCATTTAATACTGTTATGCATGATATTCATATACACAGAAGTTTATACAGTTTTTTCATAACTCCTTTGTAGCCAGATATGCACCGGTGGCAGTATTTAGTGGTTACAGCAATTGGCTAGGAACCAAATCAGTTCCAGGATCATATCAACCAGACACTTGCATTATACTAACTCAGGCAAGCTATTTGACCCCTTTCAATCAAAGTAAATCCCAGTTATTAAGTTTGTTGAAAAAATGAGGCCTTATTGACAAGCATATGCTGCAGCCCACCACCATCTTAGCTAATGTATGTGTCTCCAATAACCTGTGTAGATGTCCAAAGAGTCTGTACAGGCTGTTAAAGACAAAATAGGTCTCAAAGCCTAAACTTTCTTTTCCCCCTCCATCAGCCTGAGTGATGCAGAATATGTTACAATCCTGACCACATTCAATGAAACCATCGCTACTCCCTAACCTCTCCTTTCCCTCTTCCCTCCATTATCCACCCCTGCCTTTTAAAGTTTGGAAGAGATGCATTGTGGTAGTGACAAAATCAATTCCAGAATTTCAGTGACAGCTCATGCTATCTCATGCCAATATGTCCCCACTTCCATCATTAAATTTCCCTTACAGTCTGCAGTGATAAGTACATGTTACAGGGTGCCCAAAGTATGGCATGTGGTCTGTACACGGCCCACCAGAGCATTTCATAAGGCCTGTGGCCTGCTTCAACACAATATACTAACGGCTATCTCATTAGCATTTTGTCACCAGGTTTATATCATTTTAGTTTACACAAGTGTGTAAATAGACAATACTATACATAGAAACAAGCTGAACTTAAAATATAAATCAATAAAAGTGACTTTAAATCTTATTAAAATATGTAGAATCCGTTTGGACCACACAAGGCTGTATGTAGGTTTATGTGGCCTTCCTGTGTAATATGGTTGTGCACCACTGTATTAGAATAAAGACTGGGATGCCAATCATCCAAAGCCACAATCCAATTGGACCCAACTGTGTCACATTGCTCTTCCAACTCTCACTACCTCACAGCTGGACTTCACTGAAAAAAGTGCTCCTGTTCACTGAGTGAAGCAGCCCAGGAAAACAGAGGCGAAAAAGTGATTTTTTTTCCTTTTTCCCTGTTTGGAGAGTGAATGGAAACTTTAACTTATCCAATGGAACATTGGATGATTTTTTTTTTTAAACCTAGTAACCAAAAAACTAGATGAGGAAAAAAAAATTTAAAAAAGTTTATTTTGCTATCAGATACGCTGTATAGCCAATCTCGCTGTTTCTCGCATAGACTCCGTTTCCCATTTATGTGGTTAATTCACACAGCAAGAGAATGAAAGATATTATAAAAGACGACAATATTACTCTAAAAATCACAGAAGTTAATATGGGAATCAGGGCAGCACTGTACTTGAAACTCATTTTTTAATGAAATTCTGTTTTGTTTTGTTCTTTAAAGAGTGCTTCTTTAAACAAAGTTTACAGGGTATAATTTCAAAGGTAATGAAGATTAAGGAAAGTAGGAAGTGACTATTTTAAATTACCTCCTTCCCCTAAACTGCCAAATTGCCCCTTCCAGCAGCAGTTTCTGAACCTGCAGATAGTTAACCCACGTGTATGAATAGGGAGTGAGCTGGGAGCAGTTGGCTATAGTCTGATACTGGTTTTTAAAATAGGGTGCAATTTTAACAGCTGTCAGGCCACAAGCTGCTACTGGAAGAACAGTCAACTTTTTTAAACAAAAGCAAGGAAAGAGAGGTCCAACTAGTCCAAAGAACTTAATATATAAGCCATACCTTGAAAGCAACAGGCTACGTCAAGATGTACATTAGCAAGCTCTAAGTTATTAGGGCCAGAAAAGGCCCATTGACTTCAACAGGACTGATTTCCTTCACCATGCCTTTTGCAGGTGGGACAAGACATCTGGCCATAATACAGAGACCAACAGTGTATTGGGGTATACCTTTTGTACTTATTTGCTATAATTTAAAAACTTACATTTTAAGAGGTTTGACAGTATGCTTAACATATTTTGGTTTTGTTCCTGAGTTATGTTTTCAGTTAGTAAGCCCCTTCCAATACTTGAGGTATTAGAATACAAAGAATACTTACATATTTCAACACAGAACATGATTTTAAGTATTTTGATCTTGGTAGGGTTATCTAGTGTTTAAAGCAGATGAACCCAGACATTCTGAATTCTCACTAACTCCCTGCTTTGGGATGCTACCCCCTTAGATCTGTAACTTCACCTCTTTGTGGCTCTACTTATCTGTAATATCTGTGTCACAGGGCTGAGGTCAGACATAACACTTGCAAAGAACCTGAGAAACTCAGACAAATAAGCTACACAAAGGTAAGTAGGATATAAAGGTAAAAAATGTATTGGAGAAATGAGAAATTAAACTTCAGACGTCATGACGGATGCATATCCTGAAACAACAACCGTGACATTCAAGTACATCACAGTCCAGCAACCCCCACCCACAAAAAATAGTATTACATCATCTTTACTAAAGTGTTATACTTTACAGAAGTCCCAAACATCGTTTTCAGATTAACGTTTGAATAGCTAAAGGACCCAGCCAGCTCTGCACAGCAATATAATCCTTCATCAGTATCAGTTTATGCAACTTACATCAAACTTTACTTGTTTTGTAATGGAACTATATTGTTCAAGGAATACTCTTATTAGTATACTAAATGTGTAGAAAAGCTTTTGAGGTGAATATAATTACAGAGTGCATTAAATTATACTTCTGTAAATTCTCATTATTAAGGCTAAGATTTAGTGATGGTTTTGTTTTGTTTTTAAGCCATGAACAGGTCATGGGCAATAAACAAAAATTCATGGCCCATGACCTGTCCATAACTTTTACTATCTAAATACCTCTGACTAAATCTTAGCAGCTCCTGGGGTCCCAGGGCGCTGCTGCTCTGGAGGGCGCCAGGGGCTGATGGCTAGCCCCTACACTGGCGGCAGGGGTTGACTGGCCTCAGCCATCCACTGCTCCGAGGCCCCTGGGACCTATGCTGTTCTGGCGGTCCCGAGGCTAGCAGCACCGGCCTGGGGATAGCTGTCCGGGGCCACTGCAGCAGCAGCTGGTGCGGCTGGGCCCAGACTAGCTGGTCAGGTGGCCCCAGGGCCAGCTGTACTGGCAAATGTCACAGAAAGTCATGGAATCAGTGACTTCTGCAACCTCTGCGACAGAATAGCAGCCTTGCTTGTTATGCAACATGTGCAGCTGGAGAATATTTCTATGAATAGAGTTGGAATATGTTTGCTATTATGAAGTTCATTTGTTACATAGTGTTGAAGGTATAAGCATGTCTAAGATTACCTTGCATGTTTGCATTTTGAATATGTAGTGTCTGAAAATTTCTCAGAACTTCTGGTGATATCATTCAAGACACTATAACAGGAATCGGCAACCTTTGGCATGCGGCTTACCAGGGTAAACCCCCTGGCGGGCCGGGCCTGTTTGTTTACCTGTCACATCTGCAGGTTCAGCCGATCGCGGCTCCCACTGGCTGCAGTTCACTGCTCCAGACCAATAGGGGCTATAGAAAGCGGCGCAGGCCGAGGGATGTGCTGGCCGTGGCTTCTTGCAGCCCTAGTTGACCTGGAATAGCAAAATGCGGCCAGTGGGAGCCACAATCAGCCAAACCTGCAGACGCGGCATGTAAACAAACCAGCCCGGTCCACCAGGGGGCTTACCCTGGCGGGCTGCAGGCCAAAGGCTGCCGATCCCTGCACTATAGCAATTATTATTTTAGTAATCTACAGAAATACCCTATATTTTGTTTCCAAAAAAATCTAAGTTTAACAGTACAAAAGACATTTCACAGGGCATTCCTACAGAAGACACCAAAAGATGATTCTGTCACTGGACAGGTAAGCCTTATTTCAAATTCTGTGAGCCTTTTCCAAGAGATGTATTTACAATGTAATGGGGAAAAGAGATTCAATCTCTGAAAATTAGAGTGGCAAGAGACGCAGCAAATTTCTAGTTGATGGAAGAAAAGGTTTATATATTTTTCTCTGTAACCTGGTATGTACAGTGTGGCAAACTCAGCACACTTAGCTACCAAGTGTGGGGTAGTAATTAGTCCCAGAAGGCTTAACCCTGGAGGAATAAGGTTCAGCTGGAACAGGGGTTACCAGGGAGGTAATTGGTTTCAGCTGGCCCCAATGGCTGGAGACCTTTTTAAACCCTCCCTGGCAGGGAAGCAGGGGGGACGGAGAGAAGCAGAGTAGCTGCCAGCGAGTAGAGGCAGCTGAACTCTAAAAACTTTTCTGGCAAGGCAGGTTGCACTCTCCCCAGAAGGAGAGGAAAACAGAACAAGGGCCTGACTGAGAAGAGATCAGCCAGACCCTGCGCGACTGTGAAGGGCTTTTGCTTTGCCCAAGCCTGTGTCTCCAAGGCTGAGGAGGACTGAGCTAGGGGAGGAGAGACAGGTACTTTGCCACAACAGTCAGAATTCTTGAAAGAGTTTCAAGAAACTCTGTTGGACAAGTTTAACTTCTAATGTAAACCAAATGAAGATCACTGTTTACTAGTTGTCCCACAAAAGTGCTCTGTCTGAAAAGTTATCACAATGCATTTGGGGTGCAGTACAAACAAGACTAATATTGCCCCCCATTTTTCAATTTACTTCATTATTTTGAAGTAGTAGAGGAAAACACCACTCCTCCCTTCTCACTGATAGGGGCGCTGGTAGACTCCACATTGATCAAACTCTCACAGCATTCAAGTTAGTAAAAGATGGAACCACTGAGTAAAATCCAGGAACAGAGCCCTGGGAGCAATCCCAATATGCTCCCTTCCCCAGTAACTAAGGGTGTTGCTGGGCATTACCCCTCAACAGTGGAGAACTTCATCTTAGTTTATCTTTGAGGTGTTTTGTCTCAAACTCCTATATTAATCTTGAGAAAATTGCCAGAGAGGTGGATGGCAGTCATGGAGATAGCAGCAGGTATAGGGGATGCAGGGCTGTGGGTGGGTGGGATGGTGCGAAATATTAAGCTAGGTGTTGTATAAGTGTGGTTTGGAAAGAGGTTGATTACAGCTATTTTATAGCACCCACAAATGTGGTGGTGCTTCACAGAAAATGTTCAAAGAGCTTTTCAATTTAAAATGAGTTCACAAGTTACACACAAAGATCTGGGCTGCAGGGAGGAAAGGAATATTGGTTGATTTTGGAAGATTGGAACAGATTTTTAAAAACAACAGAAGATGTAGAGAATAATGTCACAACAGACACATAATATTGCAAGAGAAAAGGAAATAGACACTGAAAACAAAAATATACCCCACGATCAGTGGGAAAAAAGGCAGAAAGGGCAACAAGGTGTAACAAAAGCAATTGATGCAACAGGATACTTTCTTTAAAGTTAAATAAGCAGTTAATTCCAGCATATAATCAACTAAAACACTATACTGAATGAACATAGCTAACTTATTATATTTAGACTGTATAAGTCATGGCTTTGGTGGATACATGGTGAAGGGATTTTCGGGGGAGGGAAGGGGAGGCAGGCAGTTGAACTCCTGACTAGACTCAGCCCTCAGGATAGTAAGTATTGGGTAAGTTTTTGAAGCCCCGATAATGTGCAAAGTGAACATTAGGGACTAGGCAGCTTTGAGGAAGTGAGTTTTCACTTATTACCAAACAGTAAAATTTCTTACAGTAGCTCTCTAGAGGTTAGTCCAAATAAGCTAAACATTCTTAACATCTAACACAAAACCAATGACTGTTTCACAAAAGTAACAGAAGTTTGACACAATAAAAACTTGTGGTTTCCTGCAAGAGGAAGGATACCTAGTCTTCTAGAATGGAACTAATTCGTTCATGGAAACTTTTCTAGGGGGTTGCATAAAGCAACTAGTTTCTGTAATGCCAAGACAACATGACTTAGCTCAGGAAAAACTGGTACGGTTAGGAGTTCCTATGCAAACTTGTGACAAAACGAATATATTTGGTTAACAAATGTGGCTTTTGTATGAGCTACAGGGACACTATCAACTACTGCATTCAATAAATTCAGTTTTCTCAGAGCAATTTAATCATTGCCAGCATTGTTGTGTTTGAGTTTATGTTAAATTTTTAAAAATATTTATAAGTTTGGTTGTTGTTTTGGGGGTGGGGCTTGCTTATTTGTTTTTTTACTAGCTTGTGTTTGGAAAGGTCTTTAACACAGGCTGAGGAGCAACACCACACATATTCAAACCTAGACCCCTCCCATCTCTCTATTACTATACTTGCCTATTCAGTTTCAGATTTTCTATTACTTGTAGGTGCATTCTTGCAGAGCCTGCACAACATAATGTGTTTAACAGTAGTGTCACAACATGTCAAGAAGAAATAAACTGCAGGGCAGGTAAAAATAATTTATCAATTACTCTTACCCCAGTTGCCTAATGGAAAAGGCACTGGGATCCCAAACCAGGGACTGTGGACTCATGTCTCACCTGAGAGGCTCACTTCTCCACTCCCCACCAACACATCCCCTTTTCTTTTTAAGATTGTAAAAGGTCTGTGCCTTCTGAGATTTGCACAGTGCCTAGAACATTTGGGGCATTATTGTAATATAATAAAACTGTACCTTAGCTGAGCTATAGTGACCTCTTCCAGACCTGAAATGTTAACAATTCATTGCACTCTCAATACCCTGCAGCAATAAAAGTTAAATACAACATATCTGACTAATGTAACAAGTCTCAAGAAGTTATTTTTGCTTGTTTAGACTGGTTCCATATCACTTATTTAACAGCTCCTCCTCCCAGCACATTTTATTCAAAGTAGTTTCACTCCAAACCTAGAGTTACTTCAATTTGAATCCTGTACACATACCAGGACTCCCTACAAATATTTCTATATGCATATTTACTATACTTCATACCGTAGTGTTTTACCTAAAATATTAGATTAGAATACCTTCTCTTCCAACCTTCAAAAAGATAAACCAAAACACGACAAACACAATGTGGAAAAGACATTTTACATGCCAAATATGGTGTCATGCATGCACCAGATATTATGCTGCTCAAGTATTATGCAAAAATAACTCTGTACCAGTCTTCTGCATTCTAGGAGGTAACATATAGCCACCAAGTAAAGAAATGCTTATTTCTGGATTCCCTCTAGGAAGGATCACAAATAGACTTATTCATGCTGATAGTGAGTTCATACCACCAGTCATTACTTCAAGGAAATTAGGAACTGTGTTTTGGAAAGAACACAGTTCAGACTGGTGACCCCATACAATAGGTCAAGGAGTATGACATTTAAAATTAATAAAACATGAAAAAGTTATATCCAGAAAACTGTATGCCTGTGTTTAAAGGCGTGATTGTAAATATGTTAATTATGTTCTGGTATGCTCAGAGACCCCAGTCAGGATCAAAACCACAGTGTTGGGTGCTACCAAACATAAGATGACAGGATACCTAACATGAAGCATTAATCCAGCTTGAGGCAACAAGTCAATGGCAGAAGACAGAAGGAAGGACAAAGGGAACAGATAAGACTACACAATGAATGTGCAAGTAATATGCACTATTAGAAAGTTCAAACCATTTTTTACTTTAGTCTCTTCCTATTTTTATTTTTAAACACCACACAGACATCCAGGGAGGCTTTAAGTTATAGCAGACTATGGAAGAGGCAGGGGATGGGGAAGGAAGATGAAAAGGAAGATGCAAGTAAGATGTATGGTGACTGAACAAGCAGACACTATTAGATGCCCACAAGAAATACAGTGACTACAGCTGGAAGAGTCAAAGAATGAAGTGCTGAATTCAAGAAGTCTCTGAGGTCAGAAGACTGCAAAAATCCTCTCTGCTCTGCTGTTCTCCTTGTCTCCAGGGGTGTTCGGGGCTTTAAAGCTTTGCTTCATGGAACCCTCTCAGCTGTCAGCCTTACTGAGAGCAGAAGATGTTGAAGGGTGGAGAGCCACTAGCCTTTAAAAGGGTGGTGAAATTGACGAAAGAATTTTACTCCATTCCCATAGGAAAAAGAACAGGAGTACTTGTGGCACCTTAGAGACTAACAAATTTATTGGGCAAAAGCTTTTGTGGGCTAAAGCCCACTTCATCAGATGCATGCAGTGGAAAATATACTAGGAAGATTATATACCATATATACCTGTTCATTAGCCTGTTCAGTTATAAGCCAACCCCCAAGATGGTTAGGTAAAAATAGCAAAAACTGTATGATCCTTTCATAAGCCAACCCTGTATTTCAGGGGTTGGCAAACTTTGGCTCCCATCCGCCAGGGTAAGCTGCTGGCGCATTGAGACGTTTTGTTTACTTGGAGCTTCCTGCAGCTCCCATTGGCTAGGAATGGCAAACCGTGGCCACAGCGAGCTGAGGGGCTCTATGCCTGCAGACGTTCCAGGTAAACAAAATGACAATGTATTAGATATTCAATTAAATGATTCCATAGAGTTTAAAATAATCAAATTTTGGTGTAGACCCGTTTATAAGCCGACCTTCTCTCTGATGCATCAATTTTTTTTACCATAGATTCATAGATTCTGGGGTCAGAATGGACCAATGTGATCATCTAGTCCGACCCTCTGCACAAAGCAGGCCACAGAACCCTACCCATCCACTTCTATAACAAACCCCTAACCTATGCCTGAGTTATTGAAGTCTTCAAATTGTGGTCTGAAGACCTCAAGCTGCAGAGAATCCACCAGCAAGTGACCCATGCCTCACACCGCAGGGGAAGGCGAAAAACCTCCAGGGCCTCTGCCAATCTGCCCTGGAGGAAAATTCCTTCCCGACCCCAAATATGGCGATCAGCTAAACCCTGAGCATGTGGGCAAGACTCACCAGCCAGCACTCAGGAAAGAATTCTCTGCAGTAACTCATATCCCATCCCATCCAACATCCCATCACCAACCACTGGGCATACTTATCTGGCGATAATCAAAGATCAATTGCCAAAATTAGGCTCTCCCATCATACCATCCCTTCCATAAACTTATCAAGCTTAATCTTAAAGCCAGATATGTCTTTTGCCCCCACTACTCCCCTTGGAAGGCTGTTCCAGAACTTCACTCCTCTAATGGTTAGAAACCTTCGACTAATTTCAAGTCTAAACTTCCTAGTGTCCAGTTTATACCCATTCGTTCTTGTGTCTACATTGGTACTAAGCTTAAATAATTCCTCTCCCTCCCTAATATTAATCCCTCTGATATATTTATAAAGAGCAAGCATATCCCCCCTCAGCATTCTTTTGGCTAGACTAAACAAGCCAAGCTCTTTGAGTCTCCTTTCATATGACAGGTTTTCCATTCCTAGGATCATCCTAGTAGCCCGTCTCTGAACCCGTTCCAGTTTGAATTCATCCTTCTTAAACATGGGAGACCAGAACTGCACACAGTATTCCAGGTGGGGTCTCACCAGCGCCTTATATAATGGTACTGACACCTCCTTATCTTTGCTGGAAATACTTTGCCTAATGCATCCTAAAACCGCATTAGCTTTTTTAATGGCCATATCACATTGGCGGCTCATAGTCATCCTGTGATCTACCAATACCCCAAGGTCCTTCTCCTCCTCTGTTGCTTCCAACTGATGCGTCCCCAATCTATATCTAAAGTTCTTACTATTAATCCCTAAGTGCATGATCTTGCACTTTTCACTATTAAATTTCATCCTATTACTATTACTCCAGTTTACAAGGTCATCCAGATCTTCCTGTATGATATCCTGGTCCTTCTCCGTGTTAGCAATACCCCCCAGCTTTGTGTCATCCGCAAACTTTATTAGCACATTCCCGCTTTTTGTGCCAAGGTCGGTAATAAAAAGGTTAAATACGATTGGTCCCAGCACTGATCCTTGAGGAACTCCACTAGTAACCTCCTTCCAGCCGACAGTTCACCCTTCAGTATGACCTGTTGTAGTCTCCCCTTTAACCAGTTCCTTATCCACCTTTCAATTCTCATATTGATCCCCATCTTTTCCAATTTGACTAATAATTCCCCATGTGGAACCATGTCAAATGCCTTACTGAAATCTAGGTAAATTAGGTCTACCGCATTTCCTTTGTCTAAATAGTCTGTCACCTTCTCAAAGAAGGAGATCCGGTTGGTTTGGCACGATCTACCTTTAGTAAAACCATGTTGTACTTGTCCCAATTACCATTGACCTCAATGTCCTTAACTACTTTCTCCTTCAAAATTTTTTCCAAGACCTTATATACTACAGATGTCAAACTAACAGGCCTATAGTTACTCGGATCACTCTTTCTCCCTTTCTTAAAGATAGGAACTACATTAGCAATTCTCCAATCGTACGGTACAATCCCTGAGTTTACTGATTCATTAAAAATTCTCGCTAACGGGCTTGCAATTTCATGCGCCAGTTCCTTTAATATTCTCGGATGAAGATTGTCCAGGCCCTCCGATTTTGTCCCATTAAGCTGTTCAAGTATGGCTTCTGCCTCAGATGTGGTAATATTCACCTCCATATCCTCATTCCCGTTTGTCATCCTTCCATTACCCCTAAACTCCCCATTAGCCTTATTAAAGACTGAGGCAAAGTACTTATTTAGATATTGGGCCATGCCTAGGTTAACCTTAACCTCCTTTCCATCCTCAGTGTGTAGCTGTCCCACTTCTTCTTTCTTTGTTTTCTTCTTATTTATATGGCTATAGAACCTTTTACTATTGGTTTTAATTCCCTTCGCAAGGTTCAACTCTACTTGGCTCTTAGCCTCTCTCACTTTATCCCTACATGTTCTGACCTCACTAAGATAGCTTTCCTTGCTAATCCCACCCTTCTTCCACTCCTTGTAGGCTTTCTGCTTATGAACAAGTATATATGGGGTGTGTACACACACACATACACATACACACACACCATGAAAAAATGGGGGTTGCCATACCAACTTTAATAAGACTTGTTTACTATAAACAATCAGTTTACAGGGAGGAAAAATTGTGTGAATTTAAGGAAAGCTGGTTGAAATCCTCTCTTCATCTACATTTACAAACATGCCATTATCTCTCTTCACCATCACCACTCCCCTGCTGCCACTTCAAAACACATCTTGATTTCTACCATGAAAAACTTTTAATGTCTCAGGTCTTCAGCTAATGAAACCCGCTCCTCTTACTTTCCTAGCACTAGCCTCATCCCCTTCTAGTCCAAATTTCCACTGAAAAAGGCTACCTTTCTGATTATTTGGCCACATTCAGCCCCACTTCAAATCCTTTAGTTGACTCCCTACTGCCTCCCAAGCAGGGCCGGCTCCAGGGGTTTTGCCACCCCAAGCAGCCAAAATAAAATAAATAAATAAATAAATAAAAAAGAGCTGCTATCGCAATATGCAGCAATTCAGCGGGAGGTCCTTCACTCCGACAGGGAGCGAGGGACCATCCATCGAATTGCCGCCAAATAGCTGGACCTGCTGCTCCTCTCCAGAGTGGCCACCCCAAGCACCTGCTTGCTAAGCTGGTGCCTGGAGCTGGCCCTGCTCCCAAGTTCAAGTTCTTTCATCTCTTTTTTTTTTACCTCTCATCTAGTCTCCTCTCCCTCTGCTCAGCTCAAGCCACTCACTCCACTGCTTCCTTTGTCCCCCTCTCTCCCCTCCATACCTAGCTCTGTTCTTTCTTTTAGCCAGGGCTGGCTCCAGGCACCAGTCCAGGCAGGTAGGTGCTTGGGGCGGCCAACGGAGAGGGGTGGCACATCTGGCTTTTCAGCGGCTGGTCCCTCACTCCCTCTCAGAGTGAAGGACCCACCACCAAATTGCCGCAAAGACTGAAGCGGCGGTGGTAGTGCCACAGATCGCGATCGTGGCTTTTTATTTTTTCCCCCTTCTTTCTGCTGCTTGGGGCAGCAAAAACCCTGGCACTGGCCCTGCTTTTAGCAGCCTGGAAACCCTTTCCTGACAATACCCTTTCCCCACCATCCTCAACTCCACCTTCCTTTAAATCCCTTCCCAACACTCACTGCAGAGAGATTCATAAATTAGTCAAAATGAAAAAGTCTCAAAATGCATTCATTGACCCAACAACAAGGGGAGATTACTATCTTTTTACTCATCTTCCCATCCTCTGACCTATTCTTGACAATTTAAGTTGTCAGCTCTTCAGGGCAGGAACTCTGTGTCTGACTCTTTTCATAAAGAGCTATGCATATCTATAGAACTATCAGAATTAGCACAGGAGTTAGTTTCTTAAACACTTTTCTCCAAATTAATTAATTATACATTTTAAGCTAGTACTTTAGGACTCTAGTACACAGTTATACTAATTTGAGTGCAACTATTACTGTGTTTTGTGCAACTGGCAGATCAAGATTTTTGCTTTAATTTTCAAGACAAAAATAAATCTGAATACTAGTGCTCTGATGTTAAACCTGACAAAATAGTTTCATTTTTAAGACCACTAGCAATTTGAGGGAAATGTATTTCAGCTATTTGGAAATATATATAAAAAACAGATCCTTAAATATACTACATTAAATTGAAAACTTCAAATAAAATTTCAATTTGCTTTTTCAAAGCAATGCACTATTATTAAACCAAATAAATCCTCCTATTACTGTAACCTAGGTAGTACTGTCATTGCTGAATACAGTCATTAAAACAAGAATTGGCTAGAGTCAACTGGAACTGGTAATGGACACAGGACCAAAAAAAAATTAGCTGAAAGTTTCTTCTCGCGGTAATAAGGTCCATGTCAATGGGTACTTCAACCTGCTTGCAGGTTTGTGGAGGAATCAGACATCTCAGCAACTGGTAGTAGGTGGAATGACCCACCTACTGGAGTTCCTTTCAGTTGAGACAAAATTCCACAGCCAGGATAATTCAAATCTACTTTCCTATGGGAATGTCTACACTGCAATTAAAAACCCATGGCTGGCTAGTGTCAGCTGACTCAGGCTCACAGGGCTCAGGCTAAAGGGACTGTTTAACTGTGGTGTAGACATTTGGGCTTGGCTGGAGTCCAGGTTCGAGGACCCTGCGAGGTGGGAGGGTCCCACAGCTAGGGCAGTCCGAGCCCATATGTGTACACCACAATTAAATGGCCCCTTAGCTCGAGCCCAAGTCAGCTGGGATGAGCTAGCCATGGGTGTCTAATTGCAGCGTAAACATACCCATAATTACAGATTGTTAAATATACTTTGAAGAAAAAAAGCACAAATTTTTCCTAGCGCAGATGGTAGGAAAGTCCTCTTAATGAAATAAACCCTCTTTGGATGTCAATTTCTATCACTATTCTGGATCATCTACTTATCTGCAGGGTGGGCTGGATCTTTTCTCTTATTATTTGAAAAAAGAAATTGTTCGGGTGTGCACCGATAAATTCTCCTATTTTTCATTGTGCTAAAGTTCACAGACCAGTTGCAAAGGAATTTTTGCAGCAGTGTCTCTCCTGATTGGAAAGCAAGATCATCCTTTAAATATGGATATCAAAAATGAAGTAGGTTATATAATGTCCCTCTTCTCTGGGTTTAAGACATGCTGAAGTCTTCTGCCAAAACAGGCATTGGCTGAAGATGAGATAACTAAAATACAGAATTTGATGAATTTACATATTGGTGTCAAAAATTATCAGATCTCAATACAGGAGACAAGATTTCTCTACCCTGAAATTATCAGTCTTCCCAAACATCAAAGTCTAGTTTTTAACATAAGAAAAAACTAGGGCTGTCAAGCGATTAAAAAAATTAATTGTGATTAATCATGTGATTAATTGCACTGTTAAACAATAACAGAATACCATTTCTTTAAATATTTTGTATGTTTTCTACATTTTCAAATATATTTCAGTTACAACCCAGAATACAAAGTGTACAGTGCTCACTTTATATTTAGTTTTTATTATAAGTATTTGCACTGTAAAAAAAAGAAAAGAAAGTACTGTTGTGTAATTGCTTTATGATGAAAGTTGAACTTACAAATGTAAAATTATGTAAAAAAAATTGCATTCAAAAAATAAACCAATGTAACATTTTAGAGCCTGCAAGTCCACTCAGTCCTACTTCTTGTTCAGCCAGTCACTCAGACAAACAAGTTTGTTTATTTTTTTGCGGGAGATAATGCTGCCCGCTTCTTGTTTACAATATCACCTGAAAGTGAGAACAAGTGTTCTCACCACACTGTTGTAGCCGGCTTCGCAAGATATTTACGTGCCAGATGCACTAAATATTCATGTGTCCCTTCATGCTTCAACCACCATTCCAGGGGACATGCTGATGACAGGTTCTTCTCGATAATGATCCAGTCCTGATTGACACACATTCATTTTCATTATCCAAGTCAGATGCCACCAGCAGAAGGATGATTTTCATTTTTAGTGATTTGGGTTCTGTAGTTTCCACATTGGAGTGTTGCTCTTTTAAGACTTCTGAACGCATGTGCCACACCTTGTCCCTCTCAGATATTGGAAGGCACTTCAGATTCTTTAGCTTTGGGTCGAGCGCTATAGCTACCTTTAGAAATCTCACAATGGTACCGTGTGTTTTGTCAAATCTGCAGTGAAAGTGTTCTTAAAATGCACAATGTGCTGGGTCATCATCCGAGATTGCTATAACATCAAATATATGGCAGAATGTGGGTAAAACAGAACAGGTGACATACAATTCTCCCCCAAGGAGTTCTGTCACAAATTTAATTAAGACATTTTTTTTAACAAGCATCATCAGCATGGAAGAATGTCCGCTGGAATGGTGGCCGAAGCATGAAGGGGCATACAAATGTTTAACATATCTGACACAAATACCTTGCAATTCCAGCTACAAAAGTGCAATGCAAATGCCAGTTCTCACTTTCTGGTGACACTGTACATAAGAAAAGGGCAGCATTATCTCCTGTAAATGTAAACAAACTTGTTTGTCTTAGCAATTGGCTGAACAAGAAGTAAGACAGTCGATTTGCAGGCCTAAAATTTTACATTGTTTTATCTTTAAGTGCAGTTATGCAACAAAAAAAAAAATCTACATTTGTAAGTTGCACTTTCATTACAAAGAGATTTCACTATAGTACTTGTATGAGATCAATTGAAAAATTAAATTTCTTTTGTTTACAAATATTTGCAATGTAAAAATGACAATAAAAAATAATATACACTTTAATTTCAACTACACAAAATACAACATATATGAAAATGTAGAAAAACATCCAAAATCTTTAATAAATTTCAATTGGTGTTCTATTGTTTAACAGTGCGATTATAATCACAATTAATTTTTTTTAGTTAATCGTGTGAGTTAACTGCAATGAATCGACTGCCCCAGAAAAAACATCAATTTATTTTGGAAATGAATACTATGACAATAGCAAGAATTTCTACCGGTTTCTATTAAAAATACAATACTGGGTCTCATCTGAGAGCCTCCCCCATTTCCAAACTCATCCGAATAGAGACGGTAGCTATCGGGAGATCATTTTAATGGACAGGAAATATTAATGACATCTCTTGCAGGAAGGTCAATCTGGACAGTGCTGCAAGAAGCAGAATGACGTTCCAAGATTGGTCTCTATGACCTTATGCGGCTGGAATAAGGGTTCTTACCTTAAGGAAGCATTTAGCGTTGGGATTGTACAAAAAACTGTCTTTTCTTAAACATTATCAGCAACGTTTTAGACACAAAATCCCAGAAGCTAATGGATAACTATCATGAGCAGTCTAATAGCAAGGCACACCAGGAGGTCAAACATGTTATGAGAGCAGACAAATGACATTATATTGATAATCTGGCAACACAAGCAGAGGATGCAGCTGCTCGTGGTGAACAAGGAACTGTCTACAAAATGACACAGCTTATCAATAGTAAACCACAGACACTAACAAACACTCATCAGGGACAAACAAGGCCACCTACTAACAACAGAAAGAACAAGAAATGTGCTGGACGGAGCATTTTGAGAAAGATCTTGATATCCACACGGACACCCCAACTAAGGAAGATATCATTCAAGCCATCAAATCCTTAAAAAATGGGAAAGCTCCTGGCAAGGATAACTTGAATGCAGAATTATTCAAGGTAAATTCTGAGTCAGCAGCATTTATCCTGGCCCCTCTATTTACATCAGTCTGGGAAAGGGAAAAAGTGCCATGGGTTATAGTTATAGTGAAGATATGAAAGAAAGGAACTATCAGTGATTGTAGTAACTGGCACAGTATCAAACTTTATTCCGTGCCAAGCCAAGTATTGTGTAAGATCAAGTCCAACATATATCAGAGGCAGTTGATAACATTCTCAGAAAAGAGCAATCCAGTTTTCGGAAAAGGCGTGGATGCACAGACCAGATCTTTACCCTATGAAACATAATAGAACAATGCAACGGCAACTCTACATAAACTTCATAGACTTTGAGAAGGCGTCTAATAGCATTCACAGGACCAGCCAATGGCTCATTCTGCGGGAACATGGAACCCCTCTCCATATAATCATCATCATCATCATCATCAACAAAAGTTTTTATTTCAACTTTACATGTAGTGTTGATCATAGTGACCTCAGTTCTGAAGTCAAAACAGGAGTACGTCAGGAGTGTGTCATGTCTGCAATCCTCTTCAACACTGCCATCGACTTGGTAATGCAGCATACAACAGAAGACATGCCAAGAGGTATTAAATGTACACCCTTCTCATCTCTTGAAGGCCTGTGATCTCGCTTTCCTATCACATACCCAACATCATACACAAGAAAAAACAACTCGACTAAAAGAATTCAGCCAGCAAATTGGACTGAAAAATCAACCACAATAAGACAGATATCAAGACCTTTAATATTGCCTCACCATCACCAGTATGGAGAGAATTATGTTCTCACCAAAGTAGAAACATTCAGATACTTGAGCAGCACCATCAGGCAGGATGGTGAAACAAGCCAAGAAGCCTGGAACAAAATCAATAAAGCCAGGAACACCTTAAGGAGCTTAAATACAGTCTGGAAATCATCAAAATATAATACCAAAACCAAACTCAAGTTTATCAGAGCTGCATACTTTCAACATTATGTTATAGTGCAGAATGCTGGGGAATGAGAAAGTATGACATGTCCAAACTGTCGTCATTTCATACAACCTGCCTCAGAAAAATCCTCCATATCTTTTGGCCCAGAACAATCTCAAACCAAGATCTACTGACACATTGCAGCCAAGCGGATATGAGCACCATCATTTCCAGGAGGCATTGGAGATGGATTGACCATGCAATTTGGATAGAAATGGATTCCATCAACAGAGTAACAATAAGATGGACACCTGAAGGTAAGCAAAAATGAAGCCACCCAAAAACAACATGGTGCAGAGCTGTGGAAGCTGAGCTGAAAAACTTGGAGCACAGCTGGGGAACCATTGAAAGACTTTCCAAAAACAGAGAGAAGTGGAGGAGCTTCACTGCTGCCCTAAACACCAGAGGTGTAATGGGAACATAATGATAATGACATAGTCTTGACTTTTTCTTGGAGAGACATATAGCCACACCAAGATTCTCTTGGGGGAACTCAAGGCTGTGTCTCATTTGTTTTGCATGGTAGTTATTGTACTGGCTGGTGCAAAGCCCATAGTGTATGTTCCATTTGTTGACTTCTCTTTAGGGGTCTATGAGAATAATCACTTCACCCAAACCAAACATGTCTGGTCCCAGATGGAGGACTGGTTTTGCAATAGCAAAACATCTGAGACACAGAGACATTGGAAAGGTTAATCAGGCTTGTGAGCCACAGCCTCTTCAGACCAGAAAGACAAACAGTATAACCGCAGCTCTCACCTTCCTACCTTTTTTGTGGTCCTGGAGAACAATGGAAACGGTGGGAAAGCATATGGCAGAGACATTGCTCAGCTTTGCAAGATGTCATTCCCCACATGGAGAGACCACCAGGCCACCAAACTGCCTTACAATGAGTGAGGATATGATCAGGTGCAGGTTCCTCTCTGTTTAATCCAGCTTCTCCAATGAAAGTCTTCGAGTTCATCTCCCTTGACAGGCAGCACACAAAGAGATAGGAAACTTTGGTTTGCCAAGATAAACAAGTTCTTTATAGTTTATTTATGCAATCCTGACTGGGGCCTTTAGGTGTTACAGTTATTTAGCTGTTACGATCTAGTGACAATTCCAGATGTGTCTTGTTACAATAGAAAGAGGAAAACATACAGATTATGGACAAAAACATCATTGGCGTGGATGTCACAAATAAAGACCATGAATGTTCCCACCTGACAACAGCCAGCCTCAGTCCTTTACTATGCAGCACCTGACAGCTTGTTCTGAGAAATGTTTAAAAATGATAATAAGCTAAGAGCAAGTTAAAGCAAGCGGCCCCCTGCTATCAAAGTCGCTCCACCCTGCAGTAGAGTTTTGAATTGAACTTGCTACACAAATGGGTTCTGTCTGCCTTTAAATACAAGATATACATAAAACACTCATTCAAACCACAAGCAGCAGCTCTACCTAATCCATCGGAAAATGTTGACAGAGCTGCTTTATTCCTAACCATCTGATCCTAACAGTAGCACCAGTGAAACAAAAACATTTGGACAAACCTTCAGAGTTATTTGGTTTTGCATTTTATTTAAGGTAGCAGTTAAGAGTAGGCATCCCTCAATGAAATGGGGAAGAAAGGAAAATAGATTAATAATATGATTTCAAGAGGTGTCTCCTCCTCAAACCAGAGGTTTTTTAAATTAGTTTTCTATACAGGCCACTAAAATATACCCATAGCAAAAATAAGTGCTGTTGAATATATTTTTAGTTAAGTAACTCTGAACCTTTCCATTTTATACCTAAAACCAAATGTCTAAGATGTTTTATGTGCAAATCATTCACTCTAACATACTATAGATACATTTTCTTCTAAGAGCTTGGTTTATTCACATAAAAAAATTTAACACAAATACAGATTGTCTCTTTAGTAACCAATCCATTAGGAATAACACAGCTAGTTACAATTACTAGTATTTAACAAAAAGTTTAAAAAAAGTATTATCTTCTCTAGTACTTACACAAAAGCAACACATGTTGCTACAGTTGCCTGTTCTAGGCAGCTGGCAAGCTCAGAGATAGAAACGTGGAACAGCTGGGGAATGCAAGACACTTTTGAACAGGCTGCGTGATCCAAAATAATGGTACATGTTTATACACAACACAATGGCAGCAACAGCCAAATGCAGGTCTGGCACATGCACTACAGCTGCTCCTTTCTTCATAGACAAAGCACAGCAAGTGGATACAAATGGAGTTCACATTTACAAAATATGACTTTCACCCTAAAAGCAGCAGCTTGATCACCAAAATAGACAGCCTATTTTCCAATTGGACAAAAAGGTACAAGATTCTAAATCACAAGTTAACCTCAAAAATAGATAGTCCCTTGTGTCACTAAAAATGTTCTGAATTAACGTTTGCTTTCCACCAGTGGTTGCCAAAACAAGTTTGTTCAGTTCTACAGTACTGTGTAAGTTACCATCTGCAATACACAAAGGTTTCTTCTTACCACTGTAGTCTGAGGTAGTATGAAGAAAGGAAAGAAAACCAAGTACATAAACTTTCTAAGATGGAGCCTGCCTGCATAAAAGTTAGCTAGTTTACAAAGAAATCTAGCATTTTGGAAGATTACTTTTTTAAGAAGAGGCCATCTCATGTGACCTACTTTTGTGAAAATACAAGCTTACTTCCTAAAACAACAAGACAACACTCTTCCCTCAGTTTGCATTTTACACATGAGGGTGTCATCATTTGCTAGTTGTTATGCAATCACTGGTAATATATTGCAAGCAGTGTTTAGCTATGTCCTAATGTAATCCAATGGTTACAAATTCCAGATACTGTACTTAAATAAGGACTTGCACTAAAGTTTTGTCTCCCTGGTCCTCAAGTGATCTTTTGACTTCCAGATGGAACTCTTATTAGGGTTGGTCTGTATACTACAAAGTTAAGCTGACCTAACTACATTGCTCAGGACCGTGAAAAATGTCATACCCTGTGTGATATAATTAAGCAGCTCTACCACCGAGTGCATAGACATCACTAGAATAATGGAAGAATTCTTCTGTCGACCTAGCTACTGCCTCTCGGAGAGATGGATTTACTACAGAGACAGAAGAACCCCTTCCATCATGGCAAGGGCCTTTCTACACTTGAAATGCTGCAGTGGTACAGCTGCACTGCCGCAGCTACCCCGCTGTAATGCTTCAGGGAAGACACTACTTACATCATTGCAAGGGGTTCTCCCGTCGGCATCAGTACTCCACCTCCACAAGAGCAGTAGCCAGGTTGACAGGAGAACTGTCCCATCAACCTAGCGCTGTCTACAACAGGGGTTAGGTCGGTTTAACTGTGTTGCTCATGAGGTGTGGCTTTTTCACATCCCAAGCGATGTAGTTTACTAACCTAATTTCCTAGTGTAAGCCAGGCCTGAGTATCTAGAAACCCTACATAAGAACAGCCAGACCAGATCAGACCAAAGGTCCATCTGGCCCAGCATCCTGTCTTCCGACAGTGGCCAATGCCAGGTGCCCTAGGAGGAAACAACAAAACAGATAATTACCAAGTGATCCATCCCCTGTCATGCCCCCAGCTTCAGGCAAACAGAGGCTAGGGACACCATTCCTGCCCATCCTGGCTAATAGCTATTGATGGGCCTATCCTCCATGTGTATAGGGAGATTTTGGCAAATCAGTAAAGGGCCTGAAATCACTATTGCTTATTGCTAAAAGCAACCAAGTCAGCAGGCTTAGCTTGACCAAGGCAGGAGGGGAGGGGGTTTTGGGTGCCATAGAAAGGGCAGCTTGACCCCGCATCTTTCCTAATCAGAATTGTGTTGAAGTTGCTGATACATGCATTTTAGAAGAGCAGGATGTGCCCTCAGGAATATGTCTGTTAGAGCCTCAAGGCTTCAAACTCTCTGGAAAAAACCCACACCTGGTTAATCAATAATCAGAAGGAAACCTCTTCACTGACCATTGAAACTGCTTGCTTGATCAGTTTTCTTTACGGGACATGTAATTGTGTTACTAAGGTATAAAATAAGGAGGAAAAGTTTGAGGTAATAGGACTCTTTGGGACTGGTCTCTTCCTCTAGATGTATCTTGTGTTCCCCACCGGCAGACGGGCGGCTGCTGTGCCACTCGAGAGCCACACTCAGCTTCAGTAATTATTGAGAGTTGGGAGCGTTTTACTAACCTGTTGTGGATGTCTGTAAGTGTTTGACACTAAGTAAAGTTTAGCTTTAAGTGAAAGCGCTTGTGTTGTCCTGTTTGTGCCAGCCATCTATCAGTCAGACAGCTGTGTCTCCCTTGATTTATTTCCTGACACCACCTCGCACAGAGTAAAAGTTACCAAGAGCTTTGGGTTGAAAGAACCCTGGGTAACACATGAACTTATCTAGTTCTTTTTTGAACCCTGGTATAGTCTTGGCCGTCACATCTGGCAAGGAATTCCACAGGTTGACTGTATATTGTGTGAAAAAATACTTCTTTTGTTTGTTTTAAACCTGCTGCCTATTAATTTCATTTGGTGACCCCTAATTCTTGTGTTATGAGAAAGTAAATAACAACACTTCCTTATTTATTTTCTGCATACCAGTCATGATTTTATAGACCTCTATCATATCCCCCCTTCGTTGTCTCTTTTCCAAGCTGAAAAGTCCCAGTCTTATTAATCTTTCCTCATACGGAAGCCATTCCATGCCCCTAATCATTTTTGTTGCCCTTTTCTGAACCTTTTCCAATTCAAATGTATCTTTTTTGAGATGGGGCAACCACATCCGTACGCAGTATTCAAGATGTGGGCATATCATGGATTTATATAGAGGCAATGAGATATTTTCTGTCTTATTATCTATCCCTTAATGATTCCCAACATTGTTTGCTTTTTTGACTGCCACTGCACATTGAGTGAATGTTTTCAGAGAACTATCCACAATGACTCCAAGATCTCTTTCTTGAGTTGTAACAGCTAATTTAGACCCCATAGTTTTGTACGCATAGTTGGGATATTTTCCAATGTGCATTACTTTGCATTTATCAACAACGAATACCATTTGCCATTTTGTTGCCCCGTCACCCAGTTTTGTGAGATTCTTTTGTAGCTCTTCGCAGTCAGCTTGGGACTTAACTATCTGGAGTAGTTTTGTATCATCTACATATTTTGCCACCTCATTGTTTACCGCTTTTTCCAGATCATTTATGAATTATGTTGAATAGGACTGTTCCCAGTACAGACCCCTGGAGGACACCACTATTTACTTCTCTCCATTCTGAAAACTGACCATTTATTCCTACCCTTTGTTTCCTATCTTTTAACCAGTTACCAATCCATGACAGGACCTCCCCTCTTATCCCATGACAGCTTACTTTGCTTAAGAGCCTTTGGTGAGGCATCTTGCCAAAGACTTTCTGAAAATCTAAGTACACAATACCCACTGGATCACCTTTGTCCACATGCTTGTTGACCTACTCAAAGAATTCTAGTAGACTGGTGAGTCATGATTTTCCTTTACAAAAACCTCTTTCCCAACAAATTATGTTCATCTATGTGTCTGACAATTTTGTTCTTCACTATAGTTTCAATCAGTTTGCCCGGTACTGAAGTTAGGCTTACCAGCCTGTAATTGCCAGGATCACCTCTAGAACCCTCTTTAATAATTGGCATCACATTAGCTATCCTCCAGTCACTTAATACAGAAGCTGATTTAAATGACAGGTTACAAACGACAGTTAGTAGTTCTGCAATTTCACATTTGAGCTCTTTCAGAACTCATGGGTGAACACCATCTGGTGGTGACTTATTACTGTTTAGTTTATCAATTTGTTCCAAAACTTCCTCTAATGACACCTCAGTCTAGGACAGTTCTTCAGATTTGCCACCTAAAAAGAAAGGCTCAGATTTGGGAATCTCCCTCACATCCTCAGCCATGAAGACCAATGCAAAGAATTCCTTTAGTTTCTCTGCAATGGCCTTATTGTCCTTGAGTGCTCCTTTAGCATCTCAATCATCGTTTAAACAGGTTTTCTGCTTCTAATGTACTTTTTAAAAATTGCTACTACTTTTTGAGTCTTTGGTTAGCTGTTCTTCAAAATCTTTTTATAATTCATTTGCCAGCATTTATGCTCCTTTCTATTTTCCTCACTAGGATTTAACTTTCACTTTTTAAAGGATGCCTTTTTGTCTCTCACTGCTTCTTTTACTTTGTTGTTTAGCCATGGTGGCACTTTTTTGGTTCACTTACTATATTTTTTAATTTGGAGTACATTTAAGTTGATGAGGATAAGACAAGACTGAGTGGTGTTGACAAACTGATCGATGTATAGCAACATGAAGGAGACTTCCACTTCTTCCAGCTGTGCCAGAGACCAAAACACAAGCTAGGTAATGAAACTTCATAGCTTTGTTAAATGCATATAACTCAGAATTTATCATCTAATGGGAGTTACACAATCATCATTGGAGAAGGGAAGAGAAGAGACATTTCTGTACCATCTGTGTGATAGCTATTGCAACCACATACAATATCTTTGCCAACCATATTGTACTAAGTTTATATATCACTGTGACCAAGGGACTGTATGCAACTCTGGGGAAGAGGAGCTGTGAAAGCCATTGTGATGAGACCCTCAGGGGACAGCCTGGAACAAGGGTACTGCTGTGCCCCCATAACTCTCCAGCCTGGGTTGTCTCTCAAAATGCTTGCTAGTGACAAACAGCAAACCACTCCAACACGCTGTTATCACTCATGCATGTGGAGCCCCACCCCCAGCTAAATTGCAGGAATGGTCCCTGAGTCACTCACGAATCACACAGAGAAAGACACCAAAAAAATCTCCAAGCCCCCAGCTTTGCACCTCAAAGCTATATCATCTGGCCCTGGTCAGAAGCCTGGCCAGTGTAAAGTTCACTACCCAATCCATCCCCCCTTGATGTGGAGAGGACACACTCTAGCCTTTGTAAACCGAGCTGAGATTTCCCAAGCACTTCAAGCAGAACACACTTGTTTTAAGTAAAATATAAACCAGATTTATTAACTACAGAAAGATATATTTTAAGTGATTATAAGTGGCAGTCACAAACGTCAGGGATAGTTACCAAACAACATAAAAATTAAGCAGTCTAAATCTTAAACCTTATTAGACTAAGCAGTACAGAAACTCCCCGACTTACGAAAGCATTCCGTTACGGAAAGCCTTGTGTAAGTCGAATTTTGCATAAGTCGGGAACATATCTCCAACAATTACACCCACACACACACGGAACTCATGGAACTTTTTCTATAAGTCCGGATTTCTATAAGTCGGGTTTGCATAACCCGAGGAGCATCTGTATTTCAATCAAGCAGTTTTTCTCATCCCACTCTATGTTGCTGGTAGTTTACATTTTAATACACAGGCTTCCCTTCTAAGTCTGGGATCAGTTTCATCAGTTCAAGTCTTTGTCTTCTTAGTGTTCTCGTTGCTTCCAGTGTAGGTGGGGGACAAGAAAGTAAGCATGATGCCACTGTCCCTTATTTTATTCATTCAGTCCATGTGCCTGGGAAACACTAGCCTGGACATGTCCTGGTAGGCTTTGCTGCGTCAGAGTAGAGCAATATCCCACAGTGTGATGCCTGCACAGCTCTCTTACAGAATTGTAAATCCCTTGTTTACAACTCCCCAGGTGATTAATGACCATCCTCTTTATGATAGCCCTTAATATAGAGGAAGACTTATCAGACCACCTCCTCAGTCTTCTTTTCTCAAAGCTAAACATGCCCAGTTTTTTGAACCTTTCCTCATAGGTCAGGTTTTCTAAACCTTTTCTCATGTCTGTTGCTCTCCTCTTGACTCTTTCAAATTGGCCCACATACTTCCTAAACTGTGGTGCCCAGAATTTGACATAGTACACCAGCTGGGTCCTCTCTAGTGCCACTGTAACCCCCAGATCCTCTTCAGCAGTATTACTACCTAGACAGTTATTCCCATTTTATAGTTATACGTTTGATTTTTCCTTCTCAAGTGAAGTACTTTGCACTTGGTCTTTATTTAATTTCATCTTGTTGAATTCAGACCAGCCCTCCAGTTTGTCAAAGTCATTTTGAATTTAAATCTGACCTCCAAAGTGCTTGCAATCCCTCCCAGCTTGGTGTCACCTGCAAATTTTATAGGCAGACTCGATCACATTAATTGGATAATGAAAACATTGACTAGTACTGGACCCAGGACTGACCCCTATGGGACCCTACTAAATACACCCTCCCAATCTGACAGAAAACCATTGATAACTACTGTCTGACTGCGGTCTTTCAACGAGTTATGCACCCACCTTACAGTAAACTGTCTGAGAGACTCTACAGACAGCTGGAAAATAACAACTCTGACAGGAGTGAACTACCGCATGCATCTCAGTAGGGTGTTAGCTATGCCTGGAAGCAGCCAGCACTGTCCTCGCAGGACTATGCGATAGGAGAGTGCAATAGGCCCAAGCAGATATCCCACCAGACAAGGTAACAGGAGATCTCCCCCGTTGCCAATGCCAATCTCACCTCTTGGGATGGGAAAGGGAACCCCTGCTGCCCTTCCTAGATGAGTGAGGACTATATGCCACTGCTCCTGTATCTCTGGAAGGTGAGTGGGGACTCCTGTCACTGCCATTCCAAAGTGCAGGGGCAGGCCCATGGTATATGGGTAGGGCTGGGGCATGGGGCCATAATAGGGTCCCCTGTGTGGTTGTATACCTCAGGCCTTGAATAATATCCCATCATAGTTAAAATATGGTTTAGTCTTACTATTATAAATAGCACCCACCAAGCTTCAGATTTACTGGGAACAGCTGAGTTTTCCATTATAATTTTCAAATGGCTATTATATATTAATTTGTATGAAACTTCACGATATTGAAATACGTTTGTCAGCACTGAACAAAAAATAAATGATTTTTTAGAAAGCCCACCATCTGTATTAAACCAGACTGTACTACTTAGATGCTATATTTCATTTTGAGTATACATGAACTGCCCCTCCAAAAACAATAGTTAACCAATATAAAAGCCCTGTCCCTTTAGTACTAGGGGCATTAACATGGGACTATTTAGTTCAGGTGACACTAACAGCTGTTGAAGCCCAAGCACAACATCAAGAATAAACTGACAATGTCTCTACTCTTGTTTGCTTTCCAACCTCTGCCTTATTGCCCCCTGCCATGCTCTAAATCCATATGTAATCAGTCTGCTGCAAGACCCCTTCAAGCTCTCATGAGAATCATAATCCACAACCACATACCCGAACTAAGGAGCATTGTTAAGCAGAGCAGTTCCAAAGCAGCCTTTAAACAGTCAGCTACAGTGTCATGCCTCTGCACAGCAGGCAGTATCCTGCAAAACATTACAGAGTTTATAATTATTAGCATCTACTCGTTTTTTCCTGTCCACCTAAACATATTTGTTTCCCCTTCTATTCATACTTCTGCAAAATAAAAGACAGTGACAATAGGAAAGGGCAGGCCAAAATCCCACTGCAGACCTCCTACTGGAGGAGGCAGCTAATCAACCTCATCTTTTGGTTTTGGGCTGTGGGCCAAATCAAGAGTTTATGCATAACAGTAACCAGATATTGTGCTGATTCTTTCCTCTTCGCACTCTTCCAACTAAACCAAAATCAGAAGTTCTCTCTCACACATACATGCCTCTGACAACTTTTTCCAGTAAAGAGAAATGACACTTTCTTCATATTTGTAAACTTCATAACTTACTTGCCTGTGCAATAATGAGTGAGTGCAAAAATGGAAGAGCACCCTCTGCTGCACTACAGAGAACACTGCTACCAGCTCCGAGTCCGGGGGGGGGGGGGGGGGGAGGGGATGTCAAGATAAAGGAAAGTTCCATTTTAGTGAAAATTGTCCTTGTCTTAGTAATACAGTTCAGTAGTGTCTGCACTAAATATTTTCCTATATGCTCTAGTCACTGTAAAAGACCATTTTTTTGGACAACTGTTTTATCATAGCTCTGCTTCACTATGGATAACTATTCAACACCTTGATCTAGTATTAAAATAAGCAATTAACACAAAGTTATGATGCTACTTTTAGACAAACGCAAGCAAATTACCAACCAACAGCCCTGCAAGGCTTTTTCTTGCATTGAAGAGAGCTGAATTTTTGTTTTTTTTTTTTAAAAGGACAAACTTAAGTTTTTGAGGGGGGAAAAAAGCTTTTGCAAAACTTAAATCCAACATAAGTTTTTCTTACATTTTTAAACAAAAACATTGCCTTGAAGTATTTAGAAACTAAATATTTCAAATTAAGGCCCTGAAAATGAAAATCATTATACACAACGGTGAAACTGACCTTTGAATCGTTGCTCACGTGGAAAGTAAGGCAAAATGTTTACTTATCACTACTTATACTGGCAACTTACAAGATATTAGAACTTAGATGAAACTGATACTGTCCATTTAAAATCATGTGATAGCTGTTTACAGCGCATGATTTAAAGAGGGTAGTACAAAGCTGTCACTTGGCTGTTAAGGGGATTCTTGTAAAGGTTATGCTACCTTACTCATGTATTTACTATATTGCCAGCAGTACTTTTTGTGAGGTGGGGAGAAGTCAAACTCCCTCTGGGCTCAACAAGAGACTTAACATTGGCTTGCACAACCTCCTACAATGCTTGTCTATTTAGCTGTTTGTTATATACTAGGCATTATCCAGAGTTTTAAAAAAATTAAAAGTCTGTACATGTAGGGGGCAAGGAGGAGTGAGGATATTTGGGAAAAAAGAGTCTATCACCCCTCTCAGTCTCACCACGCAACCAAACAGGGTGACCAGACAGCAAGTGTGAAAAATTGGGTCAGGGTGATAGGCTATATAAAGCAAAGCCCCAAATATCAGGACTGTCCCTATAAAATCAAGACATCTGGTCACCCTGCACCCAAAGATTGCCATGGGTAAACTTTCACCTGGGCAAGCGGCCCTTGAACCATGCAATCACCCCGGCAGGCAGGTACCACACGCTTTACCTGAAGCAAGCCCCTCTCAAGGCATATGCTGGCCCCAGGCTACAGCTGAGAGCGGAGCCCCTTGGTCACTAGCCTGCAGACGGAACGCGTGGGGGTCACTACTCGGCAAAGGAAGGCTCCCCCCCTTACCTCGCTGCAGGCGGGTGTCTCCAGCGAAGGCCCCGCAGCACAGCCACCTGCTCCGCACCGCCCTGCGCCCGCGGCACCGCCAGGAGAAAGGAGAGTTACCAACAAAGGGAAACTTCCCCGAGCCAGCCAGCGAGCGAGCGCGGCAGGCGGCTCCCAGCCCGGCGGGGGGCGTGCGCACGGCCAAGGCACGCAGCGCAGCCCAGCGCCCCGCAGCAGCCCGGCTGCGAGTGACTCTGGGGCAGGGACACCGCTCGGCGAGCCGGCCGTACCGCGCCCCCAGCAGCACGGGGTGGGACTCAGGCGGCCGGGGAGACAGAGCAGAGTGACCTCGTGCCCCGCAGCCCCCTGCGCCAGGAGCAGAGGCTGCCCAGGGGGAGGGGATCCCCGGCGCCCACACCCGGAAAGATCGGCGCCCGGGGGGAGGCGTCCCTAGCGGGGGCGGGGACGTAGTTCCCTGCCCACCCCCCGGACCGGAGCCGTGCCCCAGGGAGAGGCGGTGCCTGGCCCGCCCTGCCCTGAGCTGCGGGAGTTACCCTGTTGCGCCCGGCGCGGCTCCCTAACTATCCAGGGAGCCTGGTAGCAACTGCCCCGCCGCCGGCCTGCAGGGATCCGGCCCGCTCCTCGGCGTGGCTGTTCCGCTGCCCCAGAGCCGGCGCGGCGCACCCGGGCTCCTGCTCCTGCTCCTGCCCTGCGGGTCTCACCCCGGCACCGGCCGCTTCCGCGCTGCTCTCGCAGATACTTCTTAAAGGAGCCGCGCCGCCAGCAAGGGTGTCCCAGGGGCGGGCCGGGAGCTGTGTGGTGGGGGTAGGGGTGACTGGGGGGCTGGGAGCTGTGTGGTGGGGGTAGGAGGTCACTAGGGGGGCCGGGAGCTGTGTGGTGGGGGTAGGGGGTCACCAGGGGGGCTGGGAGCTGTGTGGTGGGGATAGGGAGTCACCAGGGGGGCCGGGAGCTGTGTGGTGGGGGTAGGGGGTCACTAGGGGGGCTGGGAGCTGTGTGGTGGGGGTAAGGGTGACTGGGGGGCCAGGAGCTGTGTGGTGGGGGTAGGGGGTCACTAGGGGGGCCGGGACCTGTGTGGTGGGGGTAGGAGGTCACTAGGGTGGCCGGGACCTGTGTGGTGGGGGTAGGAGGTGACTGGGGGGCTGGGAGCTGTGTAGTGGGGATAGGGGTGACTGGGGGGCTGGAAGCTGTGTGGTGGGGGTAGGAGGTCATTAGGGGGTCCGGGAGCTGTGTGGTGGGGGTAGGAGGTGACTGGGGGGCTGGGAGCTGTGTGGTGGGGGTAGGGGTGACTGGGGGGCTGGGAGCTGTGTGGTGGGGGTAGGGGTGACTGGGGGGCCGGGAGTTGTGTGGTGGGGGTAGGAGGTCACTAGGGGGGCTGTGAGCTGTGTGGTGGGGGTAGGAGGTCACTAGGGGGGCTGTGAGCTGTGTGGTGGGGGTAGGAGGTCACTAGGGGGGCTGTGAGCTGTGTGGTGGGGGTAGGAGGTGACTGGGGGGCTGGGAGCTGTGTGGTGGGGATAGAGGGTCACTAGGGGGGCTGGGAGCTGTGTGGTGGGGGTAGGGGTGACTGGGGGGCCGGGAGTTGTGTGGTGGGGGTAGGAGGTCACTAGGGGGGCTGGGA
This sequence comes from Gopherus evgoodei, assembly GCF_007399415.2. NCBI lineage: Eukaryota > Metazoa > Chordata > Testudines > Testudinidae > Gopherus > Gopherus evgoodei. The sequence continues at coordinate 30,549,069 of NC_044323.1, forward strand.
GCTGTGTGGTGGGGGTAGGAGGTGACTGGGGGGCTGGGAGCTGTGTGGTGGGGGTAGGAGGTGACTGGGCGGCTGGAGCTCTGTGGTGAGGTCCAGCGGATGACTAGGGGGAGAGGGGGGCTGAAGCTGTGTGGTGGGGGTAAGGGGTGACTGGAGGGGCTTGAGCTGTGCGGTGGGGGTAGGGGGTGACTGAGGGTTGGAGCCAGGGCCGTTCTTAGGCATAGGCAACATAGGCAGATGCGTAGGGCACCTGAAAATTTGGGGCACCACTGGGTCTTATTGTCCACCCTCTTGTTTTGCTATCCCTGTTTTGACCCTTCCTGCAGGCTCCCACAGATGGCTGCTCTAGCCTGGTGAGTCTTCCTTGGGAGGGAATCTAGTAGTTAAAAGTGAAAAAACCTCCAGCCTGCCAGACCTATTAGCGCAACATTGAAACTGTTAAAGAGACATTCAAGGGGTAATAAAGCCATTTAACAGGCATTTGCCAACCCCAAGGTATATACTGACAGGTTTCAGAGTGGTAGTCCTGTTAGTCTGTATCAGCAAAAACAAGGATGAGTCCTTGTGTCACCTCAAAGACTAACAAATTATTTGGGCATAAGCTTTTGTGGACTAGAACCCATTTCATCAGATGTCTACGAAAGCTTATGCCCAAATAAATTTTTATACTCTCAGTTTCTGACTTTACTGACAAAAACAGTTGTGCATTAATGTAATATTTACACAGAACATGTCAGTCTACAGGACCTTAGTTTAAAATTTGCTTAAAAATATTTCATTAGTGAGCTGGTGAAGATTATAAAATCACATTTCTAAAAAATGCTTGCATAGAGTTTTAGATGCACAATCATCTTTAGCCTTAAATGTGTGGATCTTCACACATAGTTTTTTAAATAAATCCTTCAGAAGACCTCCCTTATCTAAAATACACATTTTAATTACTATAGTTAAAAAAAAAAGTGCTTCCAAGTCCTCCTGTCCTTTCTGTCCATCCCTTCACCACCTCTCCCCCGACTCCCCACTGAAGAGAGCCCTTAAAGGGACAACAGTCCTTCCCTTCCAGATAGCTGGACAAAGAGTTCCCTTTCTTTACTTCTGACTATCCGACAAACTAGTTTTAAAGAACCCTCCAGCAAAATCAGTACCTTAGTAAGACAAAATCCTTGTTATACCTAAAATCTTTGGAACATATTTTTTAAAGTTGGTGAAATTTCATAACCATGTCTCTTGTTATGGAGATCACACAAAGTAAATTACTGTTCCCTTTTTCTAAAAGCAATGAACATTGTTATGAACACACTAAACCTCTCTGATTAATTTAAAAGAATGTCTTTGTTTCAGTGAGTTAAATATGTAGTAATCTGGAATGCTGGTTTAAGATTTGAGTACATTTAAAATATAAATTCAACTTAGAAATACTGATGAAGAAAATGTAAAACAGAGAAGAGCTGCATCATGTATTCCATATGTAATGTGTATTCAGCAGGACAGCTGACTCACCCTTACTATGAAGTTTTTGCAAATAAATCTCTGACAAACTTCAGGGCATATCAAAAAACCTGTGACTGACATTTTTTATTCCCAAATTTTAGTGCTTTTAATTAGGTACTTTCTTCATGTCCATTCTGCATGACGAGAGTGCATGGAAGTCTCTGCGGGGAACTGTGACTCTCCGCCACCATGAGGCAGGCTGGGCATCTCATTATCCTTTGCTGTCAAGTCCCTCCTCCCCCTCCCCCACCAGGCTGTGAGCTTGGGCTGCCATCCGGCATAGGGGCACCAGTTTAATAATACTGCCTAGGGCCCCATAAATCCTAGGGACGGCCCTGGTTGGAGCTGTGTGGTGGGGGTAGGGGGTGACGGGGGGCTTGAGCTGTGCGGTGGAGGTAGGGGGTGACTGGGGGGTTGGAGCTGTATGGTTGGGGTAGGAGGTGACTGTGGGGCTGGGAGCTCTGTGGTGAGGGTCCAGGGGATGACTAGGGGGACTGGAACTCTGTGATGGGGGTCCAGGGGATGACTAGGGGGGCTGAAACTGTGTGATGGGGGCCCAGGGGGTGAGTAGGGGGCTGGAGCTCTGTGGTGATGGTCCAGGAGGTCACTAGGGGGGCTGGAGCTCTGTGGTGGGGGTAGGGGGTGACTGGGGGCTGGAGTTCTGTGGTGAGGTCCAGGGGGTGACTGGGAGTGCTGGAGTGCTGTGGTGGGGGTAAGGGGTGACTGGGGGGGGGCTGGAGCTCTTTGGTGAGGGTGCAGGCGGTGGTGGGGGAGGTGTTGAGCTCTGTGGTGGGGAAGGGGATGACTGGGAGAGGTGTGTCTAGAGGACTGGGAGGCAGGGGGTTTGGGACTGTCACTGGACTGGGGCTGTATGTGTAACTTGATAGGGAGCTGGAGCTGTAACCTAGGGCTGTAGCTGTATTGGGGAGGGCAAGTGGGAATGGGCTATAACTGTGGGGGGGGGGGGTTGTACCTATATCCTGGGGGCTGCCAGAGGCAGTCAGTTAAGTCCTTGTGTCAAAATGTAAAATCAGTCAGTAGGGCAAGAATGTAAATGATTTAGTCTGGCAGCTGCAGGTTCAAGGGGAGGTTACCTGCCCACCTCCCTTCAAAGAGTTGCTGTGCCTAGCTTGCAAAGGCAGCCTGCTCTGCTTAATTCCTAGGTGAAGTTGCTTTGTTAAATGTATTCTATTATACATTTACACTGCCCAAGTGCTTTAGTAGCATTAACTAATTAGACCTCTCACAGCACCCTAGGAGTTAGAGCAGTAATTTTAAAAAATTTATAAAAGCAGTTTATTGATGAACATCTAAGGGCTTGTCTACATCACAAAGTTGCAGCGCTGGTGAGGGGGTTACAGCGCTGCAACTTAGGAGGTGTACACATCTGCAGGGCATCACCAGCGCTGCAACTCCCTGTTTGCAGCGCTGGCCGTACTCCCGTTTTGTCTCGGGTGTAGAGGATCCAGCGCTGGTGATTCAGCGCTGGTAATCAAGTGTAGACACTTACCAGCGCTTTTCTTGACCTCCGTGGAATAAGCAGGTATCCCAGCATACCTGAGGAAGCCTCTGGTAATCAAGCAGGTCTCCTTCCCCGGTTTGCTCTCGCGTTCCCCGAACCCCCGAGCAAGCAGGTCTCCTTCCCTGCGGTTTGCAGGGGGGTTCGGGGAACGCGAGAGCAAACCGCAGCGAAGCTGGTCTCCTTCCCCGGTTTGCTCTCGCGTTCCCCGAATCCCCGAGCAAGCAGGTCTCCTTCCCCGGTTTGCTCTCGCGTTCCCCGAACCCCCGAGAAAGCAGGTCTCCTTCCCTGCGGTTTGCAGGGGGGTTCGGGGAACGCGAGAGCAAACCGCGGTGAAGCTGGTCTCCTTCCCCGGTTTGCTCTCGCGTTCCCCGAACCCCTGTGCAAGCAGGTCTCCTTCCCTGCGGTTTGCAGGGGGGTTCGGGGAACGCGAGAGCAAACCGCGGCGAAGCTGGTCTCCTTCCCCGGTTTGCTCTCGCGTTCCCCGAACCCCCGAGCAAGCAGGTCTCCTTCCCTGCGGTTTGCAGGGTGGTTCGGGGAACGCGAGAGCAAACCGCGGCGAAGCTGGTCTCCTTCCCTGGTTTGCTCTCGCGTTCCCCGAACCCCCCTTGAAGCCGCCCAACAGCGCTGCAGTATGGCCACATCTAACACCACTTGCAGCGCTGGTTGCTGTAAGTGTGGCCACTCTGCAGCGCTGGCCCTATACAGCTGTACTAATACAGCTGTAACAACCAGCGCTGCAAAATTTTAGATGTAGACATACCCTAAGTTTTTATCTTCACCCACCAAAACGTGGGGGGGGGGAAGGGAGTGTTACAGTAAGGTAGAGAACATACTGGCTCACTGTGAAATCCTAGTGAAGACAAGGCATGGCGCAGTCTTTACCCTGATGCAACTAGGCAAAGTGATACCTTGATGGAGAGTATAGTGTTACGCTCACCTAGCTACATTGTGGTAAATGCTGCTGTCTGCACCTTGTCTCCACTAGAATCTCATGGTAAAAGAGCTAAACTGGGTTAGTTCTTGCACTGTAAAAGCTTTTGTTTGTCAGAGAAGATGTAGCCTAATGCCCAGCAATAAAAATCAATGGGCACCCAGATATTGTGTTAATGGATGAAAACCCTGTGGTGGATATTAAAATCAAAAAGACCTAGACAACTTGGTATTTACATACTATGGTGATTAAGTGCTTTCAAATACCTACACAGAACCCTCTCAAACTATTTATAAACTCTACTGTTGATACTAACGCCTGAGTCAGGGTTAAATAAAACTTTTAAAAAATCTCTTTGAGTTGAAAATAATTATAGTTTTTTGCAGAAAAGTTATTGGAGCACAAGATGGGAGACACAAACAGCAGTTTAGCTTATGCCACTCCAAATATTAGTGTAAGATGACTGGCTCCAGCCGCAACAGTTCTGGATGGAGTTTGTCTGTAGTCTACACACAGAAATAGGAAACCTCACTTTCTTTATGTTTTTAGCTTGATTTCCACAAATTTTCCAGGCAGTGCAGATCCATGCTGGAAAATCTGCTCTCCTTGGGAGGGGAGGGGAGTGAAGTTGGGTGCGGTGCTGGGAATGAGAAACCCTAAGGGAGCAACTTTCGAGAGAAACAGTTCACTTCAGTGAATGTGCTGCCTGCTTCCTCTCTGCAACTGGGCCACTATTAAAAGCTGGAGGAAGCAGAGATTCCGTGTTACTTTTTATTAAAATAGTGAGATTTTCTTCTCAAACTTGCTCACTGTAGAGGCAAGGTGCCATTGTGATGGAGGAAATATAGCATTGTAGGTCTCAGCATTACTAGCTGAGGCAGCAAATAAATTTGTCCACATAGGGTGAAGGGTAAACTTAAAACTTTCCTGGCATGTCATTTTAAAGGCTGGAGAAGGGAGGGTTGTATTTTTTTTTCTTTTTAACCCTATTTGCTACTCAGAGAATTGCATTGATAAAGAACCCTAATCCTACTTAACTCCATCAAATTAAAAAAAGCAACCTAAACATGATCATAGCATGCACTACATAAAGAAATCCAACAAAGGGAATCATCTGATGAATCTGCTAAAGAGGAGAGCTGTTGTAATGAAAACATTGTTAAAAAGGGAGATTCTGTTCTGGCCTATATAGGTTCTTATACAGAGGTGGTTGTTACTTTTTGCACTGTGTCTTCAGTGCAATCACATAAAGTCATATGATGTTGAAGCACATTAAATAGAGAGAAGCCTGAAGCAGAACCCCAGATGTTCAGATTCCCCTTGAATTTTAGGGGAAGATTGAATCTGTTTTTAAATATCTGAATTAGGATAGTTTAAAAAAAAGAACAGCTAAATTTCTCACACACACTCTCTCTCTCTCTCTCTCTCTCTCTCTGCCTGAACGTGGCCTCTAGTAGCAAGATAGGTGACCTTTTGTTCATATAATTTGTTCATTTTCAAAATGTACATAAATCCAATTGGCTTGAACAGAGGTGGTAACAAACTGCACACATGCAACTTACTCTGGCACAGACCTCATGTCAGGCACCTCTACTGATCCCCCGAAAGCAACTGTCTTATTCCTTTGTTTCTCTCCAGGGCCTACACCGCAATAAAAGACCCACAGGGCCGAGTCTCAGAGCCTGTCAATTGACTCAGGCTTGTGGGGCTCAAAATAGCAATTTAGGCAAGGGAGGAGGGTCTCAGAGGCTGGGCTTGGGCAGTCTGAGCCCAAACATCTACACACAGGTTTTTATTTGCAGTGTAGACTCTAAGGGAATACCCATAGAAATCTCTCTGCTTCACAAACAGCCTCTTCTTCCTGCCCTAGTGCCTGAACTTTACCCCTAGGAACTACCTAGTCTAAAGGTGCTCACCAAGACCACATGGCCTGGAAAGGTAAGCCCAGGTCTTTCTTCGTTGCAACAGCTCTGCAAAACAACTGCCAGACAAAACAGAGTGCTTTAACATGACCTATACCCTTACCAAATCCCAGTACTGGTACTGCATGGCCTCTGTAACTCTTTCTGTGGAGAGTTTCATGCTATGTGTTTATATAATAATGATGGCTAATGTGCAAGTAATTCACACCTTTCACAACAACATGAGTCAGACCACACATTGACGGAAGAAGGAAGGAAATGAGGGTAACAAAAAAGAGGGGAAGCATAAACCACAGAAAAGAGAAAAACCTTGGACCAATTAGTGGCCTTGATAATATCCCTCACTCGTGTCACGTGCATTAGGGGAATCTATCAACAAAAATTGTCTTGCAGTCCCAGGCTTCTATTTGATAACACAGCAGTTTGTTACTTCCCTTTACAGAAAAAATGGGGACCAGGATCTCTAAATCCTGAGAGATTGATTTTGTCCCTCTGAAGAATAATAAGATAGGCCTAAGAAAACTGCCTGAAAGACCGGGTAATTGAACTGCTAAACTTGCTTTTTTCATAATTGACATAACATTCTCCTTATTTGTTTTCAAATAATGAAAAAGTTTGATAATGGACGTTTTAAAATTGAAAAATTGCACTCTTACTGAAAACGCTATTATCTGAGCAGGATACAGAATTGATGTGTCTGGTCTTAGTATATGCTTTTAACAGTCTATAGCAGGACATAAATCACCTGCCATCATCTGTCATAGATTCTTGTTCTGAATACTTATGAGGAAGACCAGCTATACCAGTATCAGGAGGTAGCCATGTTAGTCTGTATTCACAAAAACTATGAGGAGTCCAGTGGCACCTTAAAGACTAACAGATTTATTTGGGCATAAGCTTTTGTGGGTAAAAAGCCCACTTTTTCAGATGCATGGAGTGCATTTTCAGGAGGGGTAATTTACTTTAATGGGAGCTCAGGGCTGTCAGCCCCACAGAGCTGACAGCTCGTGATCCCCATGTAACCACCTTGCAACCCCCTGAGGGGTCATGACCCCCCAGTTTGAGAACTCCTGAGCTATACAGTCTACTTTATTTCAAGTTATCATTGGTTTAAACAGCTTTGAAATGCAGTAAGGAATTAGGAATGAATTGGGATTATAAAAAAAAAAAAACTTTTGGGTGAGTAGAAACCATCTAGACCTATGTGGTTTATAAAGATGAATTCCTTCCTTTTAAAAATGTCTTTAAGTTACAAACTTCTTTGATTTATTCAAGGGCCAAAAAAAAAAAAATCTGCACTTTGGGACACAAGGAAATGCTTGTTTAAACAATGTCTCTGCCTAGAGAGATCTAAAAAAAATAATATTCTGTTGCAGCAGACAATTCAGTTCTTTTTACATAAGAAAATGTCTTGCTTTGTTTTCAAAAGTACTCTGCAGAGGACACAGTGATGCTATCAATTGCTGTGGAATGCTGATCCTTTCATCTCTATGTAACTTGTATGAATTTGAACCAGGTTGATAGTGGTCAAACATTATTATCAATTGGTTGTGCTTAAGTGGACTATTGAAAGGAGTTGCTGATCTCAGTCTTATCTGTAAGATACAAGTATTTACATCACAAACATCACTACATTTGGAACCTGTTGGCAAATTGAGACCTGATCTACACATGGGATCAGCCCGAATTTCAGCCATTGGTGCATTTGCACGGGTGTAAACATGGGCAGAGTGTGGACCACCCGTTTTGGGGAGGCTAGTCCCTGACCCCACCCCTTCTACCCAAGGTCCTGCCCCATAGCCCCCCTGCCAGAGCCCTGAGCCCTCCAGCACAGCTACTGGGCTCCCTGAGTGCCCCCAGTCCCGGAGTGCCAGGCCACGCAGCCCCAGCGCCAGGCAGACAACCCCAGCATTGGGCAGTCTGAGCACCAGCCCCAGCTGCCCCAAGTCCCAGGCCACATGCCAGCCTGCCCTAGCTGCAGCTCCAGCCCCAGCCTGGGCTGTGGGGGAAGAGCAGGAAGTGGGAAGGGGCCTCAGGGCAGAGGACGGGCAGGGCCACACCTAACTGGTTGGAATGGCTCCGCCTCCCCTGGCCTGTGATACCTGCCACCCATGGGTGTAAACCAGGAAAGTTGTGGCTTGTATAAATGGAACTTACCTTGGTTTCAAGACAAATGGCATAAGTAAACTGATGGCTGAAATTGGGGCTAATTGCAAGTGTAGATAAAACCTTAGGAAGAAAGTACTAAACTCAGATCCTCAAAGATATTTAAGCACCTAAATTCTGGCAGGAGTTACCTTTGAGGATCTGGGTTCAAGTTATAAATGGGTACATAGCCTTAAAAAACCTTTTTGCCTGCCTTAGAGAGACATCTGAAGTGGTTTCTGCAGGTCTGAGGTAAGGCACCTTGGCTGAACTGGCGGGAGAAAGCTGCAGTACTATTATCCATACTGATTCGGTGACTAAACAGAAGACCACAATTTCCAGTGCTGCGAGTTTGATATCTCTAAGTTCACTTTGGCTCCAATACATGATGACATCTCTATTCAGGAAAGCAGATAGGCACAAGTTTAAGTGCTTTCTTGAACTGGGGCCTTTAAGAGAAAAAAGGAGTAAACATTCTAGAGAAATGTATCTGTGGTATATTTTCTATGATTTTAATCTATACTGAAGCAGCTTCCATTCAGAAACCAAAGACTATGCTCAAAACGCATTGATATTCTTAGAGACAGGCCTAATCCAAAGTCCATGGTTACTGTACACCCAGACTTTGGAAACTCAGATCCAGATCTCAACTTTTTGGTCTGGTCCTTCTCTTTAAACCATAAGCCTGAGTCCAAAAACACCTCTGAACTTTCGGGAAGTTCAGATCCAGATGTGTATTATCTCTAAATGTGATGAGTGCCAGAGAACACAGTATAAACGTCTAATGTATGTGAACAGGCCAAGGTAGATACAGGAATATCTCTCTCCTGTGATGTTTCCAGACTTTGAAAAAAAGAAATGTTTTCCACTGCCTCAACAATAAAATGTGGTTAATAGCTTTCTTTTCCTATGCATGACTACCCAAGGAGAGGAATGAGAAAACCTGGGGTCTTTTAAAAGGAGGTGTAAAAAACTCAGGGGCTAATGCAGAATTTTAGAAAACTGTCAGGGCCTCTGTCCACCTTCAGAAGAGCAGAACTAGAGGGAGAGCTGGCAGCTAAAGGAACCTCCACTGATTTATTTATGAGTTACTGGAGGGATTATGGGTCTGAACTCCAGATCAGATTCACTTGACGTATGAAAAAGTCTATGGAAAAACAGTGATAATAACCTAATGATAACAGTTTGTCTCTTAAGCAGCAAAGAATAAAGGGAATACAGAGAGCAGGTGGGAAGAGAGGAAAATGACATTATCCCCAAATGATCCTCTGATTGCCTGGAGATGTTTTCAATATGCATCTATTTATTGTTACAGGTTAGTCTCTAAAGTGCCACAAGTACTCCTATTTATTGTTAAGAAGTGACCTGCAGTTAATTCTGGAATAAGTTCTGACTCATTTCAGTGCAGTAGCAATTACAGCATTGGAAAAAGTGAAAACTCTGGGAGTGCAAAAGAATCTGAAATAAGATCGGGGCAGCAGTGTCTTTTGGGTGGAGTAGATAGTTTGTTGCCCACAGGGCATCTATCCAAACATGCTCATCATGTAAATAATATTTTTAAGAAGCAGTTCTTTTGAACAAGCTGACCTGAGGAGAAGCATTAATGTAAATGTGGTTTATTTTGAAGTGTACATATTGAACAAAAATAAACATTTGAGAAGTTGTGCATGCTCCATTTTGGGTCTCTGATTCTTCTAGATCACGTCATAGGTGTTAGGTGTAACACATGAATATCAGGGATAGTGTAATCTATAGTTAAAACAACTGCAGCTCTACATCAGGATTTATATCATGGGATCAAATCCTGCCCCTCTTACTCTGCTGAATATTCCCAATGATTTAAATTTACACAGGTAAACAGGGGTTTGCCTGTATTGTTTTGTTCTGATATAGATTTTCCATTTTCTGCTGTTATTTGTTACTGTTTGTATCTATTCATTCTGTTAATGATGAGGCTATTGTGCCCTCAATTGATACATGATATCTGTTTTTGAAAAAATACAAACAATATTTTTCTAAAATTGTTTTTTTCCAGACTGCTTAATTTACATCATGATCATAATCTGTTAATCTTTGTCCTGCAGCATTACAATAGAAATAATGATGTGTAATTTGAAAAAACCTGGATTTAAAATGTTCCCCTTAGCATGGGAGGCAAGTTTGTAGAAATTTTGGTGGTGCCCAGAACCCGCCCCCCAACTCCCCTCCCTCAAACTCCACCTCCACCTGCCTAAGGCTCTGGGCAGGGTTTCAGGGGGGAGGTCTGGGGTGCAGGCTTTGGGAAGGAGTTTGGGTGCTGGCTCCAGACTGGGGCAGGGGGTGGGTGTGCAGGAGGGGGTGAGGGGTGCAGGCTTTGGGACGGAGTTTGGGTGCAGGCTCGGCTGGGGGGTGTAGGAAGGGGGAGGTGGTGCACGCTGGGGCAGAGGATCAGGCTGCAGGGGAATGAGGGTTGGGGCTGAGGGGTTCATGATGCAGGGGGGGTCAGAGCTGGGGCAGAGGCTCAGGGTGCAGGGGGATGAGGGCTCTGGCTGGGGCTGAGGATTTGGGTGCAGGGGAATGAGGGGTTCATGATGTGGAGGGATGAGGCTTCTGGCTGGGGATGAGGATTAGGGTGCAGAGGGATGAGGGCTCTAGCTGGGGATGAGGATCAGGGTGCAGAGGGATGAGGGCTCTGGCTGGGAATGAGGGGTTTGGGGAGTTGGAGAGGCTCAGGGCTGGGGCAGAAGAGCAGGGTAAGGGCAGCCTGCCTTGCCATTAGCGGATGGGAGGCGCTAGGACCCTGGGGCAGCAGACAGCAGTTCTGCCGGGAGCCACTCTATTCGGGCAGCAGGAGCAGGCAGGGACGCGGTGGAGGGGGATGCAGAGGGAGGGGTGGAAGGCGGAGGCCGGGACCCGCTCCAGGCAGGGACGCGGAGGGGCGGGGCAGTGGGGGGAGACCCGTGGGGACTGGGACCAGGACCCGATCCAGGCAGGGACGCGGTGGGGGGAGACCTGCGGGGGCCAGGGCTGGGACCTGATCCAGGCAGAGCCGGGGGAGAGACCCAGCTCCAAATATCACTGGAGCAGGGCCCCCAGCCCTGAATATTCCTGGAGCCCGGGCACCTCGAGCCCATATAACCCGCCGCCTATGCCCCTTAGAGCTCCCTCCCTTCAAAAATCCAAAATACCCACCCACAATCCCCCCTTCTCTCTTTGTCACATGCATGCACACAAGTCCTGCAACTTGTGTTTGTCTAAAATTTGATAGCTAAATCACTATGGTATCTACATTTAAATATAAGAGCTGATCCATTAAAAATCACCTTTTATATGAATATACTCTAGTGCAGGTGTCACTGTTACAAGTTATTTTGTTAATAAAAACTCATTTGAATATGGGTGAATTGAAACATAATATGTTTATAGTTTATAGCCAGACACCGTCAGTGGATTTCCTTATTTTAATTATCATGCTCTGATTCTACTGGTGGGCAGCATGTTCTACCTCATCCCACCCCACAATGCTGGGCTGGCACCAGAGAGCAAGGAGTTTAGGCAAGATGCAAAAGCCTTACAAGTTAATGTATATTGTGCATTTGGTGACTTTTGAGCAAAATACTGGTTTAGGAACCACATGTGCCTGTGGATTTGTGAAAGGAAGCATGTGCCTAAAAGTCTTGGCTGGGGGGAACTGGGGAAAGTGCAGGAGGAGAGGGCTATCCAGGAAAGACCAGAGGCCATGACTTCTGGGCACTATACAAAAACAAAGGACCTCCTGATGCCTTCTCCATTTCATTAGAATTCCCTTATAAAAGGCTCCCTATTGTCCCCATAAGTCTGATCGAATTTAATAGAGATAAAACCAATCGGCCTAGATAGAAATGTGAGTGTGTTTTATAGAAGTTACTTTAAAACATATGAAATGCTCTGTCAAATTACATCCTACGTATAGGTGTTTTTAACCACCCTACATAGTTCTCTACTGAATTCTTATATGATGGCTCAAAAAAGGTCTCTAGGACTTTGCCATAAGGGACTTCAAACACAATCAATGTACTTTGAGAGGAGAATAGTCCCAGTATGTAAACTGAAAGAAGGCATGGTCTGTAACAGCTGAGAAACACAACAGTGCCACAAGAAAAGCCCTCTTCAACCCATATAGCATCTGTCTGCACAACACACATCTCAAGCCTGTGATATTAGGCCTTCAATTCCATTAATACTAAATTTACTAACAGTTTTTGTTTTTTTAAGTAAAATAATGTTGATCAAATTCTGTTGAATGGAAAACAGGCATCTTCTCTGGAAAGAATTACTGACATTTGCTTTACCATCATGTCTTCAAGTATTAGATTTGAGCTGATAGAGGTCAAATTGCAAGTTACAAGTGAGCTTTTAATAAAATCGAAGTGGGTACTTATAGTTATATAACTAGGCAGCATGCTATGAGTGTCTGTCAGCAAAGTTTCATTAAATATCAGCTGCTTAGCAGTATCCCATGTACAGGCACAAAATCACATATGAATGTAAATTGCTTTTCCCTATGGAAAGATTTTAACTGGGTCAGAGGAGTCTCCAACGAACAAAGAAAAACAAATACTGGGAGTGAATACCCACCATGGTAATACCATAGTGTGGAACACCGAGGGTGTTAGATGAGCAAATGAAGTCACTGAGATAAAAGCATAGTTTTAAGTGCTCAATTTTACCTTGCTCAAAGATAGTAAGTCTAATTGTGAAAGAGAGGATATATTTAAAAGCACATTAACAAGATGGTACACAGAACAAACTCAGTTCTCAGCTATCCAGTGTACACACCTCTTGGTTAACCAAAGGGGTTTTACTGTAGTTTAAAAAAAAACAAATCCTTACCGGAGGTACTAATACCTCCTTGGGTTATTATATAACTTATCTATACTGCAGTATCTCGATCTATGAAAGGGAATAATTTATACATGCCAATCCCACAGGGATGTTGAGAAGATCAGTTAATTGTTTGTTAAAGCGCTTTCAGGTTCTAAAATAGAGGGCAGTAATAGAGGTATAAAATATAATTATTTATTATTTATAATAAATGTTTACATTTATTTTGCTTTACACCATTTATGCTTTTTGGTTACTTGTTTGTATCTCTCTCAATGACAAAACTCCCACTAATTCAATAAAGGGGGAGGATCAGGCAAAAAGCTCAGGCAAATCTCGGACTGGACTATTCAGTCACATGAGACATTGCAAACCATCTACATCATAGGCTGCAATTCCCACCATCTCTTGTAGATGAAAGGAAGACAATCAAATAACGTTGCAAAGAAATCGAATGGGGTTGTTTGAACAGGGAAGCCCTCATTTAAACTCATACAGTAAGACACTGTATGACTCAGAGCATTTTGAACAAAGTAAATTCTAGAAGGCAAATTAGGGACTAAATAGAGATGTATTGTCTTGTATGGAAAAAACTTCAGTGATTACAGAATAAAAAACTTTTAAGTCAGGGATGTAATATAAGGATGAATTTTAGGAAACAAATTCTTGCTAAGCAGGTGAGTATCTTGGTAAACAAGAAATTATTTTTGGCTGTACAGTTGTTACATGTTAATTTCAATATGGAAAAAATATTCAGTCAGTCAATCTGTTGAATACTGACAATTTGCCACTTTTGTAATATATTTTGCTAATATATTTCCAAATGCATCAGATATTTACAAAATGTCACTGAATCACAGATAGCTGGGTTAGAAAACATGGCTTGGGCCATCCACTCTGATCACCTTGCATATTATACCCACAAAAAATGGAGGCTGAGTTGACATGAAGCTGAAAATCAAACTCTTAGAAGGTATGTGGTTCAATATGCATGAGAATAACTGTAGTCTCTACCAGGGGCAGCTCCAGGCACCAGCATGCCAAGTGCGTGCCTGGGGCAGCAATCCACGGCGGGCGCTCTGCCGGTCACCGCGAGGGCGGCAGGCAGGTTGCCTTTGGCGGCATGCCTGTGGAGGGTCCACTGGTCCTGCGGCTTTGGTGGACCTCCCACAGGCGTGCTGCCGAATCCACGGGACCAGGGACCTCCTGCAGGCAAGCCGCCAAAGGCAGCCTTCCTGCCATGCTTGGGGTGGCAAAATACCTAGAGCCGCCCCTGGTCTCTACAAGAGCACATATTATTGAAAGAGCCTGAAATGTTGCTAATCTTATCAGGAAAGATGTATCCAAGGGACTCAGAAAGATAAAATAAATCAGGGCACACTTACAAATTCATAGAAACCATTGACATAGTGCCACTTCATCTATAGAACAAAAAACCCATTATCGTTTGTGTCCAAGGGAAGAAACCATGGAGCATGATATTTAGAAAAAGCAATAACCAGAGTTCTGAGATTTTAACAAGGAGAAACTCCTCCAGCACCAAGGATCGTCACGCAACTGATCAGTCCTTTTCTGATGATGAAAAGTATGTTTTACAAGCTACTTACTGAAAGAACCTGGACATAACAGAGACTCTCTATTGCCTTACACCTTGGTAAGAAGATAATGTGCTTAAAGTTAAACATGCGCTTAAGAGCAGGGCCGGTGCAACCCATTAGGTGACCTAGGCGGTCGCCTAGGGCGCTAGCATTTGGGGGGCGGCATTTCGGGTCCTTCGGTGGCTACCACAGCGGCTGGATCTTCGGCCGCCCCGGTCGTTGTTGTCATTTAGGCAGAGGGACCTGGGGTAGCGGGTTGCAGGGAGGGCCACCTGCAGCAAGTAAGGGGGGGCGTGGCATGCAGGGGAACCACTCCCTGCTCCAGCTCACCTCTGCTCTGCCTCCTCCCCTGAGCATGCTGCCCCGCTCTGCTTTTCTCCCTCCCAGACTTGTGGTGCCAAACAGCAGATTGGCGCTGCAAATCTGGGAGGTGGGAGAAGTGGAGCAGTGACGGCGTGCTCAGGGGAGGAGGCGGAGCAGAGGTGAGCTGGGGCGGGGGGCTGCTGCACGGCTCCCCGGGCCCGGGGGAGCTGCTGCGGGGGGATCTGGGGTGGGGGTGGAGAGTTGCCACAGGGCGAGGGGGGGGGGGCAAGCTGGAAGTTTTGCCTACGGCACAAAACATCCTTGCACCCATCCTGCTTAAGAGATTTGCAGGGTTGGAACCTTGCACACGTGCAGAGAGAGTAAAAATATTACTAAATCAGAATATTTGGGACTGAGTCACCAAGCTGTGCTTGACACAAGAGCAGGATAGAGTGCATAGGTGGCTTTAAGATAATTTTCTGTATCCCAGGTTCTTGAGCTGACTGGGAGCCTATCAAGGACTATTTCAGCAGCTGAGAATAGCTGGTGTGCAGAATACTTTAGGTGCAAATTTCCCTTCCTTGATAGGCTCCCTGCATGGGGATGGCTGTTGGGGAATGAGATGTGGAGCTATTTTATGCTGAGCAAAAGAGGCCCTTATGCTGGAGGAATACCCTGTGGCCAGTTCCACTAGCTCTGAGGCTTCACTGTCAGAGCAGCATAAAAGGAACCAAGACAGAATGCAGAATATGTCACATAGGGAGAGATTTTCAATGTCAGAGTTGGGTGCCTTACTGTGCCTTTGAAAGTCTCCTCCCACTGTAATGTTTTGTACCCAGTTTGCAAAGATATAAATGACTATGCAAGATACAAGGTAGAGGAAAATCAGGTCCCCAAAGTCTCTTCCATTAAAACCAAAATATTCACCTTTCGGCCAAGTAAAACATTTTACAATGTTTAAATAATCTGTCAATCTGAGATTCTGGAGTAAATCCAAAAGAAATTTAAAAACTCCAGTACCTGGGACAGGCTGTCAAATTGGAGAAAGTTTGAATAGGCATTATGGGTCTATATGGTGAACAAAATTAGCATATTTGGTGCTTATCTTACTTCATTGGGAGTTGCAACCTGTTACTATAGCATTGAATCTGGTCGTTTTTTTTTTTTATTTTTTTTTACATTAGATTTATTGTCAATCTTTGCAGCCAGATCCAGCTTTTCATATTCTTCTCAAATATTTGACTGTTGGGAAAATGAAACCTTCCAATAGCTAATAAGAACAGAATTATATTTCATTACATTACAGCTGGGCCATGAAAGCTATAAAAGGCATTACGTTTCACCCAGAAAGCAGCAGGGTAAATAGTGGGCTAATTTCACTTCTTCCTGACACTTCTGGATCTATGAATGAACATAGTACCAGAGTCATGAGCGATTTGATGCTGCATGGCATGGATTCAGAATGTTGCATATATAAGCATAAGGTGAAAGAGATGAGCAGGACAGAGAGAGCACAGGGAAAATTGATCCTGCATAATGAGAGCTGCTGCAGGGCCACCAAATTACTCTTGGCCAAGAGCAGGAATAACACCAATGAGGAAAGTGTGTAACTAAATCCCTCATTAGCATGATAAGGATTGTGTTAGAGCCCATGCCTCAGACACATATGCTCTTTTCTCACCCCCTCCCCTCCCCACTACTTTATTAACATGCAGTCTTGAGAGAAAATATGCAGGCTTGAACAGGACTTGAGACCTAGGACCCAATTCTATTTTACAGTAAGGCTCCTTCATGATTCTCTGGTGGCATTTCTGCCTCTGTGCCCCCTGGAGAATACCTCTCATACTGGAAGTTTCTAATGCCAGCTCAGAGGTGGCTTTAAGACCTTACAGCAGCCTTGCTCCCAGCCCTGGATGCAGGGGGAATGCTGAGGGGGGAGGGAAAGGGTGGAGCACATTGTACAACTGCTATTCTCTGCTCCTCAGTGCTCTTAGGGGGCAATGGGAATCAGGGCATAAGTTAGAGCCACCCTGTGGCTGCTGTAATTTAAACAGGGGGCCCAGGTATGCTCCCTGCTGTTGCCAAACATGGGGAATGCAACAGTAATTTAAATTACCCTTGTGCATTCTCTGTGTCTAGAAACAGATGAACTGAGAATCAGAGCCTAACTGTAGAGAGCTATATCTCGTGTTGCATATTATGTGCATCCACATTTGGCCTCCACTCACTTGCAACGGAGTGCAGTAGTTTTGGCCGCCCTGCTGTGCATAGTTCTTTGCATGAAGACTTGGAGAGTTTGCATATAACAGTTACATTATTTGTATTTAAACATGGCAGCACACAATAACCAGAGACTACTGTCTGCAAAAATCTATAGTTCCTTGGTCTGTCCCTAGAGCTGATCAAAAATTTTCTGACAAACTTTTTCCCCCATCAGAAAATGCTGTTTTGTTGAAACGGAAGCTCCCTGTGGGAACATGTAGATTTTGACTAAATGTCATTTATCAGTCAATCAATAAATAGAAATGAATGTTGTGATAAGGTCAAAACATTCAGGGTTTGTCTACACTGAGATAAAAAACCCACTGCATGGCTGTGGCTGGCCCGGGTCAGCTGACTTGGGCTCACAGGACTTGGGCTGTGGGGCTACAAAATTGCAGTGTAAATGTTCGGGCTTGGGCTGGATCCCAGGTGTTGAGACCCCATAAATGGGGAGGATCTCAGAGCTCGAGCCAGGGCCCAAACATCTACACTGCAGCTTAAGCCCCACGAGTCTGAGCCAGTTGCCCCAGGCTCTGAGACTCAATGCCATGGATTATTTATTGCAGTGTAGACATACCCTCAGTTTCTACATGTTTGGAACAGAACATTTTGATTTTTTGTTTCAAAATGACTTTGTTGGAAGTGTCTTTTATTTTATATTTTGGAAAAATTGAAAACATTGAAATGTCAGCTTTTAAATTGAAGTGTCATCCCTTGTTACATTCAGAGACTTAAATCCGAGGTAATTCCAAAATCTTAATTGCATATACATCCATTCTATGGTCTGATTGGATTAAAGAAATATGGTTTATGCTCAAAAACCTAACTGAAAGTGATTCTTTTGTGCTCTTTCCTCGCCTTAGGGATCAACTTACCACCCAAAGGAGGAATGTCAATACCTTCAACTTAAACATGCTCTGCCACACCAGTTTATTCCAGATGTCTTTACCACAGCAGACCCACAGGCCCTTTGGACTTTCTGAAAAAGTTACACTGTCCACCTAGGCCATTGTCTTGTATGTGTTCCTGTCTCAGCTCACTAAGGAACTGTACTGGACTTGTCCTGTTCAATATATTCATAAATGATCCGGAAAATGTGGTAAGCTGTGAAGTGGCAAGTTTGAAGACAATATTAAATTACTCAAGATGGTTAAAAAGCTGACTGTGAAAAGTTACACAACTGGATTACTGGGCAACAAAATGGAAGATTAAATTTAGTGTTGGTAAGCACAAAATAATGCACATTGGAAAACAGAATCCCAACTATACATACAAAATGATGGGGTCCAAATTAGCTGTTACCATTCAAGAAGGAGATCTTGGGGTCATTGTGGATAGTTATCTGAAAACATCCACTCAATGTGCAGCAGCAGTAAAAAAGCTAACAATATTAGCTGCCATTAGAAAAGGGGTAGATAATAAGACAGAAAATATCAGAATGTCACTATATAAATCCATGGTACATCCGCACCTTGCATACTGTGTGCAGTTCTGGTCACTCCATCTCAAATAAGTTATATTAGAAATGTAAAAGGTATAGAGAATGGCCACAAAAATAATTCGGGGCATGGAACAACCTTCGCATGAGGAGAGATTAAAAAGACTGGGACTGTTCAGCTTAGAAAAGAGACAACTAATGGAGGATATGATGGAGGTCAATAAAATCATGAATGGTGTGGAGAAAGCAGATAGAGAAATGTTATTTACCCCTTCACATAACACAAGAACCAGGGATCACACAATGAAATTAATAGGCAGTAGGTTTAAAACAAACAAAAGGAAGAATTTCTTCACACAATGCACAGTCAACCCATGGAACTCTCTGCCAAGGGATATTGTGAAGGCCAAAAGTCTAACCTGTTCAAAAAAGAATGAGTTAAGTTCATGGAGGCTAGGTCCATCAATGGCTATTAGCCAAGGTGATCAGAGACACAACTTCATGCTTTGGGTGTCTCTAAACCTCTGACTGCCAGAAGCTGGGACTGGATGACAGAGGATGGATCACTCAATAGTTGATCTGACTTTTGGCCTTCACAACAGAGCAGTCATGTCAGACAAACTCTGGTGCTGCAGTGCAGCAGGACCTATTTTATACCATATGCTTTGGGATTGCTGTGTGACTAGGGTGACCAGATGTCCCGATTTTATAGGGACAGTCCTGATATTTGTGGCTTTTTCTTATATAGGCACCTATTACTGCCAACCCCCGTCCCGATTTTTCACACTTGCTAACTGGTCACCCTATCTGTGACAGAGGTAAATATTCAGGCCAATTTCTTTCTGTCCATCAAGGTGGGTTTGCAGGCTCACTCTGCCACTTTAGGCCTAACCAATCTATCTTAGAAATTGAAATCTTTTGAAAAACTGTGGTTGGGTAGAGCTCTGATCATAGCCAAACATCTAATTCTGCAATGGTGGAAGTCTCAAGTGGGTCCAACTATCAAAGAATGGTGCTCTGATTTGCTTACTTTGGAGACAGTGCAATGACTAATGTTTCACAACAGAAACAACGGAGAAGTTTAGAGATATATGGTCCCCATTTTTGGAAGTATCAGAATAATGAATTAAATTCCCCATCAGGTAAACTTTTCTGGGGTACCCTCTCAAAGACCCATTTTGTGGTGCCCTTCCAACCCACTCCTTCCTCCCTGCCTTTCCTTTTTCCCCGCTCCTCTCCTCTCCTATTCTTTTTTGCTTACCTCTCAGGCTTTTCGTTGGTCCTATTTTTACTCCCCATACTTCTTTTTCTCTTCTGCTCATCTTTGTCTGAAAGGGAATAATTATGGAGATTATTCATGATCTTATTTTACAAAGAACCCCAAACTGGGACTGAATAACCAAATGACCATTATTACACAATTGTATAAGCATATTTCTCTATCCAATCCAAAATTTTCATAATATTACTTTTTGCCCTTGATAACGAAGAGTTTGGTCTTACCTACCTTATAGTAAAATCTAATATTGGCTCTCTATTCCAGGTTAGCTACCTTTCTTTTCTTTGTTGCTTATTTTAGCACAGCTGACATAAATAAAATAGAAAATCGAAATGTCAAAATCAAAATGAAACATTTCAAATGCCCTAAAACCATTTTTTTGGGCGGGGGGGGGGGGGGGATTTTGTTTTATGGGAAATTTGAAAATTCTTGGTTTTGTTCCAATTCGGAACTAAATAAACTTATTCCCACAGATCAGAAATTCCAGGTCCAGCATAGCTTTATATGTCTGCAATTCATATACTTGACATTCAAAATAGAGGATGATCTCTGGTGTATGCTGCCATACACCGCTTTCTGACTCAATAACAGCAGCTCTATATACTGCAAAGACTTGCAAGATAGAGACCAGAGTGCAAAAAAATAGTGATTTGAAATAATCTATGCAGTTATTTAAATTACTGTATCCCCATGGGCTCCAGCAATCCCTTGTCACCCCCACCCCCAATAGAACGGGCTCAGTTGTCTCTGTGATAGGACTAATACTACTTACAGTGAAGTAAATGGGAGTTTTCCACCGACCTCAGTAGGCCATTTGACTACACTCCAAAAGAAATACAGTGTTATCAGACAAAGGAGAAATCCATGTGGGTAGAACAAATCAAACTTCCAATAATCCTTTTCTGCAGGCTTGTTCTAAATCCGTGGCAGATATGATCTCTAATAAAATTAAGGACTTTAAATGTAACCATGACTTAAAAGGCCCCTTTTCTGATCCATTAAGCTAGTTCAACTACTCTTTATTGGCATACTTAATTTTTCAGCTGCAAACTAGGAAATGCCAATCCTCCTTCTGATCTGCGTGTCTGTTATTTATTCACCCAAAGTCTGATCCTTTTTTTTTCAAGCAAATTTAACAAATGCTTTCTCTATCTCTCTCAAATCCCTGTTCAGAAGATTAAAAAAGGGACAGCTAAAGAGGATGTAATACACTGAGGCATCCACTATCTTAATGAGATTGATCTCATGTTAGAAAGCAAATGGTAATTCATGCCATCTGACCAGATCATTTTAAATTTATGACAATGCCTCAGCCAGCTTCAGTTTATATGCAGTAATCTGACCAAAGGGACAGAAATTAGGAGTTCCTAATAATTAAAATAGTTGAACTGCTAGTAAACTAAGAATCACAATGACGCAAGTGCTAAAGGCAAGGATGGCCTGTTATAGTTTTTTTTAAATTAGTTTTTAAATCCTAATGAAACTATAACAAAATTCATAACTTTAATAATTCCAAGCATTGACAGATCTAGGTGGACAAAGAAGTAACATGTTGCTCACATAAAATATAACTCCTCTCACTTGCATTTACTGAGACTTGGTCTACACTACAGACTTCCCTCAGTATAACTATGTTGCTCAGAGGTGTGGATTTTCCACAGCCCCGAGTGATGCAGTTATACCGACCAAACTTCTGGTGTAAACAGTGCTATGTTGATGGAAGGGATTCTCCTGCTGACATAGTTACCACCTCTCCCAGAAGCAGAGTGCCTACATCAACAGGAGAAGCTCTCTCAGGGTACGTCCACACTACAGTTTAAAATTGATATTAGTAAAATCGATTTTATAAAACAGGGTTTATAAAATCAATTTTACACGTCCACACTAGGGCACCTTACATCGGTGGTGTGCGTCCATGGTCCCTGGCGTCCATCGATTTCAGGAGCGTTGCACTGTGGGTACCTATCCCACAGTTCCTGCAGTGTTCCCTGACCCTTGGAATTATGGGTTACTACCCCAGTGCCTGATGGGGCAAAAATCACTGTCGTGGGTGGTTCTGGGTACAGCCTCACCCCCTCCCTTCCTGAAAGCAGCAGACAGCCATTTCACGCGTTTTTTACTGGTTGAAGTGAGCAAACGCCATTTTACAGCAAGCATGGATCCTGGTCTGATCAGTACCTTGATCGTGGACATTGTAAACAGTTCACGCATTCTCATGCTGTCTATGCTGAACCATGAGCAGCAAATGCAGGAGAGGATGCTGCAGCGACGGCAGTGCGGCGACGAGACTGATGAGGACTTGGAGACTGAGTTCTCCAAAACTGCGGGCCCCTGTGCTTTGGAGCTCCTGATGGTAATGGGGGAGGGTCTAACCATTCCTCGCCAATTTTGGGCCCGGGAAACAAGCACAGACTGGTGGGACCGCATAGTTTTGCAGGTGTGGGACGATTCGCAGTGGCTGCGGAACTTTCGCATGCGTAAGGGCACTTTCTTTGAACTTTGTGACTTGCTTTCCCCTGTCCTGAAACGCCATAATACCAGGATGAGAGCAGCCCTCACAGTGGAGAAGCGAGTGGCAATAGCCCTCTGGAAGCTTGCAACGCCAGACAGCTACCGGTCAGTCGGGAATCAATTTGGAGTGGGCAAATCTACTGTGGGGGCAGCTGTGCTGGAAGTAGCCAAAGCAATCATTAAGCTGCTGCTACGAAAGGTTGTGACTCTGGGAAACGTGGAGGTCATAGTGGATGGCTTTGCTGCAATGGGATTCCCTAACTGTGGGGGGGCCATAGATGGAACCCATATCCCTATCTTGGCACCGGAGCACCAGGGCACCCAGTACATAAACCGCAAGGGGTACTTTTCAATGGTGCTGCAAGCACTGGTGGATCACAAGGGACATTTCACCAACATCCACATAGGATGGCCAGGAAGGGTTCATGAGGCTCGTGTCTTCAGAAGCACTACTCTGTTTAAACGGCTGCAGCAAGGGACTTACTTCCCAGATCAGAAAATTACAGTTGGGGATGTTGAAATGCCTGTAGTTATCCTGGGGGACCCAGCCTACCCCTTGATGCCATGGCTCATGAAGCCATACACAGGCAGCCTGGACAGTGGTCAGGAGTTGTTTAACTATAGGCTGAGCAAATGCAGAATGGCGGTAGAATGTGCATTTGGCCATCTTAAGGCGCGCTGGAGAAGCTTACTTACTCGCTCAGACCTCAGCCAAACCAATGTCCCCTTTGTTATTGCTGCTTGCTGTGTGCTCCACAATCTCTGTGAGAGTAAGGGGGAGACCTTTATGGCGGGGTGGGAGGCTGAGGCAAATCACCTGGCTGCTGATTACGCGCAGCCAGACACCAGGGCAATTAGAAGATCACACCAGGAAGCGGTGCGCATCAGAGAAGCCTTGAAAATGAGTTTCATCATGGGCCAGGGTACGGTGTGACTGCTGTGTTTCTTTCCCCTTCATGAACTTCCCCCCCCATGTATTGACTCCTGCTGCTGCAAGCAAGCTTCCCTCCACCCTTCCATAACAGCTTGCTTATTGAAATAAAGTTACTATCTGTAGAAAACATTGTATTCTTTATTAAAAGTCAGTCCCTGTAAGCAACCCACCCTCCCTCTTGCTTTTAAAAGCATGTGATTAAAAATACATAAGTAGGGTTTTTTGGAAAAGGATGGGAGGGAGGGAGGGAGGGAAGACAAAGGCAATTAAGGAAGCCTTGAAAACGAGTTTCATCATGGGCCAGGGTACGGTGTGACTGCTGTGTTTCTTTCCCTTTCATGAACCTCCCCCCCCATGTATTGACTCCTGCTGCTGCAAGCAAGCTTCCCTCCACCCTTCCATAACAGCTTGCTTATTGAAATAAAGTCACTATCTGTAACCAACCCACCCTCCCACTGCCTTTGAATAGCATGTCCTTATAAGAAGAGTAAAAGAAATGAAAAGGTACCCCGGGAGTGGTTTGGGAGGAGTATAGGAGGGAAGAAAAATGCCATTAAGGGCATTTCAATGTAATGACAGCCTTTTGGTTGGACTGTCCACAGGGGTGGAGTGGGCAGGTGCAGAAAGCCTTCCCCCACGCGTTCTTACACGTCTGGGTGTGGAAGATACGGGACATGGTGAGTACTGAGGGAGGTTAAACATGGGTTGGAGTGGCAATCTGTGACCCCGCAGCTCTTCCACCAGACTTCGGAGGATGTCAGTTTGATCGCGCAGCAGCTCCAGCGTTGCAGCCCGCCACCGCTGATCTTCCTGCCTACACCTCTGATCTTCCTGCCGCCACATCTCATCTCGAGCGTCCCTCCTGTACTCACGTTCACTGGCAGCATCCCTGTACTTTGCGACCACGTGTTTCCACTCCCCCAGATGAGCTCTTTCACTGCGGGTTACTGCCATTATTTCTGTGAACATCTCCTCCCGTGTCCTCTTCTTCCTCAGCCTCCTTATCTGTCCTATCCGTCGGACTGTGTTAGGGAGGATTGAAAAATGTGCAGCTGCATGAGTGGGGGAAAAGAGTGATAGAAGGATCATAAGAGATACATTTCACAGAACAATGGTTATACTCTTTCACAGTGAACTACACTATTCACCGTACGTAGCACATGTCACTTCACTACAAGGTCGCCTTTGGATTCTTTTAGTATTTAGTGCTTGTGGCTGTGGTGTCAGAGATCAACACAGACGCAGGTCCGGGATTACAAATCAGCTTGCTGGCGGAGATGGTAAGGCTAATGGCAGTGAACCGTGCAACCTCTTTTATTACACTGTACCCCTGGCTATTAACAGGTAACATTCATGCTTGGCAGCCAAACTGCTAAAAAGCTAATCTTTTGCTTCTTTTCTTATGCCATCAGAAAGGTTAAACACTAGAGGAAAATTGTGAATGGTTCCCCCCCCCCTACTCTGCATGTCTGCTGTAATGGCAGGTCACTTTACCGCCTCCCCCCTCAACCCTCTATGCCTTGGCAATTAGTAGCGATAATTCCTGCTGCCCAAATGCTAAAATGGTCAGCGCCATTAGAGACACCTCCCCGTAGGAAAGTGCAGGTTTTTACCATCCCCCACATGGCTAACTGCT
The DNA here is from genome assembly GCF_007399415.2 of Gopherus evgoodei. Taxonomy (NCBI): domain Eukaryota; kingdom Metazoa; phylum Chordata; order Testudines; family Testudinidae; genus Gopherus; species Gopherus evgoodei. The sequence continues at coordinate 30,573,883 of NC_044323.1, forward strand.
AGGAAAGTTTTTTTATTAAAGGAGCAGGAAAGCAGAAACGAAGGAATGGTCATCTCTGTCCCCTTAATAAAGTACATTACTTTTTAACAGGTGACCATGAACGATATCACTCTCCTGAGGATAACAGAAAGAGAAAAAGAAATTATGCTTCTTGAATGCCAGCAATCCCCAGGGCCATACGCAGCTAGGCTTTGTCATGCAATGATACCCGATTACGTGCTCCAGGCATGGCGTGGTAAAGTTTCGTACCATGGTGGACGGAATAAGGCTGCCCTGCCCAGAAATCTTCTGCAAAGGCTATTGGGGTACCTCCAGGAGTGCTTCATAGAGATGTCCCTGGAGGATTTCCGCTCCATCCCCAGACATGTTAACAGACTTTTCCAGTAACTTTAATGCCAGCTACTGCATGCAAGCCCTCATGGCAAATCAATCATTAAAAAACGGTTGCTTTTAAACTATGGTTTTTATTTAAAAAAGTACACTCACCAGACGTCGCTTCCATGGCTTCATTGTCTGTGCTAGTGGCTTGAGAGGGCTGGGAGGATACTTCTGTCAGCCTGAGGAACAGCTCCTGGCTGTTGGGGAGAATGGAGTGCTGAGTGGTCTCTGCCATCTCGTCCTCCTCCTGTTCCTCCTCCACATCTTCGCCGTCCGCAGAATCATCAGCAGTGGCTGAGATTACTACCCCCACCTCTGAATCCACAGACAAGGGGGGGCTTGTCATGGCGCAGTTACCTAAAATTGCGTGAAGCTCCGCGTAGAAGCAGCATGTTTTTGGGCCAGATCTGGATCTGCCATTTGCTGCTTTGGTCTTCTGGTACGCTTGTCTGAGCTCCTTCATTTTAACTCTGCACTGCACCGAGTCTCTGCTATGGCCTCTCTGTCTCAAGGCATTAGAAATCTTTTCAAAAGTTTTCTCATTTCGTCTACTGGAACGCAGTTCTGATAGCATAGAATCTTCTCCTTATACAGCTATCAGATCCAATAACTCTTGTGCGTTCCACGCTGGAGCTCTTTTCCTATTCTCAGGAGACTGCATTGTTACCTGTGCTGCTGAGAGCTCCACGCTGGCCAAACAGGAAATGCAATTCAAATGTTCCCGAGGCTTTTCCTGTGTACCTGGCCAGCAGTAGAGTTCCTTTACCTGTCCAGAGCGGACACTGGTGCACTGTGGGATACCTCCCGGAGGCCATTAACTTCTATTTCCATCCACACTAGCCCAAAATCGATTTTGTAAAATCGATTTTAGGGTTACTCCTTTCGTTTAGCTGGAGTACAGAAATCGATTTTAAGACCCCTTAAAATCGATTTTAAGTGCCTTGTAGTGTGGACGGTTACAGCGTTAAATTGATTTAACGCTGTTTAAATCGATTTAACACTCTAGTGTGGACCTGGCCTCAGTGTAGGTAGCTTCTTCACTAAGCACTGCAGAGGCGTAGCTGCTTTGGTGCAGCTTTGCTGCTGCAGCGCTATATGTGTAGATAAGCCCTGAATATCAGTTAACAAGCTATAACTGCCAAATTTCTCTTCTGATATAAAAGCCATTTGAGCAGAATATAATGTTGGCAATGGAGATTTAGAGACATGCATGAAAAATTAAAGACATGCAACAATCCAAACAAAATGCATCCTGCAATCCAGTCAACGGCCTTTTTAATGTCAAGTCCCAGAATGAGCAGATCAGAACCAGTTCAGATTATAACTGGTTAAACTACTTGTTATGAATTAAGATCTGTTTCTGGTTAAGGAATCATTCATGAACTGAACCTGTTTTTTTTAATGCATTGTTTATTCCCAAGCATTCACTTTGCAAGAATATTTTTCAACTTATGGGTTGTGAACTATTTACTTTGACCGTTTCGCTGTGTTCATTGTGTTATTGTGACCTTATTCTTAAGAAAGTTTGGTGAGTCATAAACAGTATTTGAGAATGCTCAATGGTTCTACACACACTCGCAAGTAATGACGAATATGAGTTTGTATCACAGCAAATCAAACTCAGCACCTTTATTCACAAACCTATTTTTGCATCAGGTGGTTTTTGTTTTGTTTTTTTCTTGTAATACTGAACCAGCTCTAGTTGAGACAATGCTACTAAACCTGAAGCGTGGGGGAAAGCACAGGGAAGGGTAAGATTTTGTCATGGGTATTTTTAGAAAAAGTCATGGGCAGGTTGCAGGCAATAAACAATAAATCACAGAAGCCTGATCTCTGCAGTGCAGGGCTGACAGCTGGAGCCCTGCCTCCCAGGACTGAGATCTGAGCCCTGGGGCTGAAGTCATAGAGGTCACCTAAAATCACAGAAGCTGTGACCAACTCGTAGCCTTAGGCATAGGTCATAAGTCCCACCACAAAGACAGCTGGAAATGCTCTAGGGATATTCACTGCTCATTCAATGGAGATCATAATTTGAGCCCCAAGGTGGATTAGTATGTCTCCCCTTTTATCACAGCTCATGGGTGTGTCCTTGATTTCCCCTACTCCTCCCTGTTTAACAGAAAGACCCTATTTATTATCCCTCTAACTTGCACCACAATACAACTCACCTGTCCCTGGCACAGACAAGTAGCATTTTGCTCTCTCTCATTCCCATACCACTTCAGCTGACATAGAAAGCAGCACTGTGAATCTTGAGCCTGGCAGCAGGTGGGTCCAGTTAAATAAAGAGCCTCTGGTTTGCTCGACTGGGCCCTGCTTCCTACAGTCTAAAAGATGAAGGACATGCAAATGCATGTGTTACGGGAGCATCTTCCACAATCGTCTTTAGTAGGATCAATGGCAATAGTCAAAACCCCACAAGTGGCTCCTATTTGGCTGGCCAGGGCTTTAGCAAATATCTTGGAGTCAGCGTGAACCAAATGAACCTCTGTAGCCCATATACACTAGGACTCATGCTTTCACATACAGTATGCCAGATAGTAATTGTCAGGAAGGTTAAGATACTTTTCTAACAAACATATTACCTGTAGGCTATTTTCATATTATTGACAATAATATTTCCAAATATTTTCTGAAAAATGAAAAATAATTTATTTAATATTTCTTATTTCTTGTGCAAATTAATGTATACTTATCATCTGGTGTCTGGTCAAAACAGCCAGTTGTATAATTTTAAATATACTATAATTTTTCATGTTTGTTGCAATTTCTCTGAATTTCTGCTCTTAGCTTTTCAGCCCCTTGAAGTTAAACTACTTTTTAATCTGGAAAATTGGCGATATAATTTCTGTAACTTAATCATCCCAAAAGAAAACATTTGACTGCTTCAAAAATTTAACCAGCTTTTCTAGTCATCTGGTCCATGGAATGGTGGATTACTCTGTCAAGCCAGCCAAATTTAATCTGGAAAAGAACCAGATTTAGCAACCATATCAAAAGCAGACATTGTCCCAAGAGGCTTAAAACTCATATTCTATTCAAATACAAGCCAAAGGGGATATCACAAACAAGTTCAAGACATCCTATTTTAAAAGTGAATGGAAAATCTATTTCTTTTTAAAGCAGTTTAAAATCCCAAATTAGTAGTAGATACGTACACAGAGTTAAACATCACAAATACAGTTCAAAGATATTGGTTGAAAAACCAGTCTCTTTTTTTGCTGATTTTATTAGACCTATGCTCTGTTTCTATTCCCTCTTAAATCAGTACAAAATTAGAGTCACTCCACCGAAGTCAGTGGAATTACACCAGTGTAAGAACAGGGTGGGGATATAAGAATCATGCCCTGAAAGAAGTTCTGCCTCCCCTGCAGCAACTGATGACATTGCTAATGATTTAAAGTAGAGCAGGGAAAGAACAATGGACGCAAAGGGCCAAGTCTCTGATTTTCACGGAGCTGCACCAATTTATTCCAGCAGAGAGTTTAAAAAGAATCAGGAATTTACATTTAGCCAGGTGTGGCAGGGCAGGGGTGAAACCCCTTGAATGCCCTGTTAAAATGCTGGCTATGCCCTGCTTTCGGGCAGAGAAGCCAGAGGCAGAGGTGAAAAGCAGCCAGCAAGGAGCCCAGTTGCGGGCCCTAATGCGGGCTGGCTCACTGCAATAGACTGAGCTACGCAGCGACAGCTGGGCTGAAGGCTGGGAGGGCTATAAAAGCCCTGAACAAAACTCAGTTAGTAGGCTAGCTTGGGAGGGGATAGGAAGTTACAGTGCTGTCTCCTCACCATAGGCAGGGTGCCTCAAAAGATCCTGGAAAGGGGCTAACTGTTGGGAGATAAAGGGGACTGCACGGTGGCACTGTAAAATAAAGTACAAGGGTGAAATGCCAGAAGAAGGCATGAGAACTCTTATTTTATCAGCCTCAGCACAGGATGAGAAGGGGGAAACCTTTGCAGACCCTGTGATACCAGGAAATAATTCTTTGTCTCCAGTCCTGCTTGCATTGTCCAGGGGAATATTGCTGTTTACTTCAGTGGAAGCTGGACCAGAACTCTTCAGTTTACCTATGAATATTTCCAAAATATCAAAGCACATGATGTTATGCCAATGTCAACAGTTACTTCACTTCAGAATACACTCTGTGAAAAGAGAGAGAGGAGTAACATGATTAATGCCAAACTGAGCATCAGATTTGAAATTAGCTGACAGTCACAGTGAAAAGTAGAGAGAATAAGGTGGGGGAACCATTATGAACCAAGTAGTGCTGGCTATTACAACCATCATTGACTTCATGGTAACTGAGAACAGAATATAGCCTAGTATCAAGCAAGCCCTATGTATGTATCTTTACCAAGCTGCAAACTCCATTTTGAAGATCCTTCTCGGCAACCTTATCTGTTGTCCTTTGCCTCCATATTCGGCCAAAGCCCCCCCATGTAGAGATACAGGGTTGACAAAGGGTAGTTGACTTTAAGTACCCAAGCACTGGAAATTTATTCACTCTAGACAAAAGATGGGCCCTTAGCCAGAAGACCTGGTTTCATAGTGGGGAGGTTGCCTTGGCAAGGAAGGCACATAACTAGAGCCAGTGACCTGGCAGGAGGCTGAACTAGAAGTCACTTTACAGGGGCCTGAAGGCTGTCAGAAGGGCAGAACCAGTTCTGCTTTGGTGCCACTTTCTCCAGGCCACGAGGCAGAAGTAATCCAGCACATAAGAGCCTGCATGAGGCTACCTGCCTTCCTGGATACTGAGGGTCTCCCAGGGCTGCCCAGAGGGGGTGGGAGGCAGCAAGTGGAGCAATTTGCCCCAGGCCCTGCAGGGGCCCCCATGAGAATGTCAGAGGCTCCCCCCTGCCTCCACCTTCCCATATCCCCCGGCACCTCAGGAGCAGCCCTAGACAGAGCTAAAGTGGTGTGGCTCCACTGGGGCCTGAGCTCCTCCTGCTCAGAGCTGCGTGGTAAGGGGGCAGGGCTGCGAGCTGCAGCCGAGTGGTGGGAGCTCAAGTCCTGTGGAGCCACGCCCCTTTAGTCTATCCAAGGCCGCTTCTGGACGTAGTGCGCTCAGGCTCTGGGAGGGGGGGAGGCAGGAGTAAGCAGCATGGTAAGCCCCTTTGAGCCGGACACTCCCCTGACCCCCTTCTCTGAGCCCAGCCCCTCTGAGCTGGACACCCCCATGCTCCCCACACCCCTGACCTCCAGCTCTGAGCCCAGCCCCTGTGAACCGGGCAGCGAGAGCCCATTGGCACCAACCATCACCATCACTCAGCAACTGCCCATTATGTAATTGCAAATGTATACATACTATTAAAGCATTTAATGTTTTTAAATAATGTATTTTGTGTATTTTCAAATTATTAAAAATTAATTTTTGAATGTATTTCACTGGTTAGTATCATGCATTTGGAAATGTAAAAAATATAGTATTGCAACTTTTTTTACGGAAGGGGACTCCGAAATTGCTTTGCCCCAGGTCCCCTGAATCCTCTGGGTCCCCAAAGACTCCCAAGAAAAGAGTTAGCTAGTGAGGGGCACTGCGGTTGGGATGTTTATTGTTCTGTATGATCTGTCCTCTTTTGTGCTTTATATGATTGGGTATAAAAGAGCAAATGCATTAGACTCTAGGCAAAGTGTCTCTCTATGTGTTAAATGATTCACAATTACTGCCTGCCTCTGGAGAGAGGTAAACTGTACACCAGAAGCATCACACCTTTGGGGTGGATTTCTGGGAGAGGGTATGTCACCGTTGCACCCAGAGGGGTAGAACAGCTGGACAGCTGGTTCCAGCTCTCAGAAAGGGGTGCCAGAGAGAAGTCCTATGCCTTGAGATGGTGCCTCAGGATGCCAAGATTGAGGCAGTGGCTGGATTCAGCTCAAGCTCTGGATGGAAACGTAGAACACCTGGAGATTCAAGGACTCAGAGGCTTGGTTTCCCCTCACGGAAGTCCAGAGGGTGGCTGGAAGGGAGCACCAGGCCAGGTCTGTGACAACATGCCTGGGAAGACTCAGTTGCTTTGTGGCCAGGTATCAAGGGCAATACTAATTCAGGGGCTGAGGCAAATACTACTGAACTTTATTATGACCAAGAAGTAAGCAAAGCAAAGTAATATATTGTTACTCACCCAGCTATGAAAGGTTAAAGGACCACTTAGAAAGGTAGAAAAAACAAAAGGGAATAGGGAAAATAACAGCAGCCTTATGGGTGTAGGGAAGCTTTAATTAAATACGGCATACAATGGGTTATTGGAGAAAGGGATAGATTAAATCCCTTAAAGCCCTGCACACAAGTTACTGGCACAAGGCTAGTGCTAACCTTTCTGGCTAGCATGGTAATAAGGACACATCAAAATAACTAGGAAGTATACATAGTATGACAACAATGTTAAGTTAAAAAAAAAAAAGGGCAGATGCACTCACAGACATCAGGAACCTGGCGCTCTGAGAGGCTGGAATGTTGACAGGCAGAAGCCTTGAGAGGTGAGTGGGAGAAACACTGTGTCTGTAAAGAGGTAAGACTTTGGTTCTCTCACTGTCTCTTTTCAAATTAAGAAGATTTAGGCTTATGCATAGGGTTGCCAACTATCTAATGGCAAAAATGCAAACCCACCCTTGCCCTGCTCCTTCCCCAAGGACCTGCCCCTTCTCCAAGGCCCCACCCCCACTCACTCCAGCCAACCTCCCTCTGTCGCTCGCTTTCCCCCACCCTCACTCACTTTCACTGGCTGGGGCAGGGTATTGAGGTGTGGGACGGGGTGCGGGCTCTGGGTTGGGGAGTGGGGCCGTGGGATTTGGAGTGTCAGAGGTGGTTCTGGCCTGAGCCTGGGGCAAGGCGTTGGGGTGCAGGAGGTGTGGGCTCTGGGGGGGAGTGTGGATGTGGGAGGGGGTGCAGGTTCTGGGAGGGAGTTTGGGGGCAGGGTGTGGGCGCTGGGCTGGGGCAGGGGTTTGAGGTGCAGGACGGGATGCAGGGTGTGGGCTCTGGGAGGGAGTTTGGGTGCAGCATGCACGGTCTGGGAGGGAGTTTGGGTGCGGGAAGGGGTGAAGGGTGTAGGTTCTGGGAAGGAGTTTGGGTGCGGGAGGGGATGTAGGGTGTGGGTTCTGGGAGGGAGTTTGGGTGTGGCATGCAGGCTCTGGGCTGGGGCAGGGGTTGGGGTTTGGGCTCTGAGAGAGAGTTTTGGTGTGGGAGGGGGCTCAGGGATGAGCTGGGGGCAAGGGTTTGGGGTGCAGGAGGGGGTGGCCTCTGAGAGGGAATTTGGGTGTGAAGTGCAGGCTCTGGGCTGGGGCAGACGGGGTACGGGAGGGGGTGAGGGGTGCGGGAGAGGGTCAGGGGTACAGCACTTACCTCAGGCAGCTCCCAAAAGTGACCAGCACATACCTCTGACAGCAGATCCTAGGTGATGGGGAGCCAGAGAGCTCCACACACAGCCCCTGCCTGGAGAAACTGCAGTTCCTGGACAATGGGAGCTGTGGAGTCAGTGCTCGGGGTAGAGACAATGTGCGCAGACCCCCTGCTTCCCACCCCCCCATCCCAGGGGCCACAGGGAGCAGCACGGAGCGAGGGCAGGCAGGAAGCCTGCCTTAGCCCTTCTGCACTGCTGGACTGTTAGCACCCATAATCTCCCAGTTTGGCTGCATTAGCGTCCGGGAGATAGGGTCTGATTCCAGGAGACTCCCGGCAAAACTGGGAGGGTTGGCAACCCTACTTATGCAGGCAAGCCTGGCTGCAGGTTTAGAGCTAGTCTGACTTCTGTATTTGGCACTAATTTGATCTTTGATTTTCTAAGAAGCTTTAGTTCGTTTACGACACTTTGGGATCTTATTTCTGGGAGAAGTCCATGCTGAGGAGAGGAATGGCCCACAAGCCTCTGAGGAACAGTAATGAAGAGGAGCCCTGCACCTATGTCATGCTTGGATTCTCCTTGGGGATCCTTCCCCAAAGCAGCCAGCTCACACAATAGCCAGTATATCAGCTTCCCTGTTTCCAGACCCAAAAGAATTGGCCAAGGGCACCAGGTCCAGCAGCAGGCCCAGCAGCCTCGCCTTCCCCTCCTCTGCATGGGAAATGGTAGCAGCTGAGAGGAACCTGTGTAGCTTCCTGACATCTTTCACTTCGCTCTGAAATCTGGGCCCAGATTCTCAGTTCCTCCCTTACTAACCCAGGCACAGGAAGTGGTAAGAGGGCCAAGGGGAGCTTTGAGACACCTTGGGCTCTTTGAATTCTTGGGGCAACTGAGGCAAGCCTGTATCTCAGATCAATCAGAGCTTCTTCAAGACTACTTTAATTTATGCTCAGACTCCCCACAGCTCCCTAAGGGCCACCAGCAACTGAGAGTAACCGGGTCACAGAGCGCTGGCTGCGGCTCCTCCCTCCCCACCCAGGGCCAGGAGAAAAGCCAGTGAAGGTCCATCCTTGGAGCTCTACACAGCTGGAAAACCCTTTACTTCAAGAATAAACCCCTGGAGCCATTTCAGCCGGGCTTAGGACCCCTTTATATCTCCAGAGCAGTGTAAAGGGCCTTTAGCAAGAGAAAGAATTGAGCCCTTATAGGCCAGCAGTTTCCTGCTCCATTACTATTAGCCCCTCAGCCTCATGCAACCAGTTCATTATGCTTTTTACCCTTCTCTTCTCCCCTTCCCCATTTCTCCCTCCTAGCCTTTCCCCACACCCCCTTCTTCCAACAGTCCCTGATCACTTTGCTCATAGTTTATGTTATACCACCCTTCCTCCCTCACTTCACCTCTGTTTGCCCTTTGAGACTGCAAGTTCTTTGGGATAGAAACTGTGTCTTCCCCTGTGTTTGTACCACACATAGCTCAATGGGGACCTGGCTCCTGATTGCAGCCTTTGGGCATGGCTGTAATATTAATAGCAACAACTGATAGCATTGGCTGTGCTCTGGCTGCAGTTTCACCAGGCACAAAATGTGCCTGAAAACCATGGATGCAGTGCGAGTTTGAAGAGCCATGGTAATGTGCTGTCTGTTATTTCTGCCAAAGGTTATATAAAGTTTTGTGGTTTTCTTTATTAAAGAAGGATATTCTTTTGCAGCAGGCCCGAATGGAATTTTTGCTGATTATGAAAGCCTAGCCTCAAAAGCAGAGGCTGGCCTAGGGTTTTAGGCAAAGAACAACTCCTTATGTCAGGCTCTGTTATTGATTAGTGCACCTATTCCTCTGTTGGCCAGTTATCTCCAATCTGCACCTTGCAGCCTAAGATATATGGTCAACATTTACCTTTGTCTGCAGCATGTCTGGGATTTCTATCGCTGAATACATCACAGTGGGGGGAGGTGGCAAGTCCATTTTTAGTGTGATGGTAAGGGAGCAGTTTAAAATTTGTCAAACACCCACGTCACCAGCTCTACTTGGCTTCCAGCTTGTGTTTGTCAAGGGGTCACAATGCAGCAGAGGGTACCAAAGTCAACAGCTAAGGCAACTGGGGATGAATAAACAGAACTAGCAAGATTATTAACTGGTAAACACTACCTGGAAAGGCAGCTTGGGCTAGTGAATAGGACAGTGGACGAACACTTAGAAGACCAGGGTCATTCCCATTTCTCTGCCAGTGACCTTCTCTGTGAGCTTGGGCAAGTCACTTCACCTCTCTCTGTCTCTGTTCCCACCCCCCCAACCCTTTGTCTTGTCTCTAAGTTCTTTGGGGCAGGGACTTTCTCACTGTATGGTGGTATAGCACCTAGCACAATGGGGTCCTTGTCTCTGTTGTGGCCTCTAGGTGCTACTACAATACAAATAACATGGAGGGGGCCAGGTAATAAGTAGCATCTAGGGTTAAAATCCTATTGTGGGGAATTGGGAGGTTGCACAGGATCAGGTGCTTGCTTAGGTTGGCTGGCATCTGTTGTTGGACTAATGATAGCTTTAGTTGTGTTTCTTTTTTGTTACTAATAACACTACTTAGCAGTCAGAGAGCACTTTTCATCTTCAAAGCACTTACACAGTAAGGCTATATCTATGCTTGGAGCTGGGGGTATGATCCCCAGCTCACATACACGTACTCACACTAGCTCTCATCAGGCTAGTGCACTAAACATAGTAATGTGGCCATGGTAGCACAGGCAGAAGAAGCACCAGCTAGCCACCCCAAGTGTGTACCCCTGTGGCCAGGCAGGTTTGTATTCGGGGAAGCTAGGCCATGCTGCCGCTCGCCACTGCCTGTGCTCCCACAGCTATGTGACTATTTTTAGTGTGCTAGTGGAATGAGAGCTACAGTGAGTATGTCTACATGAGCTGGGAATCCCACCTCTAGTTCCAAGTGTAGACGTAGCCACAGAGCCTGATTCTGATCTCGTGCAGTATACAGCCGAAGCAAGCATCCTAAATTAATGGAGTCAAGTATCAGAGGGGTAGCCGTGTTAGTCTGGATCTGGAAAAGCAGCAAAGAGTCCTGTGGCACCTTATAGACTAACAGACATTTTGGAGCATGAGCTTTCATGGGTGAATACGAATATGAACCGACGAAGTGGGTATTCACCCAAAAAAGCTCATGCTCCAAAACATCTGTTAGTCTATAAGGTGCCACAGGACTCTTTGCTGCTTTTAAATTAATGGAGTTAGACTAGCTTAAACCTGATGTGAGTGGAGAATCAGGTCCTAACTGTTTAATCCTTAAAAACACTTCTGTGAGGCAACTGTCATCATCTTAATTTTTCAGATAGAAAAAACCATTCACAGGGAGGGTAAGAGGCAGATTCTGATTTCAGTTACAGCAGTGGAAATTGGGAGTAACTGCCTTTGCTTTAATGAAAATGCTCTAGATTCTCATCAAAAAGATTGACAGCAGAACCTGGCCCTGATAGACTTACGCAAGACTGTAAATCAGTCTCAGGGTCAGGATTAGAAAGCATGAGGTTTCGGTTCCTAGTTCTGTGCTCAGAAAAGCAGACCATGGACTCACTCCAGTGCCACAGATAGGATTTACTTGGTGGGGGAAGCCAGGGGAAACAGAACCATAGAGAAGAGGGAACTGAGGGGCACATGGGGGTCAGGCAGAGCTCAGCCTCTCTTTGGTTGACCTCGCTGCAGGTCTGTTTGTTCCCCCAGTACAGCATGATAGGTTAGATGTAGGGTTGGGTGAACGTCAGATTTTTCAATGTTTGGGTTCAGTTCAAGCAAGTCTCTCAAAGTTTAGATGCTTATTCAAAGCACATATAAACCTCATCTGTCAAAAGAGGAGGACTGGAAATCTCGACAGAATGGGCTTCCTCAAACTTTCCAGTTCTTCCACTTCTGGTCCTGGCCAGCGATATTGCAAAATCAGCTTGTCTTGTGATATTTCAGCCCTTCTGATGCTGGTCACAGCAGGAAGCTGGAAGTAGAACTCCAAAACAAAACACAACTTATGGGAACATTTCAAGTAGTGACGTGCTGCCAAAATTGTAACCAGGGACTTCCTCAAAAATTCTTCATTATCTGGTAATGCATACAAACTGCTCTGGTGAAATACCCCCCTTGCTTCCAATAACCAAATGGTTCTCGGAGTCAGTTGCCCCTTGTACCAGAATCCAGTGCTTGACTCGGGTCTCCCTGATGATAGGTCCTCTATCTTTGATGGTGAAATCTTAGTTCTTTTCTATCCATCTCCTGGAAAATCAGGTTGAATTTGGTTTTAAAAATTCTTGTATCCAACCAATTTTGTTTGTTCACCCATAGCTACAATCTGCAAATCCACGTTAGTCAAGTGTGTTTTCTCTTTTTACTGAATTTTTTCAGTGACTATTTTACTGAAGACAGTGGAAGGAAAATCATAGCCTATTTTCATATCTCAGTTCATCTACAGCCTTTGTATAATATCCCAGGACACTGATTGCACTATATGACCTTTCCATACTACTGTCTACAAACACAGATGACATTTATTGCTGTTTTATAACAGCAGTTCAGTTTACTGACAGGGATTGAGATGGATTATCCTTGTTTATGAATCTCAGTGTACAGACTGTGCTTTTGCCTTAGGAACATAGGTTGTGCTGACAGAAGAGTGAGGGTCGACTGTGTTAGGGCCAATATTGTTAAATATTTTCCATTAATCCAGATATTTCTTGTGTGGTGTTTAGAATGGAGCTTACAGCAGGGACTATATGTAAGGTTTTGTCCTCTCCTTTTACCTGACTTTAAGAATATCCCCCACCAAGCCATCCATACTATAATCTGCATTCAAAAACACATTTGGCTAACTTTTTTCCTCCAGGACCTAGTGCAGAGCCAAACTCAGCCTGGTTGGGCCGAGGACACACTCAGCACAGCAGAGGAGGCTCTCAGCCGCCTGTTTATCTCCTTTGATTCTGGGGCCAGCTGGGCACTAAACCAATGCCAGATTAAGTTAGAACAACGCTAACAGCTGTAACTTTATGCCTGCTGGAGCGGCTCCTCTAGGAATTGTTTTGTTGGCCCAGGATCAATGGCATGCTCCCTCCTGATCCTGTGTCTTCCTCCACCCCCGTCTGCCTCCTGAGTAGAGAGTAGGTGGCGTTAAGTGTCTGGGAGAATCCTCAGCTCCCTGTCTGGCTTTCAGAAGGACCCCGGAGATACAGAAGGTAGCAGGTCTGCTGCACTGGTTTTTAACATTTAATACGAAGGATCTATCCATTTGTTTTTCTTACTTGGTATTTACATTTTTTCAGCTGCCTACGAGCCTTTTGATAGGGGTTGGAAAGATTTCCGGATCTGCTGTAGCTTCAATATGTATCTTTCACTGAAATGTTGGTTAGTAATGTGTAGAACTGTATTGTTCAATGAACTCCAACCACTCTTTTAGGCCTGGTCTACTCTGGGGGGGGGGAGGAAATAAACCTAAACTACGCAACTTCAGCTACGAGAATAACGTAGTTGAAGTCTACGTATCTTAGGTCGACCTACCTCGCATCCTCATGGCGTGGGATCAACTGCCGCCGCTCTCCCGTCAACTCCGCTTCCACCTCTCGCTGCGGTGGAGTACAGGAGTCGACGGCAGAGTGATCGGGGATCGATTTATCACGTCTACACTAGACACAATAAATTGATCCCGAATAGATCGATCACTACCCGCCAATATGGCAGGTAGTGTAGACAAACCCTTAGACTTGCTTTACTCAGGGTATACCAATGTAAGACTGCTTTCCCTTTTCCTCCCGCTGTGGAAGTACCCCATTATCACAAAAGGTGGAACTAAAGGAGGACACATCCACATTGAGAACTGAGTTCTTGCACTTAGAGACCAATATTTGCGCTTAAAGTTGAGCAGCATAAATCCATGCTAGGCACCTAAATAAGTTGCTAGGTTTTCAGTAGCACTGAGCATGCAGTTCCACAAGAAACCCTCCTCCAGGGAAATGGCAGGACTCAGCACCTCTGAAGAATTGACACTTTTTTAAACCCTAAATGGGGATTTTAACTGCCTACCTTTTAGGCACTGAACATTGCAAATTTTGGCCTATGGGCAGCCTTAAAAAGAGACAAAAGCTCAGCACAAAGCCAGCCCAGGCTTCTGAGAATTCATTTACTCCTACAGATTCCCTTGGTTGCAGTAGCCATGTTGGTCCCAAGATATGAGGGACAAATTAGGCAATGTAATAGCATTTATTGGAACAACTTCTGTTGGAGAAAGAGAGAGTGCAAAGCTTTCAAGCTCCACAGAGCTCTTTTTCAGGTCTGAGGAGCTTGAAAGCTTCTCTCTCTCTAACAGAAGTTGGACCAATAGACAGTATTACATCACCCACCTTCTCCTTCTCCGGTTCCCTTGTTATTCAGCTTTATGTTCATTCCTCCCACCACACACACACACACCTCCCCTCAAAATACAATCTATGTAACTAAAAAAGCCGTGCCATTTCTGCACGAGGTTGGGTTGCTCTTACATTGTATTCTCATCCCCCATCCTTTATCCGTTTATCCTTAGAGGCTCTTCAGTACAGGGATGGTCTCTCTGTGTTAGTTCAGCTTCCAGCACAACCCTGAGCACAGCCTTAAGGTGCTACCATAATAAGTATTCAATAACAATAATAATTGTTCTCAGCTTTGTTGCACTAATGTGGGGACAGGTTATTTCCTGGGGACAGGTTTTTTATTTCCTGCCATTGGAAGCAGAATGTCCAAAATTAAAGAAGTTTTCGATTGTTGGAAAGTCAGTATTTTCTTATATGAGGGCCTAATGCCACTTTCACCAAAGTCAGCTGGAGTTTTAGCACCAATTTGAATGGGAGCAAGAACAGGCCCAGGCTGGTGTGTCTTGTTTTGGTGTGCATTTCTCAAAATCTGTTGTTGCTATTATTTTTGCTTTAGAAAAATGTGTCACTCACCTAGGGTTGCCAACTTGGTAATATTTAAAAAAAAATAGACATCCCAACAGCAGTGCCAGAACCTCCCCAGTCCTGCCTCTTCCCCCAAGGCCCTGCCTCTGCCTCACCTCTTCCCCCAAACCCCTAGTCCCTTCTCCTGAGCCCCACTCCCATTCACTCCTCTTCTCTTCCCCCTGGGTCAGAAGGGACTTGCCTGCAGAGCCGGGGCTGGAAGGTGCAGCAGCCCAATGAAGGTAGGAAGCGGCCCTGACTGAGCAGGAGCTGGAGAAAATGATGACCTGTCACCTCCTTGCCTCCCCCACTCACAGTAATTGGACTGTCAGGTCCCCTTTTGACTGGAATTTCCACGCGAAAACCAGGCACCTGGCCACCCTACTCACTAATGCCATATTGTACTGTAGGAGGCTATTTACTAGTCTTCTATTTCTTTCACAAAGTATTTTTTTAAACCATTTTTTTTTGACAAACATGCCACAACTCTGGCAAATGATAAATAGGCACATGGCAATATGCTTTCCTAATAAGGCTGGCCACACAGGCTGAAGCTGCATATGAAATTCATGTCCTTGGCATGGGGAATGCAATGCAATCAGACAGACATCTATTTATAAGTTCAGTGATAAGTGTGTTTGTTTAATATTTAATCATTTGCACTAAGTTTTACAAATAAATAAGCCTCTTGGATATTGTCGTAGTATGAAGAATTTCTGTGTAAAAATACAAAGCAATTAAGTTACAGGCAGTGTAAAATGCTGGAAATGGAGCATATTTGGATGTTGATTATGTTGTGTTATTTTGGGGACTAAAGACAAAAGCTGGTTTATGGTGTAACTCTGTGTTCTGGATGAGGGTTAGCCACCCCAGGAGCAATGCAGGGGAGGAATCATGTCTTTCTGCTCCCCTTTGTTCCATGGGAACAGTAATGTGTTACTGACTAGCAGACAATGCAGAGCAGGTAACCCAGCCACTGTTCTGTACACCCACGCCCTACTTCCAGTGCAAAGATGGGTTGACATCTTACATCCCTGTACAAATCAGACTGCAGTCAGCCTTGAGATGTTTTAGCAACAATAGTTAATGAACGAGCTAGACTCTTGAAATGGCTTCAGAATGAGTTTAATCGGCTGAGGGCCAAAGACCTTTCCTCTTTTCATTGCAAGGTGGCATTTTGTTATTTAACACTATTAATTATTTAGTTTTTTTTTTAAACAAACACTAGACCAATTGTCTTCAGGTTTCTCTCTGAAGTAAAGAATGCCCATACATTACCTAGTTCTGTGTCCAGAGACAGTTTCAGACACCTAGTTTCAGGTATTCATGTTTGAAAACTGAGTGATTTAAGAAGTCCTCAGAGCGCCACAGCAATAGCTTGCAGGGCTGAAGTCCTGGGGCCAGTTAAGCATTGTGTTGTACATACTTGATGAAGATCAAGAGCAAGCCCTATAGGATTAGACTTGGAACCAGATCTACTACTAGAATAAGTAGCTACAAAGCTGTTGATGAGCCCAGCATGGTGACACAGTGGGTGCTAAATTCACCAACTATGCCATAAACATTCGACCATAGCAGCAGTCATGAGGTTTCCACAGAGTCCTGATGGGGGCTCAAGACTAGTTTCACTTGCTCAAGATCATGTGTGAAATTCCTCCCAGTGGCCACCATGACTAGCTCCAAATATGTGACCTTTTGGTATCTGACCACCAACCCTGGGATATACAGAGTCATTGTAATCTTGCTTGTATAGTTCTAGGAAAAGTTTCAAACAGTCGGACTGATCTAGATTAGAAAAACACATATAAACTTTTAGAACAAAACAGAGATGAACCCTTTTTGATTTGGCCCAGAATGAACTCTGATCTTTCTTTCTTTCTTTCTTTCTTTCTTTCTTTCTTTCTTTCTTTCTTTCTTTCTGTGCTTTATAGGGAAAGCACAAAACACAAGATCAGAGTTTTTAACAGCACACATGGATACTGTATTCTTAAGCAATGGCTCAAATCAGCAGAGAGCTGCAGCTAAAATACGGGGTGAGGGACAGTCACTTAAAGTTGTTTAGGACAATTATCCCAAAGTACACCAATAAAATAAAAACCCTTAGGAGCTACCAACTTTACAGGCCTCATTCACGAGCTCCACATTGTTGCTGGATATCTGTCATCACGGCAGGATGTGTCAGAGGGAGAAGCCAGAGCATGCTAAATTGCTTTCAACTGTTCATTGCATGACCACTCCTGTTGCCATTGGTAACTATGGTTGGAATTAGAGGCTGCACCTAAAGATTTCTCCCACAGTTAAAGAGGAGAAAGCAATCCTGACCATAATGCTTCAAACACCACAGGACAGGAAGGGAAGTTATATGGTAAATGGAGAGAAAGAGCCTCTACACAGGGCCGGCTCTAGGCACCAGCCGAGCAAGCTCGTGCCTGGGGCGGCAGATTCTACGGGGCGGCATGCTGCCCAAACCTAGGGTGGCACGGCAGGTTTTTTGGGTTTTTTTGGTTCCCTGAGATCCAGCTGCCCTGTAGGGGGTGGAGGAGGGGAGCGCCCTGCAGCAAACTCGGCAGGGCAGCCAGCGTCCTTCCCTCCCACCCGACCGGAGTGGCGCAGAGCCCTCCCGGCAGACGGCGCAGCGGTCAGGACCGCGTGGCGAGTGCCCCGCTGAAGCCCTTCTCTCTCCTTCCCGCTCTCTTCCCTTCCCCCCATTAGATTGGGTGCACACTCTGCAGCACAGGGAGTCCCCGGCACCCTGGCTCCAGTCGCCCTGTAGGGTTTTTTTTTCCCTTCTTTTCTGGCAGCGCCATTCCCCCCGCTGCTTTGCTGCTCCAGCCTCGCTGTTTTTTTGTTTTGTTCCCTCTCCCCCCACTTTGCCGCTCCGGCCTTGCCTCAGGGTTGTTTTTCCCCCCCTGCTTTGCCACTCCAGCCGCGCCGTGGTTTTTTTCCCCCCTGCTTTGCCGCTCCGGCTGCCCCCCCTTATTTTTTTGGCTTGGGGTGGCAAAAAAATCCAGAGCCATCCCTACCTCTAGACACTTCTGGGAAAGCTAAAACCAGCAGTATCAAGGGACAGACACAATAAGCACAGTAAACAGGATTAATTAGAATCTTTGAGATAACAAAATTAGAAGTCCCCAAAAGATTATTGCAGTTGTGACACCACCACTGCAAAGACCAACAGCATTAATGAGCCATGACCCATGGTGCTGAGTCCTTTCCTGACACTGTGCTACTCTCTTACTGTGATGCATGTAGGTGCAAGATAGTATTATGAGACAATGGTGCTGTTCTCACTTGGTTCCAAGACTTTGGTTGGCACCTCTCATAATTCTTAATGCACTAGTAAACTGAGCCTCTCGAATTATTTTGCAGTGAGGTGTGGTTGTTTCTGGGCACATGGGCAAAAGTGGTCTTTGCCTGACAATGCATTAAATAAACCACTTCTGGTTTGCCACACTCCAGATTTCTGTTTGTGACCTTCGTTCTAATTGGTTGCATTGCCTGGATCCTACTCTGAATGGTGTCCTATACCAAATGTTGGCATTAATGCAACACGTGTGAGTTTTATTTTTGAATAAGGAGGCAAATTCACAGCATGCCATGGAGGGATTTCATAAACTGGAAATAATGGACATGCTAAATACAGAACCTCACAATGCTATTTTACAGAGTCACCTGGTGGATTACTGATTAGAAGACTCATATATCAGTGCTTCTGAATACCTGAAATTTGGTTCTAAAGTATAACTAGATAAGAAATACACAGGAAAAAGCTAACTTGCCTTTCTGAAATGTCTTAACTCCAACTTGGTTTGTTACTGTACCTCAACCCTTTTCATCTTCAGAAACAAATCTAGGGGTCTTTTGAATTTATTTGCAAACAAAAATCTTCATTAATGCAGTAAACAGTGAAAGTATTTCAGTGGAGTCTAGTTAACAACAGAAATTTTTATCAAAATTCTACATCGTTTAGAAAACTCAAACAATATCTGAAAATGAACATCCAGGGGCCTCAGCCTGGTCTCCTATCTGCAAAATGGGGATAATTATAATGCACTTTGAGAGCTACCGATGAAAAGTGCTATCCAAGAGCTAGGAATTCCTATTATTTCATTTCCTTGCTTCCTGACCCTGTAGCTGGCAGACACATCATCTTTCTTTTCCCTTCAGGGCTTGTTCCTTAGCAATCCATTGGCTCCATTTTAATAACCTGCTTTAATGAACCCCAGTTAACACGCCACATTTTCCATTATGGAGCTGATGAGCCATAAAATATTAGAACACTGTTTTAAAAGTGTGAACTAGAGGTGAAATCTCAGAATGCTGTAACTCTAAAGTTCATGCTCTGTTTTTTACCAAACTTCCCAGGAAAACTCTACCCTGGCGCTATGGCATGCAGTACTGAACCATTAGCTTCTGTGGCTGAAATATTTACTTAGTCCTTACTCAGGAAAAAATAAACTCCCATTGAAGCTCTGAGGAGTTTGCCTGTGTAAAGACTTCAGGATTTGGCCTTTCTGGCCCTGGAGCAACCCCACCTTTCCTCTGTGTAATAAAACATATCTGACTATCAATATCCCTTTCATAATTCTGAAAACTTCTATTTAGGTCACCTTCTCTCTTCACAAATGACAATAAATCTCTCTCTCTAACCCTTTCCTCCTAATGACTGTGGTATCCTCTTGTTGGCCCATGCTGCACTCCTCCTGAGATATCAATACCCTTCTTATGGTTTGGTGATCAGAACAGATGAGGGCCTAACAAATACCTTATATAGTCTTCCCTCTTGTTTTGTATTCTTTTCTACATTATGACAGACTTTATTACTGCAGCTGTGCATTGGTTTGATTATTTCAATAATTTTTCCATAATACCCTCAATCCCTTCTCTGCTCAGTGTGCTGGGTGATTGGTTCCTTGCTCTCATATTAAATCATGGTACATTTTTCTGCAATGAACTGCATTTATACTGTCTACAGGCTTGTACTTGCCATCTGCTGGACCAATCACTTTTACAATCCAAATCCTTCTGAATCTGGATGCATTTTTCCTCATAATTTGTGTGGCTTCCAATTTCATTATCCTCTGCAGACCTGAAGCTCTTCTAGTCAAATACTCGTCAACTAATTGTTTAGGGCTTGATCCCGCAAATGGATCCAAGTGTGTGCATGGACATCCTGCAGGGGTGCACCTCTGCAAAGGCATTTGCAGAATCTAGCCTTTCTGGAATATGCAGGTATTATGAAAGATTAAAGCAGACCCACTGCGAGTCATTTGCAGGTTGTAAAGTTTCCATTTATAACAACCCTTTTGTCTCCTGTTCTTAAGCCAGTTTTCTATCTAGCATCCAATGTGACCAGTTTTGTAAACCAATTAGTCACAGGCTTTCATTCAGCTCGTCACTAGACTCACTATTTGCTGAGAGCCTTATATCCATTGAACCATTACACTTATTTTATTTATATAAGTTTCAAAAATGCGCCCATCCCATTCTCTGGGGGGGACCTACAAATATTGCATAATTGAAACAACCCTTCAAACCACAGAGTCCAGACAACAATAATCCTCCAAAGCCCAAAGAACCCACCAGCTTTCCCACTACCTCCACCATAAAAAGCCTAAGAGAACAAATAGGCCTTGCAGCTTGACCTGGAGGTCAATGGATTCAGACTGTGGCAAATCAAGACAGGAAGAGATTTCCACAGTTGAACACTCTCATTGATTAAAGAAGGGGGTGTTTGCTTGAGCACTGTAGGTGATCTCACCTGTTGTGAGATGACAGCTGCAGGCCACTAGTGTCAGTGTTCTGCACTGCCATGTAGGAATCCTAGCACAGCCTCTTTGGTTGATTTTTGCACGGAATCTATTTTGATTGATTGGTTGATTTTGGCACTGTATATTTAACTTACATCAAGAGGTCACAGAGCGTTGGGTGAGCATCCTTGATTATTGGGCCCTACCAAATTCATGGTCCATTTTGGTCAATTTCATGAACATAGGATTTTAAAAATCATAAATTTCATGATTTCAGCTATTTAAATCTGAAATTTTACAGTGTTGTAATTATAGGGATCCTTACCCAAAAAGCAGGGGGAGAGGGTGTCACAAAGTTTTTCTAGGTGTGGCTGCGGTACTGCTATGTTTATTTCTGCACTGTTGCTGGCACAGGTGCTGCTTTCAGAGCTGGGCAGCTGGACGGGCAGTGTTCCCTCTGATATTTTACCTCCATGTGTGGAATGAATTTTGTTATGTGCACCAATATGGAGGTGGTTTATGGTGGGGGTGGAGCCACGGGGTTTGGAGTGTGGGAGGGGCAGGACCGGCGCTAGGGGTTTGAGTGCCCTAGGCGGACAGCAATTTCACCGCCCCGTGCGCTGGTCCCGCGGCTCCGCTGGAGCTGCCGCAGTGGCCCCATCCAGCAAAACGGCCCCCACCATTTATTCTGGCACCCTAGGCGATTGCCTAGGCTGCCTAAATGGTAGCGCCAGCCCTGGTGAGGGGCCTCAGGACTGAGGCAGAGGGGTGGGTGCAGGGGATGAGGGCTCTGGCTAGGGATGAAGGCTCTGGGGTGGGGCCAGGGATGAGGGATTCAGGGTGAGAGAGGAGGCTTAGGGCTGGGGCAGAGGGTTGGAGGATGCAAGCTCTGGTGTGGGCCGGGGATGAGGGACTTGGTGTGCAGGCTGCCCTGGGGCTGCAGCGGGGAGAGAGGACTCCCCCCACATCTCTCTTGCTGTAGCAGCTTGGGGCTGGGTGAGAGGCGCCTTTCCCAGGCCACTTCAGCTGAGCTTTGCTGAGCTAGGGGAGAGGCTCCTCTCCCTGGCAGCTCTGGCTGAGCTGGGCCTGGCCAGGGCAGGGGCACCTCTCCCCACCTGCGCAGCCCTTGATAGCCTGCCGCATAGCTTACAGGAACGTAGCTGGAGAGTGGCAGCAGCTGGCTGGGATCCCAGCTCTGAAGGCAGAGCCGCTGCCAGCAGCAGAAGTAAGGGTGGCATGGTATGGTGTTACCACCCTTACTTCTATGCTGCTGCTGGTGGTGAGGCGCTGCCTTCAGAGCCGGGCGCTGGCCAACAGCTGGCAGTCTCCAGTCCCCCAGCTCTGAAGTCAGTGCAGAAGTAAAGGTGGCAATACTGCAATCTCCCTAAAATAACCTTGCAACCCCCCTGCAACTCTCTTTTGGGTCAGGACCCCCAATTTAAGAAACGCTTGAATTTGGTAAGGCCCTATTGATGATGCATTTAAGATTGAATCCAAAATAAAATCCCATGTTCAGTCCTTGGGTATGGGATCAGATGAGGAGGAGAGGTATCTAATGTTGTTCAGCAGTGAGCCCTAGTATGCAGGAAGCAGCCCTGCGGAGTTCTGGAGGAATCCAATTATCCTTGCCTGGAATGAGGCTGCTACTCACGTAGGGCCTTAGAGTGAATCAAGAAAGGGTAAGGTGGCTCCAGAGCAGAAGGATACGGTGTATCAGAGAGTGGGGTGGATATTTGAGGCCTTATCAGGAATTCACCTCCATATACATCCCCCTAATGAAAGACACCTTAATTTTAAAATGGTTACAACTGTATTTAACTCTCAGGACTGTGCTGCTGGAACAACTTGTACAGGGGGGTTCTGAGAGCAATTAAACCAAACTGTAGACCCTGTATATGATGGGAATCACTTCAAGTCAGGGAGTGCTACCACACTCCCAGCACCACTAGTTCCAGCACCTATGTCTCGGGAATATAATATTTTTGATGTTATGTGCAGATAGTCCATGTATGCTCACTAGCATACATTTTCTCCCATGTTTAGGGAGACAGAACCTTTGATCTTTGCAGGTCTCTCACCAGAGGGACTACTCTTAAACTGGTATCTGTGCACAGAAACATCTGTTCGAGACTCAAACTTGGCCAACTTCTTCTCTTTCACTCTACTTTGTACTTCAAATTCTAAACCTTTTAAAATTTGCACTGCAAGCACATTTAAATGGCTGGAAATGTTATTCAAACAGGGCTGGTAAGGAAGGAAACAACTTCTACAGACTTCAAAATATGGAGTCAGCAAAAGAAAACTATGAAGTGCCTTTGTTTACCAGAAGCTTTACTGTAAGCAAGAAAGAGTTTCTTATAAAATCTTCTGAGCCACAAGATAAACTGTTTCATATGTATTTGATACATTGATGCCATTTTGTGATATGGTTCTGTGTTCTAGTTCAGTGTTTCCATTGGCTGGCAACGAAAGAAACCTGATTTCTATTTATACAGTAGGAATGGATCATACGATACATGCCTCTGTTCAAACACATAGGTTCAACCTTCCAAAATAAATACAAGAAGTGGCTTTTGATGAGCCACACACATATGATTTAGAGAACTGAGATGGAGGGGTGAAGGGAGGTGGGAAATACAAGCCTAGATTGAGCTCCAGGACTCACAGAAGGTGCAGAGACTTAAGTCACCATATATAAAATATTGGACAAGACTGATTTAAGAGCATTACGGTATTTGATTAAATAAAAATCCACTAAAAAGAATAAGACAAATAGGAGTAATTGCACGTGGAGCACCACAACTCTGATAGACACAACCAAGCAGTAACAGACTTAAAGGTGGCAATTTTGCAACAGAAAAGCTTCAAAAACAGACTCCAAGGAGAAACTGCTGAACTTGAATTAATATACAAACTAGATACCATCAACTTAGGCTTAAATAGAGACTGGGAATGGCTGAACCATTACACACATTGAATCTATTTCCCCGTGTTAAGTATCCTCACACCTTCTTGTCAAACTGTCTGAAATGAGCCATCTTGAGTATCACTACAAAAGTTTTTTTTCCTCCTGCTGATAACAGTTCATCTTAATTAATTAGCCTCTTAGAGTTGGTAGGGTAATTCCCACCTTTTCATGTTCTCTGTATGTATATATATCTCCACACTATATGTTCCATTCTATGCATACGATTAAGTGGGCTATAGCCCACGAAAGCTTATGCTCAAATACATTTGTTAGTCTCTAAGGTGCCACAAGTACTTTTGTTCTTTTAACCAAGTAGACTGTGTCCAGTGCAAAAGAAGAGCTAGATTTCCTCACATGTACAGCCCAGAATTCCAACTCACTTCTATATGGCTTCCAGAGGTACAATGGAGGGCAAAATTTGATCCCATATAATTAGCAGTTTACAAAGAAATTGTAGTTTCAAATTAGCTTTCTAGTAGCTTACAATGTTGAAAATTATAAAGAGACTGGAAATTACAGTAACATTAGACCTCTTGAAATTCAAAGAGAAGATGCAGTCACTTTTAGGGAGGACAACAGTCGTTACAGAAGACCTTTTGGATTTTTTATTAGATGTTTAAGTCTATCTCCCTACAAGGGCAAAGCATATGGTAGACCCCAATAGGAACACTGGACCTATACATTAAATGGACATTACTTTTGAATTTAGACATAAATAATAAAAGATCATGGTTAGAAATGACTAGAATGCAGGTACGGATTCAGAGAATTCAAATGCTGGTAGAACCCTACCTCCATCTGGCTTTTTAATTGCTATCAACTGAGTCACATATTCCAGGTTAAAATTTTGCTTTTGGTAATAACTACTAGCTGGCTCCAGGGCAGGAATCCATTCTAAACATGTGCTCTAGACTCCAAGCTGTTCTGTCTGTCAAGCAATATTGTTAAATTAGCAGATTCCTCTCTTGTGAACTGTGTGGTACATTGTGTAGTTTCTTTGAGTCCCTGCCATCGGAATAATAGTGTCTAGCATTTTTATATGGGTGGTCATCATTCTGAGTTTTGTACGTAACTTTCCTGACTCGAGACCATACATGGTTGGGATTTATGTATATTTATTTTCAAGGGTTTGTCAGCTAACTCTGCAAGACTCTGCATGCAATGTAACGCTACCCAGAACTGTTTTATCCTATGTGAGGGGCGAGGGGGAAGAGGGAGAAAGATTTAAGCTCAAATGGTTGAGATTGATATTAAGAATAATTTTATAACATTTTTTTGAATGAATGTTTTTTACAATTTATTTGTCAAGCAAAGCCCCAGTGTTGTTAAAAGATATATAATTGGTATTAAAATAGCCCTGAGTTATTGCCTCACTAATGTAATTGCTGCCCATATATTTGGAAAGGGTGAAAAACCCAGGCCTGATATCTGCATTTGGGATGTGCTGACATCCATTTGTGAAGCATAGGGTGTAGAGATACTAAGGCTGTGTCTACACTAGCACTTATCTCAGTAAAACTTCTGGTGGTCAGGGTCCACAACCAACATATGCTTGACTAACAGAATCTCCAGTGTGGACAGCACTATGTTGGCAGAGGAACAAAAATACAAAAGCACTGCCAGCCAAAACCAGATTAGACTAATATTTGCCTGGAAAAAGAAAAACCTTCATATCTGTCACCCTCGTCTTACCCTCTTATCAAAAGGTTAGGGAAAAACCTTGTCTGCTCTCCCAAGGCTAAAATGTTGGCTCTGTCATTCAGAGGGAAAACAGAGGAAAAGATCCACCTGCCTTCTCTGCCTTTGGTAAGCAGTGCTCCCCATCCTTCATTGGTGGGATAGTAAGAGGAAGGATGGTCAAGGGTTCTAGCCTTGCATTCAAGAGACCCAGGTTCAATTCTGTGCTTCACCACAGACTTCTGGCATGATACTGGGCAAGTCACTTGGCCTCTTTGTGCTCCCTTTAAAGCTAGGAGGCTGTTAGCTATGGTGGTGTGAGGTAGGAAGGCAAGTGCTTTCAGCCTAAACCAGTTAGAGGTTTCTAGATCAAAATCAAAGCCTGGAAACTAATAGTCAGCCCTGATGTCCCATGCTTGCTATGTGACTGTGAAACACCATTTAATAAGTGGGCAACCAAATCCTACACAAACTTCACCATCCTAATGGTCTCAAGTAGTAGCCCTCAGCGAGAGCATTACAGTAGCCGAGTGTCCTGGATAATGATTGCAAGGTCCATGTCTAAACACAAAGCCATGCTCCTTGCCAGGCACAGATGAAAAAGATTAGCCACAGAAGATACACTTGGTCACAGATGACACCGGAGCAGGACCAGTCCAGAATCTAAGAACCCATTGGACTGGGAGCCTAGTTGACAAACAGCAAACTCACTCCTCAACAGAGTCCTTGCCAACTCTTCTTACTTCTCTCAAGCCACTCATGGTACCTCAGCTTTGTCTGCACTGAGCCTCACTCAACTAACAGTCATCCAAGGCGCATTCTCATGCCGATGCTGGGCCATTTGTTCCACTGCATTGTCCACATGCCAGCTTTAAGAATAAAATCAAGACTGTCTCCTTGAACAGGTGGAGAACAGACAATTTAGCATTTGAGATACTCTAGATCATGGGTGTTGCTCACTACAGAAGTAGTCTCCCCACCACTTACTTGAAACAAGGTTGGTGAGGTAATAACTTCTATTGAACAACTTCTGTTGGTGAGAGGCAATGACTACAGAGATCAGTCCAATAAAATATATTACTTCACCCACCTTGTCTCTCTAATATCCTGGGACTGACACAGCTGCAACTACACTGCATACAATTGATTGTTAATGGGCAGACACACAGTGGCTGCCTTATGCCTGAGGAAACTTCTGCCATCAGAAACAAACAATTTTTTTTGTCTTTAATCATGTTATCACCATGAACTAACATTAGAGAGTGAATGACGAAATCCTGCCCCAAGCATTTAAAACAAGATACAGTGATGATGACAGAACTAATTTACTGTTAGCTCTTGGGCTCCTCTCTCAAGTGTGCTCCAAGACAACAGTCAGCCATCTGGAGCATGCTGGAGTTACAGAAAAAATCCACCAGCGGGTGAATGTAACCAATCACAACTGAACTGAGAACATGCCTTGTTCCTACCTGAATGTATCAAGAGATGAAAGTTAAGAGTGGTGGTAGCAGTAGAGGGTAATACCTAATTATTACAAGATGGGAGCACAGAAAAGAAAATCTCAGGCTCTTCAATTTCCCATTGTAGGCAGGTATGTCTCATGCTTGTACCTTCCCCAGCTCCACATACTTACACTAATATTCAGGCTATTGAAATATATAATGCCCTTTTTAGTGTTAACAGAAGCAAAGGTACCAATGAAGGTAACTTCAGCCTTCAACTGGGATAGGGCTCACTGTACTTTAACATGACATATATCTATCAGTAGGGCCCTACCAAATTCACAGTCCATTTTGGTAAGTTTACGGTCATAGGATTTTAAAAATTGTAAATTTCATTATTTCAGCTATTTTAATCTGAAATTTCATAGTATTGTAATTGTAGGGATCCTGACCCAGAAAGGAGTTGTGGGGTGGTCACAAGGTTATTGTAGGAGGGGTTGCAGTACTGCTACTCTTACTTCTGTGCTGCTGCTGGTGGCATCTCGGCCTTCATAGCTGGACAGCTGGAGAGTGGCCGGGATCCAAGCTCTGAAGGCAGAGCTGCTGCCAGCAGCAGCACAGAAGTAAGGATAGCATGGTATGTGTAATGGGTTATTGCCCCCCTCCTGTCCAGGATGCCACCTGATGTGCTGAGGTCCCACTCAGCCCTCTGGCCATGCCAGCCTGGGTTTCCCTTGCACTGAGTTGCTGTGCCACACTCTTGAGCTCCTTTCCAGCACACACCCGGGCAAGACCAAACGCAGCTGCAGACACAGACTGCAGTCAAATCTGTGCGAGACGATTCACACAGCAGTCATGTGCACACCCCCTGTGGAGAGGTAAACCTCAGATAACATTGTCTTGCTCTTTATAGAAAGATCTGCACAGTACAGGCTCGTAAAAATTCAACCTCTCCCTCAGTGTGGAGAGAGAGATGCACAGCTTCTTACTTCCACCCACCCTGCTATGAATTACACAATCTGGGTTATATTATAAATAAGACATAAATGTATTAACTCTAAAAGGTAGATTTTAAGTGATTTTAAAGGATAGCAAACAGAACAAAGCAGATTACCAAGCAAATAAAACAAAACACGCATACTAAGCTTAAGATCTTATTGAGACTGGTTTCAAGAAGTAATTTCTCACCCCAAATGTTGTTTCAGGCAAGTGAAAAGTTTCTGTAGCTTAGAATTAATTATTTATCTTTACAGACTAGACTCCTGTCTTCGTCTGGACTCAGCCCTTGCCTTTCCCTCAGCTCAGTTCCTTTGTCTCTTCAGGTACTTTCAGCAAGCTTTCTTCTTTGGCAGTAAGGCAATGGAGAAGAATCCTGCTTGCCTTACTCCCCAGCCTTAAATAAGATTTACATAAGGTGGAAATCTTTTGTTTCCCAGTCTTGACCTCCCCATCCTTTTAGTGGAAAATTATTAGAAGTCCAAGATAGTGTTTAGTACCAGGTGACAGGACCACCTGATGTAGTAGTGTCTCAGCTACATCCCAGGATGCCTCCCAGGCAGGAGAGAGATTAATATCTTCAGAGTCTTATTGTTTCTTCCTAATGGCCCATCAAAGCTGATGGCCTATTGTCTGGTGGGTGTTTCCCAAATACACACAGTTGTAATTGTGACAGCCAATATTCCTACAATATTCCTAACTTTACATACAGAAATGATACATACATACAAATTGGATAATCACATTCAGTAAATCATAACCTTTCCAACAATACCTTACAAGACCCATCTTGCATAAAATATATCTGTTATCCCTTATCCATATCAAAAACATATTTCCATAAAGAATATGTCATGTAATGTTACAGTATGGTATTCCCACCCTTACTTCTGTGCTGCTCCCTGCAGACCTGAGCCCTCAGTCAGCAACCACTACTCTCTGGCCGCCCATCTCTGAAGGGCACAGAAGTGAGGGTGGCATGGTATGATATTACCACCTTTACTTTTGTGCGGCTGCTGGCAGGGTGCTGTCTTTAGAGCTGGGCACCTGGCCAGCAGCCGCTACTCTCTGACCTTCCAGGTCTGATGGCAGTGCAGAAGTAAGGGAGGCAATACTGTGACACCCCTAAAATAATCTTGAGACCCACCTGAAACTTCCTTTTGGGACAGGACCCCTGGTCTCCCCTGTGAAATCTGTATAGTACAGGGTAAAAGCACTCAAAAGACCAGATTTCATGGGAGGAGACCAGATTTCACAGTCCCTGACGTGTTTTTCATGGCCGTGAATTTGGTAGGCTCCTACCTATCAGCTAACAGATACTAATTTGATAATTCATGTTATCAAAGAAGCAAAGTGGTTCGAAAGGGCCAATGTGAACTTAAAAAAAAAACAATTAGAACAGCAAAGTTTGCTACATATGAAAAATTAGACAAAAAGTTATGTTCTCTCTTGGTTTTAGTTTGTTCACTTTGTGCACATGACAATCAGTTTTACTCTTTCCTCTGTACAGAGTATTTACGCTATTTTCTGTGAGCATCTTTCACACTGCAGCGAGGAGAGCAAAATCATTTAGGTAAATATAGAAAAATACGATTGCAAGACCACAAACATTGGAAGAGGTATTCAGAGGCAGGCGTAGTTCCCAAAACTACTTTTAACTCATTTTTGCAATTAATCTGACTTTGGTAAAATGATGGTGGTAGGAAAAGTTTGGGCTAAATTTCCCTCCTAGTCCTTCCAGATTGTGCTGACATAAAGCTAGCTGTCCGGCAGCAGGAAATCCAGGAGGTGAAGGTGATGTTGGAACATGATCAAAACCTTCCTTCCATTGGGTCGCTGCTGGCAGCCAGCCTAGCCCCAAAAGTGGATGACACTGGCTGAAGTGACGTTGTGACCACAGAACTAGGAGATGTGCTATTTCAGTGCACTTTTACTGCCGCCTTCTTCAAGCGGTCTTTTGGAGCTTGCAGTGAAAACAAAAGCTGCCCTCACCATCCAGAAGCCCCAAGAGAGTGTGGCAGTGGAAACAATTTGCACCACCCTGCACTAGCCAGGGAGACTTTCACACCTTTCTCCTACTTTAAGGTCAAGATTTTCAGGAAGTCACTGGTGATTTGGAGTGTGTCAGTTTTTGGCTATCATCTTGAGACACCTAAAAGGGTCTGATTGTCAGAGCATGCGGGCTCAGCACTTTCTGAAAATTGAGCCCCTTTAAGAGGACTCAGGTTTGGTACCCAAAAGCAGAGTAACCCCAAACCACTATCCACTAATCAAATCTTGGTGTAAAGCTTTTAAATGGCTTTGGGATACCTAAATCTAGGATATATTTGGGGTACAGTTTCTGTACTTCTTATCTTTCTGTGATGTAAATAGTGGACCACATGCATAATATCTGCTCCTCAATGCTCTTGAAGTGCAGGCTAGAGGCAACTGAATTTCTCTCAACAAGTTCAGCACATGTTTAATTATGTGAGCTGTGTTAGTTACAAGAGTCACTGAAAAGTGTCAACGAAGTCCAAGTGCAGGCGTGGAAGATCCGTTCACTCAATATTTTAAATGGTTATAGAATGCTGGACAAAAACTCCCAGTTGCAGCAACGACAGGCCCAAGAGCTCAGAAAGGGCTAGTCACACCTCAAAAATCACGAGATCAACTTAAGAGTCACAAGATTTTTTGTAATAATGAATGTTGGGTACTTTTTCTTTGCATCTTGTTTTTTGAGCCAATAGGTTACACCGAAGTCCCATTTTCGAGCTTTTCTCTGTAACCACGTGGGCTAGAAAGTTACTTTGTTGTAAGAGAAAATTGAGACTCATGACTCCAAGAGATGGGGCTCAAAGACTGCCACCAAATATTGAGAGACTCATAATAAAATTATGAGAGTTGGCAACAATGCCATTGGCTATGGTGTGAGATCATGTCCCCATCAGCAATGGCTAGTAGAGAGACAGCTGTAATTGCTTTAGTTTTCCTCGGTAAATTCCAGTTCATATAAAGCTTCTATGACGGTGTAGGCCTGATCCTGCAAGTCCCAACTCACTGAAGTCAATATGAATTCTGAGTTCAAAAGATTTGCTGGTATATACTCTCTGTTTGGGGCTGAGTAGAACATCAATCTCATGTGATTTATAATGCAAAGGCATTCAGTATCCTACAGCACCTGGAACACACAAAGACAACCCAGAAATGTGCTGCCAGGTGTATGGTGTTGAGACAGGATATAATTGTATAGTATATTAAGATACCATCATATAGTTTATGAACCAAAACACTGTATCACGTGCTAATAGCATGTGTAAATACAGCTTATATTGTTGAATTAATTTGGGAAGTACAAAATGAATGTGACTAATACAGAATCCTGAGGCTTCTCTGTGAATTATTCATCAGGTACTAGATTTGACTTGGAGCCTTCTCTGCATCTTTCCAGAAATTATGTATGACTTAATGTATGGATCCACCGATATTCTGTAGATTAGTAGTATATAGCCTTTAGTGGTGCAGAGAAATTAGTGTAGCGTAGAATTTTTCTTTAAGTATGTGCTCAGTAGAATATACAGGGCCCACATTTAGCTCTGATTGTCTGGAACTCTCTTCTGTAGAAAATTGGTGCCAGTGATTCACTTTCTGTATTTGAAACGGTAGGACTGGGAAGCTTGCAACACCTTGCTTGATAGCTCAGATCTTCTTCTTTAGCATGGAAATAGCAACAGTTACAAGTTAATGGGAAGTTTTAAAATCCATTTGAGGGCTTCAGGAGATGCAGAATGCATCTTTGCTGTGCCTCCTGGAAAAGAAAAGATGGGGCACTTGTTCACAATGTGTTTGATAGTCTGGAGTTTTCTGCCTTTGCACCTTGATTCTCCATTTGTGCATCAAGTGCGTGCATCTTCCATTTAACTTCCTAACATGGTTTATGGTATTCACTGTCTTTGGCACTGATCAGTGGTGAGATCATATATTAGGTGCTTCTGGTTTATGCTGGAGCCTGCCCAATGCATCCGACTGACAGAAGAGCTTCTCCAGCTACCCAAAATGGTCAGCAGGACTTAAGGTAAGGGTGAAGCACGTGAACAAGGTTGTTGTTGAGCGGGAGCTTTTGGTTAGTGAGACCTTTCTTGTGCTTGTGCAATGTAGCCATCTCTCGCTGGAAGCAGGATGCATGAGGGGATGGTAAGCCAAGGCAGTCAAATGGACTTCAGAGTGCCAGGTACAGGTCTCACTGATACCCAGCTATATGTGGCTATAAGACCTGTTTGCAAGATTTTTCCCCAAACAGGTGCACAGTACTTGGCCATGAAGTAAACTAGAGCCACTGTTGTCATTCATAGTGTTTGGGCATTACAATCTCAGCTAGACCGTGATAGCTTTTGGATGATATTGATGTGACACTGTGTTATGGCTCGCCTGCTTCAGATGTTGTTGATAGGTAAGACTGTGATCGAGAGTGATTCCTAGGTAGTGCAAGGCTAGGATTGTGGGAAGTTGCCAGCCCACAGCTGTTTACATTCAACATCCTCTTAGAATTAGAATTGCTGAGATGGAAAGCTGATGACACCGCTTTTGATGGATTGGGTTTGGCTCCCTTGGCAAGAGTAGTTATCTATCCTCTTCAGATCAGCATTAAGGATGTCTTCTGCTTCCTTGAGTGTTACGGCCTGTGTCATTAGTGTCAGGTCATTGGCATAAGAAACTTGCGGCATGTTGTTTTGAGTACATCACTTATATAAGTTCAAACAGTAATGGAACCAAGCCCAGCATAAGCTTCTACTCCAAGCCTGGCTGTTCCTATGATTCCTACAGGATTTTCCTGCTGCTGCCCCAGTACCCTCTGACTGTAGCATGTCACATCCCTCTCTGATAGCCTGGGGGCATTAACAAGGTGCACAATGATTCGGCAGCACTTAGAACCTTGCTTAAAGTTGCTGGGTACCTTCTGCTAACAGCGTAGGTCAACAGAAGAGCCCTGCATTCCTATGTCAGATGATAGATTTTACCCACATCTCACTCAACCTGTTGTGTTTAGACGAACATGCTGGATCTAGGTGCTTTTTAAACTCCCTTCAGTCTGGGTAGGCTCCAGGCATTGTCTCTCCTCTAGGGCTCACTCCCTGGATATAGAGCAGTGAGTCTCAGACTTTTTTACTGATGACCCCTTTCACACAGCAAGCCTCTGAGTGTGACCCCCCTAATAAATTAAACACACTTTTAAATATATTTAACACCATTATAAATGCTGGAGGCAAGTGGGGTTTGGGGTGGAGGTTGACAGTTCACAACCCCCCATATAATAACCTCATGACCCTCTGAGGGGTCCCAACCCCCAGTTTGAGAACCCTTGATATAGAGTCTGGTACCCCTGCCCTCCACCCTAAAGCCAGCATGGCTGCCTCCTCACTAACACCTCATTAACTTAATCACACCTTCTCCAGAGCTTCACCCACAGGTAATCTAATAGATTAAGCCTTCAGGGATACATGACAGTTGAAGTAAATAAAATAGACACTGCATAGGCATTTCTAAACCAATCACTCTTTACTCTCAGACAGCAAAAAAGACACAGTAGAGTTATGGACACCTCAAGAATGAAGGTTGTCCATAACTTTGAAATGTTCCTAACTCTGAACAAAGTGTAGTTTGGGTTCTAGATGCAGCAGCTGACTTTCCAGGCCAGGCTTCAGCAGCAGCTTCCTTCCTTGGCTCAGACTGAGTTTGCAGGCTTGTCTTCCTCTTCTTCTTCTTCTTTTCTTCCCCCTCTCTCACAGAGAGAGAGAGAGAATACAGCACATCCCCCTTCCTGCGGTGGGGAGGGAGGGAGAGAAAGCAGCACAGTCCCCAGCGCTGCTCCTGCTTGGCTGGCAGCCCCAGCGTCTTCACCTCCTATCTATGGAGGTGAGGTGGGGACAGGCAGCCCAGATGTGTCTACCTCTGAGATGCAATACAGGCACAATACAGTATTTGCTTTTTTTGTCTCTGCTGTTATCTGATAGGTTATTTCCAGTTTCACATGGTGTCTAGTTGACTGGTCAATCCATAACTCTTGGAGGTTCTACTGTATACAGATCCAGGCAAAATATGAAGCACCTGTATGGAATTCCCTGCCTGAGTTTCCTCACTACTCAAGCATTTTTAGGGATTTCATAGAATCATAGAACTGGAAGGGACCTAAAGAGATCATCTAGTCCAGTCCCCTGCACTCATGCCAGGACTAAGTATTATCTAGATCATCCTTGACAGGTGTTTGTCTAACCTGCTTTCAAAAATATCCAATGATGGAGATTCCACAACCTCCCTATGCAATTTATTCCAGTGTTTAACCACCCTGACAGTAAGGAAGTTTTTCCTAATGTCCAGCCTAAACCTCCCTTGCTTCAATTTAAGCCCACTGCTTCTTGTCCTATCCTCAGAAGTTAAGCAGAACAATTCTTCTCCCTCCTTCTTGTAACAACCTTTTATGTACTTGAAAACTGTTATCATGTCCCTTCTCAGTCCTCTCCTTTTCAGACTAAACAAATCCAGTTTTTTTAACCTTCGCTCATAGGACATGTTTTCTAGATCTTTAATAATTTTTGTTGCTGTCCTCTGGACTTTCTCCAATTTGTCCACATCTTTCCTGAAATGTGGAGCCCAGAATTGGACACAATAGTCCAGTAGAGGCTTAATCAGCGCAGAGCAGAGCGGAAGAATTACTTCTCCTGTCTTGCATACAACACTCCTGCTAATATATCCCAGAGTGATATTTGGTTTTTTTGCAATAGCATTACACTGTTGACTCATATTTAGCCTGTTGTCCACTATGACCCCCATATCCCTTTTTACAGTGCTCCTTCCTAGGCAGTCATTTCCCATTTTGTATGTGTGCAACTAATCGCTCCTTCCTACATGGAGTACTTTGCATTTGTCGTTATTGAATTTCATCCTATTTACTTCGACCATTTCTCCAGTTTGTCCAGATCATTTTGAATTTTAATCCTATCCTCCAGAGCACTTGCAACCCCTCCAAGGTTGGTGTTGAGCACAAACTTTATAAGTGTACTCTCTATACCATTATCTAAATCATTGTTGAAGATATTGAACAGAACCCTGTGGGACCCCATTCATTATGCCCTTCCAGCATGACTGTGAACCACTGATAACTACTTTCGGGAATGGTTTTCCAACCAGTTATGCACCCACCTTATAGTAGCTCCATCTAGGTTGCATTTCCCTAGTTTATGAGAAGGTCATGCGAGACAGTATCAAAAGCTTTACTAAAGTTAAGATCTACCACATCTAACACTTCCCCATATCCACAAGGCTTGTTGCCCTGTCGAAAAAAGCTGTCAGGTTGGTTTGACATGATTTGTTCTTGACAAATCCATGCTGACTATAACTCAGATATACTTTATGCAAGATGGGTTTTGTAAGATGTCATTGGAAAGATTATAACTTACTGAATGTGTTTATTCAATTTGTAGGCATGAATCATTTTTGTATCTGAAGCTGAGAATATTGACCAAATCTCTGTATTTCAAATGTGCTATATTGGATGAGGCCAAACAATGTTAGTGGCTTACTGAAGAAATGAACATGAGCATAAGTATTACCCCAGGAGCTGTGTGCAATAGAAACCTCTCAGAGATAGCTCTACACAGTGAGAACTGTTTGACCCAGGTCACAGCAAGCAAACAAAAGGCTTTCCAGCAAGTGGGAGTGGGGAGGGGTGAGATATAAAAGAGGGACAATGACAACATGAGGGGACCTCACTCTCCCTACAACTACACACTTGAAATCACCTGAGGAACAAAGACTCAACAGTGGGAAGTGATGGTCCCAGGCTGGAAGGATTTTTAGCCTGTGTAAGAAAACCTGGGAAAACCAAGGCAACTCGTGCCTTAAGAATCTGCCAGCCTCTTTTATCACTCAGAGTGAGATTTACTAATTTGTATCCTACCTATCTACTGTGTTAAGCTCAGTCTGTGGCTTTTGTTTATTTACTAAAGTAATCTGCTTTGTTCTGTTTGCTATCCCTTTAACCATTTAAAATTCACCTTTTGTAGTTAATACACTTATTTTGTTCATTATTAAACCCAGTTTATGTAATTCTAATGGGGGGGTACATTGAGGAAGAGGGTGGATTTTTATGAGCTTGGGCTGTGCAGATTTTTCTATACAGTGTAAAACAGTATTATTTTGGATTTATCTCCCAAAAGAGGTGTGCACATGAGTGCTGGGGAAGTCCTCTCACACAGAGCTGACTTCAGTCTGTGTCTGCAGTGGGGTGTGACCCTACCTGTGTGTGTGTGCGTGCGTGCGTGCATGCGCGTGCTGCAAGAACCTAATTCAGCAAAGGGGAGGGGGAGAGAGATAGCTCAGTGGTTTGAGCATTGGGCTGCTAACCCCAGGGTTGTGAGTTCAATCCTTGAGGGGGCCATTTAGGGATTTGGGTCAAAAATCTATTTGGGGATTAGTCCAGCTTTGAGCAGGGGGTTGGACTAGATGACCTCCTGAGGTCCCTTCCAACTCTGATGTTGTATGATTCTATGAACCCAGGTTGGCTGAGCAGGAGAGACTCAGTTAAACCCCAGTACATCAGGTGGCATCCCAGAAGGGGGTCCAACCCACAACACCCTTCTTACGCCTGCCCATAGGCACTGACTCTGTGGGTGTTCTGGGGCTGGAGCACCCACAGGGAAAAATTAGTGAGTACTCTGCACCCACTGGCAGCCAAGCTCCCATCTCCACCACCACCAAACAACTGTTTGGTAGCAGTAGCATGCTCCAGGAGGGAGGACCAGGGTGCAGGGATTTGGGGAAGGACTTGGAAGGGGCAGGAAGATGCAGGACAGGATCAGTGCCTCATGGAAGGGGTGGAGTGGGAGTGGAGGCAGGGGGGTCAAGCACCCACAGGAAAGAGGGGAAGTCAGCACTCTATGCTCCTGCTCCCAAGCTCCCCTAGTGTTCTGATCCTCTGAGTCTCCATGTTTTCAGAAGCCAGTGCTAACATCTTGGTTCTTTGTTTCCCCTTCCCATTTTTAATACTCTCCAGTCCACTGCAGACAAGCTAGAGAGAGCTAGTTTTGCCTAGGTTTCAGGCACACCTTTGTTCTGCTAGGGCAAGGCTTACTGACTGGTTGATGGAGAACCTTAATGACCATCCCATTAAGAGGCAGACACTCAGGCGCCATCCCCCTCTCCCTAACACAAGAAGTATGATGCAAGTACACTGTAAAGACAGAGAGTTCATAATATCAAACAGAATTCGTAAGTTGTACACAGACAGGTCCCTCAAACCATTACAGACACACACTGAATGTCATCCCTGTGTGAAGCAAGAAAATTCCACTCTCAGTTGGTAGCTATTATTGATGGACTGGATAAAGAGTTAAACCTAATACACCACTGAGAGAAGCCAAAAAAGATTAGGCTTTGTGTATCTCTCTTTCTAATGGCTTTCTGTAATATCATAGAACTTATAGCATCATTAGTAAATACCATCTGCTATTGCAAAGAGATCTAACATCCAAGAAGTGCCTGATTCTGTGAAGTGTTGAGTGCCCATTGCAGCCAAATGAGAGTTGTGGGCATTCAGCACTTCACAGGACAAGATCCTCTAAGCCAGGCTGCCAGAAGCTGGGAGTGGACAACAAGGGATGGATCACTTGATTATCTGTTCCATTCATTCCTTCTGAAGCACCTGGCATTGGCCACTATCTGAAGACAGGATACTGGTGTAGATGGACCATTTATCTGGCACAGGATGGCCATTCTTAAAAGCCAGTCATGTACAGTATACTACAAATTATTTTGTATAATGGAGAATGAGAGCCAATACAAGAACGTAAGAATAGCCATGCTGGATCAGATTAAAGGTCCATCTAACCTAGTATCCTGTCTTCTGACAGTGGCCAATGACAGGTGTGCTAGAGGGAATGAACAGATAATCATCAAGTGAGCCATTCCCTGTTGCTCATTCCCAGCTTTTGGCAACAAAGGCTAGGAACACCATCCCTGCCAACAACGTCTTAATCAACCAGTGGTGACATGGCAAAACTTTGCATTGCATGGTGACTGCTGACTGAGGCTAACTGGAAAAAAAAATCATTCTGATCCTGACTCCCTCTAGCAATGATAAGGTAGGTATAACACTCTCAGACTTTTTTTTTTGAACATCAAAATAAGGCAAAGAGGGTGCTCAACAGAATAATGTTGTTATGGATCAGGCAATATCAGATTAAACTTGATGAGCTTAACTGTTACCCTTCATTTGAGAGAGACAAGGGGGGTGAGGTAATGTCTTTTATTGGACCAATAACTTCTGTTGGTGAGCAAGACAAGCTTTCAAGCTATTAAAAGATATTACTTCACCCACCTTGTGTCTCTAATATTCTGGGACTGACGTGGCTACAACTACCCTTCATTTAAGATAGTTGTAGAAATTAAAGTCCTTTATAGAACCAGGTAGCTGAAATAATAGATGCCCACACCCAAACACAGGCATAGGTCACTGCCCAAACTAAGAACTCTATTTTTATGGTATTGTATGTGTCATGTGGGCACAGGGGTTTTGTTGGATATTGCTTGGTGGAGTGGGTGAGAGAGAGAAAAAAAAACAGGACAAACACCAGAGAAATGGAGAGTGAAGCAGCAGAAAACAAGAGACACTGCCAGAACAAGCACTGGGAAAGGGACCCTGAGAAAAGCCTAGAGAGGGCTTTTGGGCTAAGTGCTGGCTGGAAAGGGGCTTGGAATTATAAGCAAACTGTTTCCTGCCATGTTCAAGGAACGTGAACCTTGTACATTCTTTAAAAATGAACAGGATTGCACCAAAGAAATACCTGACTTCATCAACAATTTCTCCTCCTAACCAAAGCAACTCACTGGATCCTGAATATTGGCTAACAGCTTGGGTCAAAAAGGCATCACAATATTAAAGACTGACTGACTGCAGATTAGGGACCTGATCAAAACCTGCTGAAGTCAATAGCAGGATTCCCTTTGGCTTTGAGGGACTTGGAGCAGGCCTCAAGACACTTGACAGAGGCAATGAGATTTTTTGAAATGTACATTACACATGAGAAGCACCTATATAAATATATCTAACTTTATATTGTGGGTTATTCTCTCCTTTCTTCAAAGCAAAAGAATTATCATGAAGTTTGCTCACATTTGGTATCAGATCAGTTCAAGATTACTATAAAAAGATTATTTATAACTCTGCATCGACATTTGTTTACTGTATTGATATCACCGTACCAGACTGTTGCTTTCTCAGCAGTTCCCACTTTTATTACATTTGTGATCATGTATATGGCTAGAGAACAAACTCTTTAGAGAGGGTTGCATACAGGATAATGAGTACCATAATACATTTAAGCTTCATATATACTCTTTGGCTAGCCTCAAATTCGTTTGATCTGTTGGATGTAGTTGCAAGCAACAGAAAAAAATGGACCTGAGTGACACATTTGCTTCTAATCACAGTGTATCTGTTGTTTCCCCTTCTTCCTATTAATGAATTCTGACACTGAAACAGATGTTGCCCTGTGAATTTCCTTTCATTATTTGATTTCCCCATCAATGCTGTTGGTTCATATTCACTGGATAAGAGGCAGAGATTCAGAAATGTTGACTTCTTTGTCATGTTTTTCATCTTTGTCATGTCCTGGAGTTTGCTAAATCCATCTTGCCTCAAGTTAGTGTGACATAGGAATGATTGGCTTTCATTTTTTATTTTAAAGTAATCGACAAGCTTTTGTTTCTGAAAACAAGATGGTCTATTGGCCAATGTACTGAGAAATGCTAAAACATTATAAAACTTAATTAGTGCCACTTTACATTTTAAACCTTACTCCCACCATGTGTACAGAAAAACTTAGGTTCTGAGCCTTGACTCCAACCAGTGAATGGCATGCAGCACTGTTAAACAGTCTTTGTGCTTCCTCTATGGCCACGTCCATACTAGGAATTAAAATAGATTTTAGATACGCAACTTCAGCTACGAGAATAACGTAGCTGAAGTCGAATTTCTAAAATCGAGGTACTCACCAGTCTGGACGGCGCCGCATCGATGTCCGCGGCTCTCCGTGTCGATTCCGGAACTCCGTTCGGATTGATGGAGTTCCGGAATCGATGTAAGCGCGCTCGGGGATCGATACACCGCGTCCAGACTAGACGCGATATATCGATCCCCGAGCAATCGATTTTAACCCGCCGATGCCGCGGGTTAGTCTGGACGAGGGCTATGTGTAATAATAGGGTTGCAGCCATTTAAATAGCTCGAGTCCTCTAATGCGACTCACTATGGCCTGTGTTTTGGAAGCCATCAGACACCAGTTGGAGCAGCAGAAAATATGTAGCTAGGCCTTGCATATTGGTGGCCATTTAGTAAACATAGCCTAGGGCTAGAGCACTGGAATGGGACTCAGGAGACTAATGTTCGATTCCCAGCTCAGCCACTGGCCTGCTAGGTGACCTTGGGCAAGTCATGTCCCTCCCCGTGCCTCAGTTTCTCCATCCGTAAAATGGGTATAATGAGGCTGACCTCATTCATAGGTAGTTATTACTATCAGCTGGGACCCAACTGTGCCCATGTGGTTTCCTCTCATTGCTGTGTCTTGCTCTTTACATGACAAAAACAATGTGGTTCTATTTTGCCCATAAAAAGGTTGTAGTTATACACCTGCAGTGGTGATGTCACAGTTAAGGCTGAAAGACACTTCGTGTTACATGTTGTGATCAACCCCTTCCACAAAAGGGTTCATTCCGTCTGCAATTCTGCGTGTGTGGTCTTCTTAATCTTCAATATTATTTGATGAAGTGTGAGTTGGATTGGACTAGTTATTTGTGAGATATTGAAGTTCCAGTTATGAATACATTTGTAATTATGGTCTATGAGCCAACTATGGTTTAAAGTTAGGATCCATGCTACCCCTGAACAGCAGATCTACCAGTGAAATAAGTAAGGGTTTTGCACAAAAATCTAGGGCAGAATAAAGCTTGTATGAAACATTTGAACCCATTCTAATTTTCTGATGAAATGACCTTTTTTAAAACTAAAAGCTTTCACAATAAATGTCCATATTTATTTTGAATTATTTTTGTTGAAACTGAAAATTGTGAATTTTCTTTCACTTCCCCCTCTCTCTCTCCCCCCCTTTCCGACTCTCTCTCTCTCTCTCTCCCCCCCCCCCCCCCCCCGTACATTTTCCTCCCACTGACTGCAGGTTTCTCATCTGGTTCCTCACTTTAAAAAAAGATAATCAATTTTTTCCTTGTTCCATTCTGTAACTTTCCAAAACTTCAGAGAAAACTTTGAAAAGTTCTAGAGTAGCAAAAGAAAAAGTGAGGGAGCTCCCCTGAACTCTAGCTATCATTAATTTTATTGCACTTGGAGGCAAAAGAAAAAGAGAAGTAGAGGGGGGAAGAAAATTCAAAGCTAAATTTAAAAAAAAATTTGTTTGTAAACAAATGAGTTTCAAACTCTGCAAAATGGAAACAATTTTTAAAGAGAATGGTCATTCCATTTTTCAATCAGCTTAAAAATAAATCTTTTGGCCCAAAGTGCCATGTTCTGATGTAAGACCCATGGAAAAGGACTCTGGGAGAAGAAATCTTCATGAGAATCCCCTCACAGAATTCCTGATTAATTTGTCAGAGGGCTGGATAGGGCTCCCTCCTGTGGAATAGACCATAGGACCCAGAGCTGGTGAGTTCCCAGGGATCTTTATGGATACGTGGGCAAACACAGCAGGTGACTTGTTCTGATCCCATGACTCCACACCAGCCCTCAGAGCACTTTCTGTCAGCCCAAGGCAGTCCAGCCTCAATGAAGCCATCTGCCAGGGACTCTCTGCAATGGTGACTGCCCCCTTGGGTGGGTCAGGGCGGCCTTGAGGAAAAGATAGCTCCAAGCCAATGTACATCCAGTCCCACTTAGAAGGTTGTGAGATATTGAACTACCAACTGGGATTCCATGTTTTCAAATCTATTTCTCTTTGCACCCTATCTCCGTCATAAAGTTACTGAATCTGTCAGGGGAGCTTCATGCTGGTTAGTCACAACCTATGGATCGCTATAGTCCCTGTAAGAAGGTGGAGCCTTCTGCAATCACCACACACTTCAGTCTGGCTTCCTGGAAATGGATTCTTCTTTCCTGCAGCCTGTCCACCTCTTGCCTGGGCTTCTGAGCTCCTTGTAATCCACTCCTCAAGCTTGAGGATGCTCGACAGGCCCAGCATTGCCTTTTAACCCCTTTGGCTCATTGTGGGGTTTGCATACCCATCCCACATAGGTTTGTGGGCTGCCATAGGCTTTCATACACAGGCCTCTCACACATCCCAGCACAGAGGATGACTGAAGGTGGGAGTCTCTGGAGCTTTGGGAATTCTCATTTGCTGCTGAACAGTTCATAGGCACTTGGGGAGAGCCGTGCAGTAAGTTAGAACAGTTGGGTTTCCTGCCCATCTCTAGTGGATAGGTAGCCGGGGGGAGATAGCTCAGTGGTTTGAGCATTAGCCTGCTAAACCTAGCATTGTAAGCTCAATCCTTGAGGGAGGCCATCTAGGGAACTGGGGTAAAAGTCTGTCTGGGTATTGGTCCTACTTTGAGCAAGCAGTGAGACTAAATGACCTCCTATAGTCCCTTCCAACCCCAATCTTCTAATAATGGCTTCTTTGTAGAAAGCTAGAACAGAGATGGGCATCTGTTAAAAGAGCTTTCCTGTTCAGACATATCTTTTTATAAAATCTGAAGTCCAGGTCCTCAACCAGTTTTTAAGTCACTGGGAGGTCTCTCTGAGTAAGGACTTGGGTAAAACCTGAACAAGGACTTCAGGATTTGGCCTTCTGGCTCTTAGTCATTTTGTCCTGTGTGCTGCCCAGAACAGTATCTCCGGAGCTCTATTTTTGCTTGCTTCTGTATGGCTGCTGGCTGGCTGTACTTTGCAGCCCAAAGCCCATCAGATGTTGTTTGATGTCATAAATAGCAGCTGGCAAAGTATTAGGATGCCCATGGAACAATGGGATTGGGAAACCTGCATCATGTGACACTGTGCCTGCCCCATGAGGCATTGCAAACCCTTCCCAGAAGCACCCTGTGGCCAGTTGCACAGTGGGATAGCTATCACAATGCACTGTTGCAAGAGCTGCTACTGTGGATGCACTCCAGCATCACAAGGAGCACAATATGGACACGCAACAGAGGTTTAATTCCAGCATTTTAATAAAAGTGGTATAACTTGTGGTGCAGGAACTTGCCACTGTAGACATACCAGGAGTATTTACTCACAGCCCCTGTAAAGACACGTTGTAAATTGTGAGAAGACAATGTCCTAGTTTAGACTTGTCCAGTCCTTCCAAATAGCTAAGAAGTTTAGTTATGGATAAAGGGATGTGCCAGTAAGTGTAGATAACACCAATGCAGTAAAACAGACGGAGAGCTGTATGTGAACTGGATTTTATGTTTCAGGGAGAGTGTCACGATTTTAAATTTTCTTCAGTTCCAAAATGCACTGAAAAAAAAATGAAACAAAAACCAAAAAACTAGAAATTTCTCAGGAACCATAATTCAGAAAAAAGTGTAATTTTGGGTCAAAACATTATGTCAATCAAAATGTTTCATTTCAAATTTCATATGATTTTTTTAAAACATTGAAACAAAAAAGTCATTTCAAAATGGAAAAAAAAACAAAAACCGTTCAACCCTACTGAGATCATTCTCCCCCCACCCTACAGTTTCTTTTGAAATGCCTAAGGCAACACGTTTCCACAAAAATTTTTTTGCAGTAAGAGCTGTAAGAGTAGGCTGAATTGTTTGTGTCCTATCTCTAAT
The DNA here is from genome assembly GCF_007399415.2 of Gopherus evgoodei. Taxonomy (NCBI): domain Eukaryota; kingdom Metazoa; phylum Chordata; order Testudines; family Testudinidae; genus Gopherus; species Gopherus evgoodei. The sequence continues at coordinate 30,617,184 of NC_044323.1, forward strand.
TCTCTTTGCTTTGGTTTTCTTGGTTCTTACAATACTAGTACCTTTCACAAAGGAGGATGACTATATAAAAATAGCAAACGCTAATATTCTTCACTCGATCATTGATATTCTACCTGATCATTAGCATTTTAAAAAGTAATGCAGCATAACATTTATGTTCACTTCAGTCTTAATGGTGAAATGAGAAGAGAGCAAAGTGATCCACAATGTTTGAGAAATTTTACATGGTTACACAGACAGCAAACAAGATGAGGAATATTTTATTTCTGTGCAGTTATTGCATTAGATAGAATATAGACAGTCTCCCCCAGCAGCTAGAGATTCCTATGAGGAAAGTCAGTGCCAATAATACATAATTTGGCTATGAAGAATCTACTTTACACATCTGTGTGGAACAATTCCAAACCTAATCTAAAAAACAGTGATCCTCATAGCAGTAACTTTAACAGCATACATGACCATTAACCTTCTGATAGCCACAGAATAAATACAATGTGTCACAGAGCAGAGTATGTGAGGTTCCCTCAGGTAATAATTTGTGTTCAATTTAGGGAGAAATATGTTTTCTATTTATGTAGCCATCATGCATTCATGGGAAATGGGAGGAAATTAGAGGCAAAAATGCACCCTCATTGATCTGGTAGAAGTTATTCAGTGATTGCGGGAAGAGGGACCCTAAAGCATGTGCCCTTATTGGAGGCTAGGAGCAATTCTTTACCTAGATGCCTAGGGATTACTATTTAAAAAAAGAAAAAAAAGTTCAACTTCCCTGTCACAGGCAAGAAAGGGTCCAGAAGAGAAAATGGAACATGTTGCCCAGTCAGAAGAAGACCCCTCTGTAAAGGCAGAAAAAGTTTTCCTTTTCTGTCTGCTTTTGTGAAGCAATGGGGGGCAGGAGTCTCAATGAAACACAGGAAAGTTGGCTTGGAGATGGATATACCAGATAGGATCATATCAAATTGAGAAAGGCCTGTACTGTGAGTGGAAGAAAGAAAAAAGATGGCTATAGGTGTATGGGGGGTGTATTTTATTTTTTAAGTCACCTCTCTGTTGTTGAGTTCAGTGATCCATCTTCTGTTGGTTAAATTAACGCTGCAGAAATAGACAGCTGAGGGAGAAAGGGAGAATCTCAAATTGGGCCAATTCCCAGTCTTACAACTCTGACCTGTAAAATGTTAACAATTTGTAGTATTGGTAGCCTGACTTCTCAGCTTTAACTACAGTGGTAAGTGACAATCTCCAGAACCATGCAGTCTGGATCTTTTTATCCTATGGATCCGAAAGGCGGACCATGACACCACAGAATAAGAATTAAGGTTTTTCCTATACCACATCCTTATAAGGGCATTTATTATGAGAGTCTTTCGCACAGAAATCAACAGGAGACCAGTATGAATTTTGAAGCAAGCCAGCTGTTTACCCTACCAGTAGCTTGGAGCCCAGTAGAAGTTCTTCCATCTCATTTGTGCTCAAGCCATGCAGGTTGTGGCCAGGCAGGGGTCAGCTCTTAGACAGTGACTGATTAAAGAGGCGTTACGGAGTATCTGAGAAGCTGCCAAAATGATTCATATTAATAAAAGATACTTTCAAACATTTGGAGAATCTGAGTGCTGTGAAATCTCACTCTGCTTTTTCATTTCCCAGGAAGTTGAACAAATGAGCAGACTCCACACCAGAATTTCATGAACCTAAGAGATCCTGAATCTAGCCATTGCTAAAACCCAGACTTGGCTCCCTGATTGTAACTGGAAACAAGCAGTTAGAAAAAGACCTGATTACAGCAAGGAAGATAAATTTCATCACTCCCAATTTCAGTTTTAGTGAGATCATCCTAATGATGAAGAGACCTCCATGGCTAATGAGTGAGAAGACCTGGATTCTTCAGTGCTCCTTGTAGACCATAAAGCTTTATGATGGCCCTGTACTATTCTGAACACCACAATGACCTAAGTGCATGTCTCATTCTACACTGGTCTGAACTTGCTCATGTGGTTCCCTTGCAATTGGGTTCACGTGGCTCTCTCTCACTTTCCAATGTTGTCAGTCACAGGAGGCCCAGAAGCAGCTGGGAAAACAGTCCCAATTTCAGTGGACAGTCAGGGCACAGGATACGTCGAGTTCATAGGCCGGTTAAGTCCATTTCTGCCCACAGCTTGACTAAATAATCCTATATCCTCTAGAAGAGCACAGAGAAGTATTGCAAGAGCTCCAGAACATACAATTCTTTCTTCTTGCTTACACAGACCAGTCAAATAAACCCCAAGAGAAACAAAAACATGCATATCCTATTCCATAGGGCAATTCATATATTCTTTTAATAAAGATATTTATTGTACTTGAAAATGTATGTTGGGGAGAATCACTTTCTGAATGGGAACAGAGTATGCTCAGGGGTCAAACTGGAGTTGTGGGTTTATGGTGAACCTCAGCTAAACCGATTAGTTATCTGAGAGAGTGAAAATGGTGGCACAAAGCTGCAAAAATGTGGTTTTACGTGGCCAAAATTACAAACATCACATTAGAGATGTCCCAGCATCTCTGAGCTTTTCTTTCTTTAGCAAGTGCATGATCAGTTTCCTGTGACCTGTGTTTTCAGTTACAGTTTCCTCTCACTTCTCTCCTTGGAATGCATTTCTTTTTCACAACCATGACACCAAAACAGAAAAATAAAATGCAACTAAATTAAAAACAAATATATGTAGCCTTTGCTCAAGTTTTGCTAATCTTCCGGGGGAGCCAGACAGGAAATTTGTACATCAGCACTTACTGACATTGTAAACTCCTTATTTCCTTTACAGCTGGTTGAGCTTGGCTTCTTTGACATAATGGGGGAAATCTAGTTTTCTGTTTGTTGTATTGTTGGAGGTGCTCATGTCTTACAGCTGCTATTGTACTCTCAGATTAATTTTAAAGAGAGAGTCATCTCTCTTGTATACTGGTTACCTCCTGAAAAAGGAACCTTCAAAAATATCTGACTTCTTACATCTATACATGCATGGGGTAATTTTTTTTTTTTTTTTTAAGAATGAGAGGATGAGAAAACAATCCAGATTAGAGCCCCTGATGAATCTCTGAAAGGGAAGAGAATAATTAGCATACCTGACAATCCTCAGAAAGCCTGGGTAATTCTGCATGTGGGGCCTAGCTGCAATGGTGTTTGGAATTTTAGAACACATTTCTGAGTACTGCACTGATAAAGCACTTGGTATCATGGGATCTGGGTACTCTTTGTACTTGGATAGCACCTCCCACCTCAAAGAACTTCTATGAACTTCAGTTCATTAAAACGCATAACACAAAGGTGAGATAGGTCAATATTATGATCCTCATTTTACAGAGGAGAAAAGGGGGTACAGAGCAGTTAAATACGTGGCTTGCTCAAGGTCACACAGGAAGTTTGAGACAAAGCCAGGAATAAAACCCATAACTTATGACTCCCAGTCCTGTGTTCTAGACAGGAGACTGCTCCCACACAGAGGGCAAGGGCAATGTCCAGCTAGAAAAAGCTTAGCAGGATCCTTTTGTCAAAGCAGGGGCTTCTCCTTCATTCATCTAAGATAGCAACTCTTGTGTAGACAAGCCTTGAGTTAAATGATTGCCAATTAAAACAAGGTGGTGGAGCTCAAGCTCACCCAAAGAGTGTTGAACAGAAGGTTTAAAATGAAGTACAGCTCGACCCACATATCCCATTCTTGACCTGGAGCTCCAGGGGCATTTGGACCCCATGGCAATCCCCTGCCCAGCCATGTGGGACTGTGGAAAGAATGGCAGGGAAGGGCCAGCCAGAGACTGAAGCCAGTCAGAGCAGCTGCAGAAGTTGTTGAAGGAAGGATTCACAGCTATAGATGTCAAAGTATTTTCTACAGTTTTCACTCTTGATATGCTCTTCCTTCTGCTGATTGCTGATTGTTCCAACCTACCCATTCCCCTGTCTCTTCACCCAGAGTTGGCTCCAGCTTTTTTGCTGCCTTAAGCAGCGAATCAAAAACAAACAAACAAACAAATCTGATTGAGCTGCCGCTGAAGTCCCGGACATGCTGCCCCAATAACGGATGGAGTGCTGCACCTTTCTGTTGGCCACCCCAGGCACCTGCTTCCTTCGTTGGTACCTGAAGCCAGCCCTGTCTTCACCTCAGCCTCACTCCACCTCTGCCCCTTGTACCTCCTCTGTTTCCTCCCCTCTCCTCTTTTCTTTTAGTGTCCCCTCTCCCTTCTCTTGTCCTTAGCTAATCCCCTCTTTACTAAGCGTGTCCCCAAAATCAGAGCACTAGCATAACATTTGCCACTCCCATATTGTTCACTTTGTTTGCGTGTTATATCACATTCCTCTACTCTGGATTTGGCTTGGCTATTTAGGGTATGACTACATTGTGTAAGGAGACTGTTGTCCGCTTACTAAAACTCAGTGGGGGAGTTTTGGTTGGCTAGCTGCCAGTACCAAAAGAAAGGGAAAAGGTCAAATGAGAAATCTGGACCCTGAGACTGACAGTCCTCAGGAACAATGGGGAGAGGCCAATGCTCTAGGTCACCTGATTGACAGAGCAGGCAGGTTAATGAAGGAGTCAGGAGGGTCCTGTCCTGTGTGTGAGCTGGAATTGCCTGGGTCAGACAGAGTGGGGCTGAGCTAAGGGGAAAGCAAGGGACCAAGCGGAGCTGGGAAGCAGAGCCATGCTAGCCAGAGGGGCCAGAAAAGCAGCCCAGTGCTGGGAGCAGAGTCACAGAGCAGACCTGTGCTGGGAGAAGAGCTGTAGCAACCAGAGCCACAGGGGCCAGAGAAGCAGCCCAGGGAGCTGGAGGCAGAATGGAGCTGGAGCTGAGGCAGAGCCGGGTGCAGTGAGCAGCTAGAGAGAGTGAGGGGGACCCTGGGCAGTGGGCCCAGTGCAGAGAGATGCCCCCAGCCAAGAGGCTTTGCAGGCCAGATTTGGAGAGGTATCAGAACCCTGATGGCGGGGGCAGTGCTGGGGAGAAGGGTCCTGCCACCTAGAGCCTGAGGGCGTGAGGCCACCGCCAGAGCAAGTGTCTGACCTGCAGCATCCCTGCAGCACATCCAGGGCCTGAGAAGGCGGCCTGGTACGTGTGAGGAACAGACTGAACTTCCCTTACGTTGCAGAGACGCTGGTTGTTATGTCCCTGTGCCACAGAGTGACATGTTTTCCTTTCACCTTTCCCATTTTTTCCTTTTTTTAAAGTTGGTTGCTGTTTAATAAATTGTATTTGCTTTGAACTGTATGTAGTGATCAGTGGGTCAGGGAAGCATCTAGTGCAGAGAGAGCACCCCAGAGTGGGGACACCCTAGCCCCTGCCCTAAGTGACCATGACAAGGTTGGGGGTTGAGCCCCCCAGGAGTCTTGGGTCCAACCTTGTTGGGGTTATGAGGACTCTGTCACACAGAAGAGTGGAAGAGGAGCCATTGAGGTCAGGCTGGCCTCTGAGTAAAGGAAGTGGGAGTGAGGACTTGGATCCTTTTGCTAGTCCATTTCACTGGGGAGTGTATAAGCCAGGAAAGTCCCCCACAATAGTGGGACCATTCCCCCACTTACAATTGCAATTAAAAACCTGTGGCTGGCCCATGCTAGCTGACTCAGGCTCAGGGGGCTGTTTAATTGTGGTGAAGACATTCGGGCTCGGGCTGTAAGGTGGGAGAGTCCCAGAGCTCGGGCTGCAGTCAAAGCATGAATGTCTACACAGCAATTAGACAGCCCCTTAGCCAGAGACCTTTGAGCCTGAGTCAGCTGACACAGGTCAGCTACCAGTGTTTAATTGCAGGGTAGACATATCCAGTGATTGTTAATCTTTTGAGGCAGGGACTGTCTGCTGCTCTGTCTTAATTCAGTGCCTGGCACAATGGGACCCTGATCTTGACTGGTCCCTAAGGACTACCATAATAAACATGATTAATAATAACTGTGTTTGTAAAGGCTAAGTCTGGACACTCCCCAAATATTTGGCCCATGATACAAATACTTGTGGTTTACCCTACAACTAATCCTACAGGCAGTTACCCTGAGCTGTAAACCACAAATACCCTGGAACAGACATCTGGGGAGTGTCCAGACTAGCCTTTATGAATATGTTAACTACCTTCAGTTAATTGGGTAACTAATTAACTCAAGATAAACATTCTAGTGTAGCCATATCTTCAGAGTCTTGTTTAACTCCCCTTTGGTAGCATGCAGATCACACACAAGATGGGAGCACCCTGCTAGCAGGCTGTCATGGGTGTGTCTGGCTACCATTTGGCAAACACAGTCAAGTTTCTTGTATTCAGTTCAGTGCTACACTTCAAAGCTGCATGAGTTTATTGTCCAACTGATTTAAATAAGAGTCTCACAGCTGCAGTCTTCTCCCACCATTCTGAAAAACATCTACCTGCCCTGATAAATAGAATTGCATGTCCAGTAAAAACTTGCACACTCTATTATTGCATTTATCCAAAGAGATGACAAATCCCTGCTTTCAAATCTTCTCACGCAGCAGATGTATCTTAGGGTTTTGTCCTGGGGCCCAGCACTGAGATATCTGAGCACCTAAAGTTAGATGTGCTGATTAACAATGAAAATCAAAATGACTGAATGAATATTTAACCAAAGTTCTTTTGTGTGTAATGTTAATAGTAAATGTTCAAAAATTAGAAAAAATGTATATACTGTATGCACGTGCCAGGTACACAGCAGTCCAGATTCTGATCTCATTTACACCAATGTGAAGTCAAGGCAAGAACACTAAGTCAGTAAAGCTTAACCAAGATATCAAACAGATAAATGCTACCATCCAGGTGTGGATATTGAGTCATCCAGGATTAGGTGGTGTTTGTCCCCTGGACCGGTGCATAAAGAGGATGAGAGGGAAAAAGGAGCCTTTTTAATTAGGTTCCCCTGATCAAGAACCAGCAACCAGTATTTGTGCTCAACATGGCACAAACCTTGAAGTATCCAATATTTTCAATAAACTTGTGGTTAGTGCACTGGAGATCTGGAGATGAACTCCAGAGATCTGGGTTCATTTCTCAGATCTGCCACAGACTTTGAGGCCAGGTCCACACTACAGCGTTAAATCGATTTAAACAGCGTTAAATCGATTTAACGCTGTAACTGTCCACACTACAAGGCACTTAAAATAGATTTTAAGGGGTCTTAAAATCGATTTCTGTACTCCAGCTAAACGAAAGGAGTAACCCTAAAATCGATATTACTAAATCGATTTAGGGTTAGTGTGGACGGATATCAAAGTTATTGGTCCTATTCTTTTACTGAGCTACCCAGAGTGCACCGCTCCGGAAATCAATGGTACCCTGGGACCATGGACGCACACCACTGAAGTAATGTGCCCTAGTGTGGACGCGTAAAATCGATTTTATAAAACCTGTTTTATAAAATCGATTTTACTAATATTGATTTAAAGCTGTAGTGTGGACGTAGGCTGAGACACCTTGGGCAGGTCACTTCACCTCTCCAGGCCGCACTTCCTGATGTGTAAAGAGAGATTCTTCTCCAAGTTATTCTCCTTTGTCTGTCATATTTCAAGGGGGAAATTATCTGAGTGGCTGAAGAGGAAGACAAGAAATGAAAGGAAATAAATACTAATTGCGCCGGTCCCTAGAACTTTGGAATCTAATAGATTTGACTTTTTTTAAAAAAAGCTAAATTTTTAAAGGTGGGCACGACAGCTGATCCTATACAAATATAGACACAAAAATCTGCATTTGCAAGTACAAAGCAGGTAACTGCCTATGAAACTGGGTAGCTGGTAGGTAGACAATTACCCAGTTTGTGAAAACAAATGTTCATATCTGGAAGTGCACACATTATGCTGACCTTTGAAAATTTATTCCAGAGGCCTAAATATTCAGTGATCATCTTACGTGTGTACAGAAATATTTGATTGTGCAAATGTAGATTTTGTATGCGCAGAAAGGAGGCCTCACATTTGGGGATTTTAAATAAGTGTTGCCCCAATATTGTTAAAGAAAAGGGGATCTCTAATTTTTAGTTTTGATTTTCAAAAGGTGTTCACAGTCAGCTTTAGAAAAGAGTTCCCAGCCCAGCTGGGACTGGCTGGTTGGTTTAAGTTTGCTGAGGGGCTTTAAATGAAATAGTGTTACTGTTATGCCCTGTAGCTTAATACAACTTCCGTGCTGATTTCTGTAACTATAACAAATATCCCTTGTTTTCAGGAACAGGTTCCAATTTATGCATTCAAACAGGTCTGGATAAGTAGCAAGCAATGTGAAGCATCTACACTTACACTGTCTAATTCATTTCCCCTTATTCCTCAGACTGCACTGTCCCCGTAATTTCCCGGGGGTGGCATGTCATTCATCGTGTAGCGGGTGCACTTGGACAGAAAGATCTAGCAATGTGTTAATAAAAGCCCAGATAAAGAAAAAAAAAAGAGAGCTGGCTTGGCAATTGCTATAAGAAATATTGTCTCTAGGAAGTTCAGTACTGCACTCTGTGGCATGATGTGTGTGTGGGGTTCCTCTCATATATACAAATAGTATTTTTTTAAAAGAAAAGTCTTTAATGTTTGCAGATCCATTCTGAACTGAGCAAATGGGGAATGCATCTCTTTTGTCATAAGGGGTGAATATTTGTATTCCTGCGGAGCTAACACGGTCTATGCACCATTTCAATTAGAGCTGTGAGAATAATGGATTTTTCAGTTAGCTGGCAATTCCAAAAAGTCCGGAAAAAAAATGGTTTGCAGTTGAATCAAAAACAATTTTGTTTCTGAAATTTTTGACAAACCAGGAAGCCAACAGAAATCCTCTTCAGGTCAAATAAAAGCTTTCAAGTGAAATGTTATGTGAATTTGAGTGATTTTAATGTTTTTGAATTTTAAAAATAAAATGGAAGGACATTTAGAAATAAAAAGGGGTTTCAAACTGAAAAAATAGAGACTTTTCATTCAGAAGACATCTAAATGAAATGTTTTGTCTTTCAGATCCCTCCCCCCAAGATGAACAAATCTGGCAAAAAACATAAATTCACAAAACATTTCAGTGTTGCTGAAGCTCCATTTTTTGCTGAATAAAAGTTCCAGCCAAAACTTTTTGCCCAGCTCCAATTTAAATCTGCATGGCTTAAGCAGGTCTTGCCTTGGCCTCCACAATGGGTGATTTTTATCCCTGGCAAAGGGAGAAAGTCTAACCTTTTCACCAAGTCTTTGTACCTAGACTCTTAGGGCACCTCATAAACATAGTATAACTCCTTTCTGCTTGGTCAAACGCAACATTATGGCAGCTGTTACATCCCTAAGGCTGTAGTGGCATCTGCAGTACCTGTCTCCTTTCCTGCTAGACATTAGCCCCTGCATGGGATTTAGGTAGCCTCAGATTTACTGGATCTGATGTTGCTCTCCATATGCTTATAGAAATATGCTTATGAATATGACATAACTGGAATATGTTTTACACTAAGTACCCCTTGTATGGTGTCATTAGAAAGCTAGTAATCTACTAAGTGTGTTCATCCTATTTGTTTGCATGTATTATTTCTATATCTGGAGTTAGGAGAAAAATATATAAACTTGTATCACTAATGTAAACACATTAAGTAGAGGCCATTAAAGGTGCTCCAGAAAAAAAATCAGTTGTAAATGGCCTTAGTTATTTGAAAGCCTTCCTGTGAACATGTAGGCCAGCCCATGGGGAATGGAGACTAGGGTCTTACAGTGACATGTGACCATGTCACCTGATAATGAAACCCATCTTAAATCTGGTATTTTTCCATTTAGAAGGAGAGGTGGGGACCCAGAGAGAAAAGATTCCTGCCTTGTGCCATACCTATAAAAGGGGATGGAGCAGGACAAAAGGGGCTGCCAGTCATGAGAAAACCTCAGTTCACCACCTGAAACGTCTGCTGAAACAAACAAGGACTGTACTAGGGGAAAGGATTGGGCCCAGACTAGGATGGAGTTTAGTCTGTGAAAGAAACTTATCGGAACATCTCAGAGGGTGAGATTTACCTGTAAATAGTTTCTTAATGTATTAGGCTTAGACTTGTGTATTTTATTTTGCTTTGTGACTTACTTTGTTCTGTCTACTACTTGAAACCACTTAAATCCTACTTTTTATACTTAATAACATAACTTTTGTTTATTAATAAATCCAGAGTAAGTGATCAACACCAGGGGGAGCAAACAGCTGTGCATCTCTATCAGTGTTATATAGGATGGATAATTTATGCATTTGTCCTGTATAAGCTTTATAGAGAGTAAAACAGATTTATTTGGGGTTCAGGCTCCCAGAAAGGCTGAATACTGGGCACCGGGAAAATCCCTGTTAACTGAGAAGCCCCTGGGCTGAGTGAATCTCAGTTTCAGTGAACTGCAGAGAGACGTGGCCTAACCTCTGGGTCTGTGCTGGAGTGTCTAACTCAGCAAGACAGGAGTGGAGGGGCACCTGTTCTGGCAGAAGGGTTTTCTCAGTGGTATCTCAGCTCATGCAGTGACAGTCTTGACGGGAGTCTCGTGACCAAACCCGTCATACTAGATACACCTCTGCTAATCCTCCAAACTCTTGTGAGGTGACCCCCTCCCTCAGATCTTCACTCCGTGGCATGCATAGGGTACAAACCCCCTGAACGGGATTCCCAAACCCTTCTCTGCTCCCACATAGCTCTGCTCTGGGCAGGGTCCTGTGAGGGTCCAGAGGGAGAGAAGGGGTTTGCGCCACATGCCAGTTCTGTTAGCTAGGTGCCAAGTTGTATAGATTGAATAGTTAAGAGAAGGAGATGCTACTGTAGTTTTAAGAATAAATCCCCTTTACAGCTACAATCCTGTGCATCCAAAGAGCAGCATAACCCAAGAGACCAATGCAGAAAGCTAGAGTGGGGTGAAAACTTCATTACAGAGAGAGATTCATTAGAGAGAGAATGAACAGATTCCTGTATGTCCAAGCACAAGTAAATGTATTAATGTTGGGTCCAAGTGCCCTGCTTTGTCTCATGACAGCATCTTCACAAATATCTGAAACATTTGTTTTCCTTCATGCAGCCTCGCATGCCACAAACCAGCACCAAGAAATACAAGCTCGTCGCTTTTTAAGTATGGCCATATGAGGAAATAGTCTAACAACTAGCTGGATTGCAAGTCTGGCAGGAAGATAAAAATGAACATGGGAATATAAGGGAAATGAGAGAGAGTGTAGAATAAAAATTGCCAGGACATAGGTTGGGCAGAAAAGATTGCTTTTGCAGTGGCTCTGAGGAACCCAGTTGATCATATCTGGACTTACCTGGAGAGGACTTTGGTTACTGAGACTTTAATTGGAACTCTTAAGAGCTACCTGTGGACTCTACAAAAGGTTTTTATAGAGTCCTATATGAACCAAGTGAGCTGTCAAAAGGCATTGAGCTAACTCTTGTTCAAGAGGGCCTGAACGTCTAGTCATGGGAATGCCACACCAGTACCAGCAGGAGGAGCAGCCATGTGTGTTAGGAGGATATATTATATATAGCAAGCATACTGCAGATAAAGGGATGGCAAACATGGCAGAAATCAGATGAAACATATAGCCAAGTGTCATGGGGCGTGCCACTCACTGCTGCGCTGGCACCTCCTCCTGGTCACTCTGGGGATTAGCGCTTGAGGTTGACTCCCCTTTCTGCAGTTTGCACTCCGTCATACCACCTCTCTCTGGTCTGCAGCTCCTCTCTCGCTCCAGGGTCTGCAACATCTCCTTTGTGACTCAGTCCTCCACCTAGGTCACTCATCATTCCCCTTTCCAGGGTACCAAAGTCTCTCTCCGCACTAGCAGTCTCCCCATTCACTACCCTTCCACTCTATGCCATGCCTGCAGGGGCTGGTGGAGGAAACCAGGCCCACTCCAGGTTCCAGTCCAGGGTCCCTCAACCAAGCAATTCTGGTCTTTCCTTTCTCTGCCCTCACCACTCCTTCCCTGGACTGTTTCCTACATTTCTGGTTCCCCTCCTTTCTCTGGGCATACCAACGCCAAACCTTCCACCCTCATGCCAGAGAGCTACGGCAGCCTGCTCACCCCTGCAGCCTCCAAACACTGCTCCCTCTTCCCAGAGGGTGGCTGTCCTTTCCCAGCAGCAATAGGCCCTGGCTGTTCCTGCCCAGCTGAGCCTGCTTTCAATTAGCTCCTTGCTCCCTGACCTCTTCCAGGTGCAGCCTCTTGAGTTAATAGGTCTCTCTGGCCACCTTAACCCCTGTCAGTCCCATGTGAGATGGACACCCCATCACACCAAGATCTTCAAAAATGACTAGTGATATTGGGATGCCTCAGTTTTTGGGTCCTAGTTGGGGTCTCAGAAATGGCCCTGATTTTAGAGGTCAAGTGCTCAGCACTGTCTGAATTCCAGAGCCTTTCAAAAGAATTTCAAGCTGGGCACCCAAAATCACAAGTCACTTTGGAAATACTTGGCCCAAAATCTCAGATTTCTCTGTAGACAGTAGTATCCCAGCAGTCTAGGGCAGCAGTTCCCCATAGAAAGGTGGCAGACACAATATTAGAGGCAGATAGTGTGGCTAGAGGATGCAAGTTCACATAAAAGTCACATTTTATTTTCAGAGGATCAATAATTTGTATGGAGAAGGTGCATATGGGAGCCCAGCTGCAAAGGGTCACCCGTCTGAGGCTCCCTCAGGAGTGCCAGAACTGCTGGCACACAGAGACTGGGAACGTCTTGGAGCTTCAAACACAAACCAGCCATCTCCTTGTGGAGGACCTCCCAGTGACCCAGGGTCCCTTGTAGCTGCAGACTTGGCAGCTTGGGTTAGCTGGCCCCACAGCACAGATTTTTTTCCTCTAAATATTATGGTTTTCAAGGGTGTTGGTTTTAGCTGTTATATTTGGCAGGTTTCCTTTATTGCCTTTAGCAATAATGACTTACTGATAGGAAGGAACATTTCAGGATGTTAACAGCCTACTCCGGCACACCTACTTTGTCTCTCCTGAAGAGAAAACCTCCACACACATGCCTCTCACTTACTACCCGGCCCACATAGGGGGCTAAGGAGCAGCAGAGGCAGAGCTGGCAACTGGTGTGCAAAGCGGTATATGAAGGGGAAATGTCCAACTCCTCCAGCATGCAGAGCAGGCATTTCTATGGACAGTTATTTTTTTCTAGGATGTGCTGGAGGGTGAGGACTTACTATAGTAAGGTTTTCCTGATGCAGAAGAGTTAGCTCTGACATTTATGGCAGATTTATCTGTCCAAACACTAAAGGCCAGATTTTCCAAAGAGCTCAGGCTCCCATTTAGAGACAGAAAAAGTGGCCAGTTTTGAGAGACAGAGCTCAGAATGTTGGGTGCTCAGCTCTTTGGGAAATCTGGCCATAAAGGATCTTAGTGGACCTCCTAGTTGGTTTGCCTTGAGCTCTTTGGAAAAATCTAGCTCTAATTTGAAAATTACAAATGAGCAGCCAAATCACTAAGGAAAACCTGAACATTTTGAAGATCAGCTTTGTATATCACAGGTCAAAGCCGCCTTGCCTTATAGGAGTAAAATGATAATAATATATATGGAGATATAATACCTATCTCATAGAATTGGAAGCGACCTTGAAGGTCATTGAGTCCAGTCCCCTGCCTTCACTAGCAGGACCAAGTATTGATTATGCCCCAGATCCCTAAATAACCCTCTCAAGGACTTACCTCACAACCCTGGGTTTAGCAGGTTAATGCTCAAACCACTGAGCTATCCCTCCCCATTGAATCCAACTGGGCCCCTTGCATTACTAAGGTGAGCAAGACTTGGCTGCAGGATTAAACAATGCAGATGTTAGTAGCAATTTTGAATGTGAATCACTAGCTTACATGTTCTCAGATGTTTTCAACGTGTGGGCCACGTCCTGATGGATTACTTTATGGACACCATCCACTTAATCATGGTTCTGTTGATTACCTCTCTCCCATCAGTGATTGTAGAATAGCTCTGGGGCAACTACAGAGTCTGAAATGGCACGATAACACCAAAAATAGTGTGCTTTCAACTTCTATTAATGCAATTTAGCATCAGGACACAAGGAAGATTAGCCAGCACCACATAAGTAGCCAGCTCAGACCATTTGGGGAAGCTTTAGGAATTGGACCATTTGGAGGGCTAACACATGAGCAAAGTATTAGTTCCATTCTCCCCAAAAAGCATTGAGCTTGAAATTTGTTGAGCAAACATGAAATAGAAGTGATAGAGCCTTATTTTTAAAAAGCACTTTTCGATTTTCTTTGAATATCTTCTCGAGGTTCTTGAGTCCCAGTTTCCTTCTGTTTATCCCTATTGATACCTGGTGCTTGTCTTGCACCTCTAGCCATATAATACATCAACATCACATACAGTGTTAATAAACTACAGATATATGGAAAAAATACAGTGAAATAAATACAGAAAGCTAACATCAAGGGGAATGCCTGGAACTAGGATTGCTCTCCAGGACTAATGTATGTGCATGATTATTATTTTTTGTTCAGGCCCTCTCATAATGCACCTATTTTCAGGGCTCAAAGACTGCAAAGGGAACAATGCAACATCAACCAAGGGAAGATGTAAATCTCTTTAAGTAATTTTTAATGAAAAAAAACATTGAGTTACTCTGAGTGCCATAGTTTCTGGGTGGCTGGTTTTAACCTTGGCAATCAGTACTTAAAGGGAAATTTTACAATATTAATACTCTCCAGATGTTCTTCTAGGCCCAGATGAAAGCTCTGTCATCATTTACTGTTAATATTTTTGTCAACAGTAGAATTTTATTGTAATATCCCATCTCATTTGCAGTCACTATTAGTAAGCAGAGAAACTTCCTCTAAAAACTAATCCCTGTACCACTCCTTTAGTGTTCTGTCTCACTTCATTTAATTAACAGTCATTAAGTGGTTATTGTGTTCCGGAAGCGCCTGGGTTATGCATGTACACAGTGACTTTCTACCTGATGAAAACTGTTTGTTGTAAGTGGTTAGATTAAAAAAAAAAAAAGTTATGCCCTACAGTAACAATGGCTGGCTTTATTGCAGCTCACTGGTGGGAGGAAAACAAGGTTTGCTTTGAAAACAAGCTGCAGTGAAGTTGGACCAGCAACAAGAAACATAAAGATTTATTTCAAAAACAAGTAACACATTTCACATGGTTGGTCTTTGATCAGATGTCGATTTCACACAAGCAGAAGAATATCTAAACTTGGCAGTTCGATGTCTCTCATACAGGGACCTCTACTCTGACTGGGGGAATTTCAGCACCCAGATTTTTTGAGCAGACCTGAGACAGCATTCTTTCCTCTTTGAAGTGCAGTTGGAGAGTCAGAAAAATTGCATTGTGTAGTATAGTTTTGCCCAGTGACATTGTCATGGTATAATTCCCCACTCTGAACCTTAGCGTCCAAAAGATGGGGTACCAGCATGAATTCCTCTAAGCTCAATTACCAGCTTAGAACCTGTAGCGCTGCCACCAACCAGGAATTCCAGTGCCTATTACACTCTGGTCCCCCCAAGACCTTGCCCGGGGAACCCCAAGACCCAGACCCTCTGGATCTTACCACCAGGAAAGTAAACCCTTTCCCCCACCGTTGCCTTTCCCAGGCATCCCCTCCCTGGGTTACCCTGTGATTCAAACTCCCTGAAACTTAAACAGAGAGGAAAATGCACCTTCCCCCCTCCTTCTCTCTCCCCCTCCCAGACTCTCCCTGAGAGAGACAGTAATTCTAACACAGAGAGAAATTAACCTCTCTCTCCCCCTTCCCTCCTTTCTCCCCACCAATTCCCTGGTGAATCCAGATCCAGTCCCCTGGGGTCTCACCAGAATTAAAAAAACAAGAAACTTTTAATTAAAGAAAGAAAAACAGTAAAAATTATCTTTGTAAATTTAAAATGGAATAGGTACAGGGTCTTTCAGCTATAGACACTGGGAATACCCTCCCAGCCTAAATATACAAGTACAAATTAAAATCCTTTCAGCCAAATACACATTTGAACTCCTTCCAGCCAAATACACATTTGCAAATAAAGAAAACAACCATAAGCCTAACTCGCTTTATCTACCTCGTACTCACTATTCTGAAATTATAAGAGCCTGTATTGGAGAGATTGGAGAGAAACCTGGTTGCATGTCGGGTCCCTCTGAGCCCCCAGAGTGAACAACAACCAAAAACTAACAGCACACACAAAAACTTCCCTCCCTCAAGATTTGAAAGTATCCTGTCCCCTGATTGGTCCTCTGGTCAGGTGACAGCCAGGCTCACTGAACTTAACCCTTTACAGGCAAAAGAGACATGAAGTACTTCTGTTCTATTAACCCTTGACTATCTGTTTATGACAGACATACATATCATGTTTGCTTAATATACAGGTTTTATTCTGACCAGGGCCGGCGCTTCCATTTAGGCGGCCTAGGCAATCGCCTAGGGTGCCAGGATTATTGGTGGGTGGCGTTTTGCCGGAGGGGGCGGCAGGTGGCTCCGGTGGAGCTGCCGCAGTCGTGGCTGTGGATGGTTGGCTGCTCGTGCAGCTCCAGTGGACCTCCCGCAGGCACGACTGCAGCAGCTCCACTGGAGCTGCGGGACCAGCGCGCGGGGCGGTGAAATTGCCGTGCGCCTAGGGCGCTAAAACTCCTAGCGCCGGTCCTGATTCTGACTGCTAACTCTGAAAGGTCAACACAGACTCTGAAAAGCAAGATCTGCTCTTTCTGCCTCTTGGCCCTGTCTGGGATGATTTAGTTGGGGATTGGTCCTGCTTTGAGCAGGGAGTTGGACTAGATGACCTCCTGAGGTCCCTTCCAACCCTGAGATTCTATGATTCACCATCAGGAGGAATCTGCAATTGGTGCTTTCTGACAATTACTGTTTTATGATGAACTCCAGTTCACATTAGATACCCTGGTGCTAGGCACAATACAAACACTTACACTAGCCCTGAAGCACCAACAGCAGGAAAACAGTGTTTTCTCTAAAGAAACACAAAGCAGATCTGTGGAATAAAGAGGTACCGGTGTGATTTGTCTGAGGCCATGTCTACATCTAAAATTTTGCAGCGCTGGTTGTTACAGCTGTATTAGTACAGCTGTATAGGGCCAGCGCTGCAGAGTGGCCACACTTACAGCAACCAGCACTGCAAGTGGTGTTAAATGTGGCCACACTGCAGCGCTGTTGGGCGGCTTCAAGGTGGGTTCGGGGAACGCGAGAGCAAACCGGGAAAGGAGACCAGCTTCGCCGCGGTTTGCTCTCGCGTTCCCCGAACCACCCTGCAAACCGCAGGGAAGGAGACCTGCTTGCACGGAGGTTCGGGGAACGCGAGAGCAAACCGGGAAAGGAGACCAGCTTCGCCGCGGTTTGCTCTCGCGTTCCCCGAACCACCCTGCAAACCGCAGGGAAGGAGACCTGCTTGCACGGAGGTTCGGGGAACGAGAGAGCAAACCGGGAAAGGAGACCAGCTTCGCCGCAGTTTGCTCTCGCGTTCTCCGAACCACCCTGCAAACCGCAGGGAAGGAGACCTGCTTGTTCGGGGAACGCGAGAGCACACCGGAAAAGGAGACCAGCTTCGCTGCGGTTTGCTCTCGCGTTCCCCGAACCACCCTGCAAACCGCAGGGAAGGAGACCTGCTTGCTCGGGGGTTCGGGGAACGAGAGAGCAAACCGGGAAAGGAGACCAGCTTCGCAGCGGTTTGCTCTCGCGTTCCCCGAACCACCCTGCAAACCGCAGGGAAGGAGACCTGCTTGTTCGGGGAACGAGAGAGCAAACCGGGAAAGGAGACCAGCTTCGCCGCGGTTTGCTCTCGCGTTCCCCGAACCACCCTGCAAACCGCAGGGAAAGAGACCTGCTTGCTCGGGGTTCGGGGAACGCGAGAGCAAGCCGGGGAAGGAGACCAGCTTGATTACCAGAGGCTTCCTCAGGTATGCTGGGATACCTGCTTATTCCACGGAGGTCAAGCGCTGGTAAGTGTCTATACTTGATTACCAGTGCTGGCTCACCAGTGCTGGATCCTCTACACCCGAGACAAAACGGGAGTACGGCCAGCGCTGCAAACAGGGAGTTGCAGCGCTGGTGGTGCCCTGCAGATGTGTACACCTCCTAAGTTGCAGCGCTGTAACTCCCTCACCAGCGCTGCAACTTTCTGATGTAGACAAGCCCTGATATAAGTTTGACTCAGTCCTGGCTTCTGCCTGTTCATGCTGTCATAGCATAAGATACCTGGAGGTGCAACATGTCCATAACCCCTGCTCTGCCCCATGCTGTTAGATAAAGGACTTAATCATGGTGATCCACCTTCATAATCTCCAGGCTGGGTTTCGGCATCACACTGCCCCTAGGAATGACATGATTGGGGCTCCTGAGGCTGTAGAGGAGGTTGCTCCAGCCAGTCACCACTGCTGCTGAGTCTCTCCAAAAAGTCATGGGGGCCTCCTTAAGCGGCCACTCCCTGGGAAGTGCTGTGGGCTCTAGTCTAGCTAGTGCTCTTGAGAAAGGATAGGGGGTTACCTCCCAAATTATTGTTCAGTATCTATTTGTACAGTGGTGCCTAGAAGCCTTGGTCAGTATCTAATGTATGAAGTGCTGAACAGATACAGAGGTAGGCGTGGTCCCTGCCCCAAAGAGCTTAAAATCAAAAGAGGATTAAATAAAATAATAGACAGATAGGGAAGCTGATTATTTAATGATGTTTGTGTGTGTTCAGAACTAGGCAAAAGGAGTTTGCTTTCAAGATGCCACACAAATAGCTTGAGCATGAACCAAACAGCTTTCAAATTACATGGCTGCAATGTAATAATTGGCCCTTGTTCTCATGTAGACTGTGGAACAATGTGGCTGGTGTATTTTAGCTGAAAGCACTGTGACTTTCACTACTGTACTGGGAGGGGAGAAGTATTGTCTATTGCTCAAAGCATGACTCTTGGGTTTTATTCCCAGGTCTGTCACTTCCTTTGCATGTGGCCTTAGGCAAGTTACTTAGGTGCAAATGTTCAAAAATGGCCTCTAAAGTGTTTTGTGCTTTGATGTTTGGTATCTCAAGCTGGGCATCCAAAAACAAAGGCACCAAAAGTCAGAGGCCACTTTTGAAAACATGGGCAACAAAGGTTAATGCCCATTTTACTTACCTAACTCATAATGATGTTATGAAGCTTAATTAACATAGGATTGTTAAAAATAAGCTCTAGGCGGTCTTGGCTGAAAGTACTTTTACATTTTTGAGAGCTTCCTTAGGAGTTTACAAACCTACTCAGTACAGCTTTCAAAAAACAAACAAAAAGGTGCGAGAGCTTTAAAAGATTTTTGAAGAACATATTTATCCAGGTGCAGCATTCCAGTCACCATATTAATGAAATCAAAGTTTATGAAGTTATTTCAGTTTTACAGCTTCTGCTGTAGTGAAGTGTACAGTAGCAACGTGTCTGTGATACAAATATCAGAAAAGTATTAGCCATTCAGATAAGCCAGCGCATTCTGTGAAACTGTTCATGAGAACACAATGGAGTCTCTCACACACACAAAAAATGAAGAGAGGGATGTTTTGCTGCTATAGAGCATGTGTAATGAGCCTTCACTTCATAGGAGATCAGAGGTCAGAGCTCATCTGGATGTCATTTGAGATGCTAACGCACCCTTTCTGAATTGTCTTTTGTACTGCAGTACTGTATGCTGCTGGTAATGAAATACCAGTGAACCAAATCTAATTATGGGCAATAAAATTGTACCTGCCGCTGGTAAATTACCAGACCTGCTTTAAGAAGACTTATATTGGAAGGGGATAAATAAATAAAACACTTGACATCTGGTTTATATGCTGGCACCAGCACCATCAGCAAGTTTTTATTGTCCCATTATACCCCATAGTGTGTTAAAGTGGCCTGGCTAAGAGATGAATGGCGAGTGAGAACACAGAATGTATACAGGAATACCGTTTGGAAACATTCTTTGCTTATCACCTTGGGCTGTTCTTGTTTTTCAGCATTTTGATTACAAATTCCATTTTCCAAGGATTTACATCATGGCTATAAAAATTCTCTAGGGTTGAAACATGACATGGTGGGATACATGTTCCGTGTGTGAGGTAGGAATTTTGTTGCATAAGAATAATCATGCGTAGTAGTTAAAGAGCAATTCCCTTCTGCACCATGCTCCCTGCAATTGAAAGGAATAAAACAACTGCGCACTGTTTATTGGGCACTATAGTTATAACATGTTGCCAGTCACCTCACTATTCACATTTTTTTAAAAGTGTAGGCTTACTGTGGCTGGTTAAACAAGATAAAATACCGTATTTGATTAAAGTCACCATATTGGCTGAATAATACCATACGTTGGGAATTGCTGATGCCTATTTACAAATATTACAAAAAAAAGTGTAGAGGAGTTTTCTGCAGTAGAACTCCCTTCCTGCAACTGTTAGAGGCCTGAAGGGAAGGACTGCGGTGGGATAGCTCTCTTGGACCATCTTCACCTTACAACTTAGGCCCTGGTTCAGCAAAGCACGTAAGTGCACCTTTAAGTCTTGCTAATCACATGCTTAAGTGTTTTGGTGAATCAGGGCTTTAGAATGAACGGTTAAATTGTTGTTGTGATGATGCGGTTCTGGTGAGACCCAACTGAGAGTGCCAATTCAGGACCAATTGCTTAAACAGGGCAGTTACAGCCCAAGGCTGGGGTTTTTCCATCTCTAAGGCAAACCAAACCAGCCAGACAAAGAGGACTTCGGCCTCACCCCACTGACTAACCACAAGTCACACAAGCAATTTCCTTGACACTCCAGTTTCCCAGTATCACCACCAGTCTCACTAGTTCTGGGAATGAGTGGTTATGAAAACCAACACCCCAGTAAAACAAAAGGTTCTCTCGATCCCAAAGAATCAAGCCCCAGACCCAGGTTAATATACACATCAGATCTTATCCACAAATTATGCTGTTGCCAATCCTTTAGAATCTAAAATCCAAAGTTTTATTCATAAAAGGAAAAAGATAGAGATGAGAGCTAGAATTGGTTAAATGGAATCAATTACATACAGTAATGGCAAAGTTCTTAGTTCAGGGCTGTAGCAGTGATGGAGTATATTGCAGGTACAAATCAAGTCTCTGGAGTACATCCTCTGCTGGGATGAGTCATCAGCAGGGCCATCCTTAGCCATAGGCAGAATAGGCAGCCACCTAGGGCACCACTAGGTCTGGGGGCACCGCTGTGCTGGGAGCCCTGACAGATGGAAAACAGTGGAGCATGTAAGAGCAAGGCTGCTGGGTCCTAGAGAGAGCCGAATGCAGCACAGTCTGAGGGAGGGGATTGGCTGCTGGGAAGGGGTGGGGGAAGGAACTCACCTTTGAGTGTGACTCTTTCCCCCAGCGTGAAGTGAGGCAGGCTCAGCGGCTCTGGCAGTATCATTTGTTGTCCCCCATAACATCCATTCTTCTCCCCCCTGCCCCACGGAGCACCCCCCCGTTTCTCTCCCCCCCATGAAGCACCCCTCTCTCCCCCATTCCCTTCATCAGGGCTGGGTTGGGTGAGGTGCTGCGGGGGGGAGAGGAGGCTGGCTGGCTGCTTGCTGAGGATTGAAAGTGAAAGCCAGGATTGGAAGGGTCGCACAGGACTGGGCTGGGGATAGCGTGTGTGAAAAATCAGGACAAGGGGTTGGGGTAGGGTGAGCAGATGTCCAACATTTATAGTCCCAATTCTTGGGTCTTTTTCTTATATAGGTTCCTATTTCCCCCCCCCCCGCCCTGCATCCTGATTTTTCACACTTGCTGTCTGGTCACCCTAGGTGGGGGTAATTGGTGCCTATATAAGACAAAGCCCCAAATATCAGGACTGGCCCTATAAAATCAGAACATCTGGATCTGGTCACCCTAGCTGGGGAGAGCATCTCTCCCCCGGGCTGGCAGCTGCCAGCGATCCATCTCATCCAGGGGGAGCTGCACAGGGCAGGATGAGTTGCTGTGGCTCCATGGGTGCCCCGTCCCTTAAATCAGATGCTGTGCTAACTTCACCATGGTCCGTCAGGCTGGCGGTGGTGCCCATTGGCATGTGATCGGACCTGAGGGTTTGCTGCTGCTGTTGCCACTCTGCACCCCAAGAGGTGGATTTTGGGGGCCTGCAGTTTTCCACCTATCTCCTCCTCTACTGCAGTTGTTGGACCAGCAGGTTGGGGGGTGAGCCAAGCATGAAAGCAGTACTGTGTTGCCATTTAACAAATTTGTTTGCCAAAAATGCTTGCTAACAATCCTGAATTCAATTTCAATATTTTTTTTTAAATCAATCTCTTAGCCAAAAACAGAAAATTAAGTTGTTGACAATTATTTGTGACAAGTTTGGTATGGGGAAGGGAGTGGGCCAGTTTTCACCAGAGAAACAAAAAATGTTGACTGACTTTCCTATAGCCCTGTTACTGCTAAATAGAGCCCTCCAACAACTGTAATATGCTCATCTTCTTAATAGTGTATAGAGCAGGAGTCAGCAACCTATGGCACATGTGCCAAAGGTGGCATGCAACCTTATTTTTAATGGCACGCAGTGGCAGGCTGACTGGCTCAGCCCGCCACTGCTCTGGGGTTCCGGCTGCTGCCCCATTGCCACCTGGGGTCCTGGCCACCAGCCCCACTCAGCACCTGCTGCTGTCCGGGGGACCCCCAAGGAACCCCAGGCTGGCAGCAGGCTGAGCAGGCCGGCAGCTGAGACCCTGGCTGAGCCACTCAACCTGCTGTTGACCTGGGGATCCATTCACTCAACTGGCAGTAGGCTGAGCAGGACTAAATTCAATGAAATAGGAAAACAAGAGAACTAATGACAAAGTGCAAAAACCTAGAGCAGCGATCCCCAACCTTTTTCATCTGGCAGGCACCAGACGAAGGACCGTGGTGGCGGATGAGCATCTGCTGAAATGCTGCCAAAATTTGGCGGCATTTCGGTGGCGACGCCTCTGGATGACGCCGCTTGTCGGTGGCAAGTGGTGTCATCCAGAGGCGTCGGCGCTGAAATGCTGCCGAATTTCAGCGGCATTTTGGCAGATGTTCATCCTCCGGCCAGTACGTGGGTGTACTGAGAGGCGCCTGCAGGCACCATGGTGCCCACGGGCACCGCGCTGGGGACCCCTGACCTAAAGAGCCTTGAAGCATGGTGATCATTTTGACTTAAATGGACTTGAACTGTACAAAGAATTGAGTTGTTGGCACATGCAAAAATCGATGATGGACATTGTACAGTTTATTCATACCAGCAAACTTGTTGACGTATATCCTAATGTGTACATTTTCGCTCATATTCTACTAACAATTCCTGTAACAGTAGCATCAGGAGAACGGAGTTTCTCAAAACTGAAGCTCATTAAAAATGATCTCCGCTCTACAAGGAGTAGGGAACACTTGACTGGTCTTGCTATTCTTGCAGTTGAACAAGACATCACTTTGTCTTTGTCATACGATGACATTATTACTGATTTTACAGCCAAAAAAGCCAGAAAGATTGCTTTTAATTAAAAACTAATCCTTGTTTTAATACCTCTTCATATACATTTCCAATAAAATGTTGACAAATTAAAATTGTATTATTTGCAACATTCTGTCAAATCAGACTTTTTTCTATAGTGCTACTTCTTTAGTGCTAGTCCATCCGCATTACAGTGTGCTTAATTAAGTTAAACTGGTTTTAATAACATGCATGTGGCAAGTTTTCCAATACTGTAAGCTTATGTTTGTGTTGCTAAGAGCAAGACAGGCACAGGGGCACCAGTTTAATAATCCTGCCTAGGGCACCATAAATCCTAAGGACGGCCCTGGTCATCAGTCCTTTGTGTAGAGCTTCAGTTTGTAGCAAAGTCCCTCCAGAGGTAAGAAGCAGGTTTGAAGATCAGATGGAGATGAGGCATCAGCCTTTTATAGTATTTTCCAGGTATAAGAACCTCTTTGTCCTTACTGTGGAAAATTACAGCAAAATGGAGTCTGGAGTCACACAGGCAAGTCCCTGCACACTTTGCTGAGTTACAAGGCATATCTGCCTTCTCTCAATGGGTCAATTGTATAGCTGATGGTCCTTAATGGGCCATCAAGCAGGCTAGGCAGAGCTAACACCAACTTGTCTGGGATGTTTCCCAGAAGCACAGCACAAATTTGAAATACAGACAGTATAGAGCCAATACTCATAAGTTCAACTACAAAATGATACATACGTATAGACACCATAATCATAACCAGCAACCCATAACCTGGTCTTAGACATCTTATATGACCCCCTTTTACATAAGATTTAGTGCCGCTACAGGACCCTGGTTGCAACCATGTTCTATATGGTCCCAGATTATATCAATAACATCACAGTTGTCAAATACAATTCTGCCGGAAACGAACCTTTGGAAGTATTTTAGCCTCTGTTTTAAGGACTGGCCACAGTATCCTGTGTGCCCCTCCTTTACCAGCCCTTTTCAAGTACATCTATGAAGCTAGAGTAGATCCACTGAATAACGAATATGCTATTACCTGCTTGTGAAGGGTTTCTTCTTTATGAATGTGTCCTAGACTATTTCCCCAGCTCCCACCTTACTAACAGGTGTCAGTATAATGAAGATCTTCTGTGGCTGCCTGTAAGAGAAACAGACAAATGATTATGTTATTAGACTTGAAGGAAGACTATCCATGCAGAGGAGAATGAATGTGCTGCACCTTTGCTTCACAGTCCCCGTTATATTTGAGTGTGAAGGGTGCTTGGTGCAGTACAGAAATGCTCCCTTATTTTAAACTAGATATAAAAGTATAAGTCATGGAGCCTCTCTGACATTGTCCTAAATCTAAACCTTTCTTCTCACTGCCTACAAGGAACAAGAAATACAGTTTCAAAATATATGGTAAGAGGAAATTATGTCAAGTACCCACATTTGATTGCAAGTAACACACTCTCCTTGCTTTACTCAAATACAGTTTTGGATTGCTGGCACTTTCATAAAACGTTATTGTTTTTCATGTCTGGGTGTGAGTAGATTATTGAGGAATCAGCTTTTTATGAATGCCTCTTTTCACCTCCTCCCATTGCTCTCTTCTGTATCTTGCTTTTTAAAAAGATGTTGTAACTTCACCTACAGCCTTTCCTCATATTGCTCATTCCTTGTCTAATCACTGGAGAGCACCCCCAGATCTTACTGACACATGCAGCCTATAAACAACCCAGTCAATGTTGAATAAGGGGCTTAATTCAAGTTGTGACCCATAAGTATGCCCAGAACATTCCACATAAAGGACCACTGGGATGTAGGCTCAGCTATTTTTATAAAGCATGTTTTAAAATTAAAACAAAAATGATCCCAAATAAAAGCTATGAAGATTAGATGTAGGAGTTCCCAGGTGTACAAATAAACCGTTTAAAATAGGAAGGTAATCAATAAGCAATTATTGGGTCAGGATTAAAACTTGTAGCATTATGGAGCCAGATGCAATGCAGGGGTCACCTTTATGTCGAATTTTGTTTCACAATTAGAAATTCTTGAAGAACATGTGAAAGTGTATCATGTCTCTCTTGTTTCTTCCCCTTTTTGGAAATCACAGATAACAAAATGGGTGAAATTCATAATACATGTCACTGCACGTAATGGATATAGTCTCTCAGACAGGCCAACATTGGATAATCCATACATTGCAGACTTGGGAGTCTTTTACAATATGGAACTGTGCTAGAGGATAGACATTCTCCTCACATCAACCCAGGTGGCCACAGGAAACAGTTTCCCACAGAACAAACCTCTTCCGAGAAGTTTCTAGTAAAGCAGCAGTTATTTTTTTAAATTATTTGTTTAGGCTAAGGAAATTTGGTACACCTTGAACTATCACAAATGACTACAAATTTGAGGGCATTATTCATATAGATGTTACAACAGAAGATGCAGTGTGAATAACATTCATTGACACAGGACTGTAACTTTGCTCGTGAGTGTATGTAACCCTGAGGTACAGTGGTCACCATTAAATAACTTACCATTTAGCCATTGCTGACTAAAGAGTAGTATCTAAGTGCTTGTCTACACTAGAAATGTAAGTCGAGGTCGACTTACAGCATGTCCATACTACCCTTCTTGGGCAGTGGTGCACATCCTCACCAGGAGCGCTTTCATCAACCTAGGAGGGGCAGAGTGGGGAGCTCAGAGCCTGGTCACTCAGCTCCCTGCTAGGAGCCCAGCAGCCCCACAAAAGCTGGGAGTGGGTTCAAGGTGGGCTTCTCGCCTCCCCACTTCTCTCTGAACGGGGAGGGAAGCCACTCAGGACTTCTTGCCCTTGGGGAATGGGGTCCAGCCTCTGGGTTTTCTCATCCTCAGGGAATACAGTCCAGCCTCTGGTGCTTCTCACCCCCAGAGAACAGGGTCCAGCTGGGAGCGGGATCCATTCTTGCCCCAGCTTCCAGCCAGGATCGGGGTCCAGCTGCCCAGCTATCCAAGAGAGCGGGAGGCAGGTGGACTCTAGCTGCCTGGCTTTCTTGTATTGCCAAGCCATGAAACTGACAAAACAGCCAATGTAAGTAACACAACGTCTACACAGACACTGTGTCCGTCACCCTAACTACACCAACATAAGCCTGACGTCTCTCATGGAGGTGGAGTTATGATGTTGGTGGGGGCAAGGTTGTAGTGTAGACACCAACATAATTAGGTAAGCTGCCTTATGTTGACCTAAGTGTGTAGTGTAGACTAGGCCTCAAGTAACAGTTATTTCCTATTCTAAACATAGGACAATATTGTGGTAGATATCGTTTTTTTTAAAGCGGTGGCCACTGTAAAAGGGAAAGAAGCGCAAGACACAACTTATCTGGTAAATTGAGTCTTTCCAGTCAATGGCACTGTTAAATTTAAGGTCTAGAATTTCATTTGTATACTGTACTAGTGATAGATCAAGGGGCTTGGAATCAGAACCCATAGGGTCACTTCCCGTCTTTGATTCAGATATACTGTGTGATCTTTGGCAAGTAACTCAATTTTTCTTCTTTTCTGTTTATACGGCATTCATCACTGTAGTAAATGAGTGCCTTCCAATGGAGTTTAGTCTGTCACATTTGTTCTTTCATCCTGTATTCTGTGGGAGAAGTGCGTACACCAGAGAGTTTTGTTTTGGATTTGTGTATATGCGTGCACACACACACACAAGTCAGGGTTCCCTTCCCACTCTGAACTCTGGGGTACAGATGTGGGGACCCACATGAAAGTCTCCCTAAGCTTATTTCTTCCTCCCCCAAACACAAATCTTTTACTTATCCTTGGATGGTATTGCTGTCACCACCAAATGATTTAGACACAGATTCAGAAAAAGAACCACTTGGAGTTCCTATTTCCACAAAATATCCCCCCAAGATCCTTCACCCTTTCTTGGGGAGGCTTGAGAATAATATACCAACCAATTGCCTTTAATAAAAGTACACACCAGACCCTTTATTTTTAGGACACTAAAAATTAATCAGGTTCTTAAAAGAAGAACTTTATTATAAAGAAAAAAGTAACAGAAGCACCTCTATAAAATCAGGATGGAAGGTAATTTTACAGGGTGATAAAAAGATTTAAAACACAGAGGATTCCCCTCTAGGCTCAACTTCAAAGTTACAAAAACAGGAATAAACCTCTCTCTTAACATAGGGAAAATTCACAAGCTAAAACCAAAAAGATAATCTAATGCATTTCCTTACTATTACTTACAATTTTTGTAATCTTAGATGCTCATTTCAGGTATGTTTTTAGGAGATGTTTTTTCCTGCTTGGTCCCTCTCTCGTCCAGAGAGAGAACAAACAAAGAGCACAAACAAAACCTCCCCCCACAGATTTGAAAGTATCTTCTTTCCTTACTGGTCATTTTGGTCAAGGGCCAACCAGGTTATTTGAGCTTCTTAACCCCTTACAGGTAAAGGAGGGATTTATGCTACCTTTAGCTGTACGCATCTCACGCTCTCTCTCCCCAATCCCCAAGCTAGGTGTTTATGTTAGAGAAGGCAAAACAGAAGGCACTTTGCACATAGCATGGAAGGTTTGAGGTTTTTGATGCTTCTGAATTCCTGTGGGAGTTCATGCCAGAGTCTTGAGCTGGAAAAGTTTCCCATCTGTAAAATGGATAAAATCCTTACTAAACTCATGAGGGCACTGTGAAGCTATTATTCATTAATGTTCACTGAACAACTGGAGTTCTTTGGATGAAGTGTTCTGGAAATACCAAGTGGCACAGAGAGGGAAATGTTTTTCACACTTATTTGAATATAGCAATTTCTAAAGTTCCCAGTTAGAAAAGGAATATTCCAAGGGCTTAATGCTCTTCCTCTAAAATTTGCTGCACTGAGATACTTTGCTGTATCCACATCCCCTGCCCTTTGCCTGTTTAGATCACAAGCCCTTCAGGGTAGGGATTTTCTGTGTTTGTACAATAATCAGCACAATGGTGCCCTGTTCCCCTCAGGGTCTTTGGACGCTACTATGATATACATAGCTACTTGGGGTTGGTAGGGGAATTCCCACCTTTTCATATTCTCTGTATGTATATATATATCTCCCCACTATATGTTCCAATCTATGCATCCCATGAAGTGGGCTGTAGCCCACGAAAGCTTATGCTCAAATAAATTTGTTAGTCTCTAAGATGCCACAAGTACTCCTGGTCTTTTTGCAGACACAGACTAAGGCCTGGTCCACACTACACAGTTAAATCGATTTAAACAGCGTTAAATCAATTTAACTCTGTACCCGTCCACACTACAAGGCACTTTAAATCGATTTTAAGGGCTCTTAAAATCGATTTCTGTACTCCTCCCCAATGACAGGAGTAACCCTAAAATTGATATTACTATATCGATTTAGCGTTAGTGTGGACGGAAATCGAAGTTATTGGCCTCATTCTTTTACTGAGCTATCCAGAGTGCACCGCTCCGGAAATCGATGGTAGCCTAGGACCATGGACGCACACCACCAAATTAATATGCCCTAGTGTGGATGCATAAAATCGATTTTATAAAACCAGTTTTATAAAACCGGTTTTAATAATTTCAATTTTATGCTGTAGTGTAGACGTGGCCTAACAGGGCTGCGACTCAAACATAGCTACTACTGAGAGGGTTTGAGTGACCAGCAACTATTTCTCCAACTAGATCTAGGTGGGGCTGGAGAAAGAAGTGTGTGCTATGATTTTTGGGATGAAATGGTTAATATCAGGAGTATAGATTAGTATTAGCATGCTCAAGTAGTTGAGCATTTAGCCAGTGGCTGTACAATGTGCTGGGATAGTCCCAAGAAAAGACAGAAAATAGGAGCAGAAATGGGCAGGAAAAATGGGAGTGATTCTAAACCTCATGAGAGATCTTGTGAAAAAGGATTCCTACAGCAGAGGTGACTGGGCCCAGATCCTCCAAAAGCTGTTTAGGTTCCTAATTGCTAGTGAAATCAATGGAAGTTAGGAGCCTAATTACTTTCAAAGATCTGTGCCTTAGTTCCTATAGGAGATGGAGAAACTCAAGGCAAGAACAGAAGGAACAGAGTGAAGAGATGAGGTGCTTCCCAGGGGCATCCAGGGTTGAGAGGCATCTTACTACAATCTGCTCTCAGTGCCCAGTCTCCACCAGCCTCTGGCAACACAAGCACTGCCTTCCAGGCCTCGCTTTCTCTGTAGAGATTAGTGATAGGACTCAGGGGTTGGTGTATGGCTCTGAGCACCCCTCTGGCATGCCCAGACCCTCACTCACAGAACTCTCAGGCACTCTACTCCCAAAGGAAGAATATACACTAGTTTACAAGATTTAACTCAGGATCTCCATTCCACTTAACACACAGCACTTAGATACCTTTATAGTGAAAATAAGAATGAGTTGATTATCAAAGAACAGAGATTGAAATCATAGTAAGAAAGAATATTGAAAACAAATGGTTAAATAGGAAATGAAATCATTACACGGTTTTTAGAGCCAAAAACATAACACAAGACATTCCCCTGTCTCCTACCAGATAGCTTACCTCAAGGATTGCTGAAATTCTCCGCTAGCAGCTTGTCTTCCTAGATTGAAGGATGTATCCCCAGCTATGCCCGCTAAAGGTCATTGTCTTTGCTCAAAAACAGGATAACCCCTGCTGTTTTTGTGTTTTCCTGCAGCATTCATTAGCATTTGACTCAATATGCAAATAGACTTTCATTGTAAGATACATAAATATATAGTGATCAACCGAGGAGATAAGTGTCTTTTGCTTTCTGTCTGGAGAAGTCTGTCTCAATGCATGCTACCTTTGAGTGACCTGTCTTTTACTGCAAGGCATTAAGAACATAAAGTTCTGTATCAGTGTGTAACTCCTTACTATTATCTGCACATACATTTCATCATGGTTATGATGATCAATGTGACACATGCTTTCAATATAGTCCTTACATCATCCCTTTTTGTGAACCCAGGGGATACAGCTGGTGTTGGCCTATGCCCTCTGCCAACTGGCACCAAGTGGTTTCTGGGTCACAAGATGGATGGAAAGAGACGAGGAAGTCAGAACATCAAGAGAAGCATGGAGGAAAGAAAGATGGAGAGTAGGGGAGTCTGAGGCCTTGGGTCAGTAAGAGAAAGAGCTCAAGGTACTGAAGTGATAAGGGCCCTATGCTGAAGTTGATGGCAAAACTCCTGATATTGTCAATAGCATAGGATCAAGCCATAAGTGAGAAATGCCAGTAATGGCTACTACAAAGGGAGAAGAGGGACTGGAAGAGATACAGAGGCCCCAAGGAAGGAGATAGGAGAAACACACAGAGCATTAGCAGGAAGAAGATGGATTCCTTTAATTACAGATCCAGATAGAGAGGCCATGAAAATAACATGGAGAAAAAGAGAGGGATAAGGCAGGAACTGATGGAGACTGGAAACAGAAATAGTTCTTGAAGAGAAAACCAGTCAGTAACTCTGAGGGATCAGCCATGTCCCTACCAAGCAGGACTCAGTTGTTGACCCTGGGATTTAAAAAAAAAAAAAAAGATAATTATTTCTTCTGCTAGGAATAGAGGTATTGCCAGGCTGAATCAGACCCTAATCTAACCCAATAGCCTCTCTATGGCAGAGGCCAATGCCAGCTGCTTCAGAGGAAACCTTGCGATAGGCAGTTATGGGACAATCTGCCTCAGCAAGAATTTTCTCCTAACCCCCAATAGTTAGATGTTGGGTTATGCCCTGTTGCTCAAGGGTTCCTATCCCTTCCAAAGCTCTTTTAGTTTTATTTTGTTTAATATAAACTATTATAACTCTGGACATTCTTGTTAGCCAATCTGTGCCTCATCCTTTGAGAGTCTCTTTACAGTGATATTTCCCTTGAAAAAAAATAAAAAAACAAAGCAAAACAGAACCCCACACCTTCCTGTATTTCACAACAGTTTGCAAAACATCAATGCCATAGGTTTCACAAACCTTCACTTTTCTCCTGGTTTGCCTGTCTCAAGTTGGAATGTCTTAAATGGTGAGAAGATTTTTGAAATCTAACTTTAAAGAGTGTTTGAGAATACCATTAACCTGGGTGGGACCCAATTCTGTTCCCATGGCAGACAGTGTCCGAACTTCCTTTGACGTTACTGTGCACAGGTTTGCCTCATATGCATGAAAATTGCTATTTTGAATGTTCTTGGTCTCAAGCTGTTTATGGGTTTCTCCACAAACTACCTTCCTCTCACAAGGGAAATAGTTAAGGATTTCATTGACATGGGGCTTTAGTGGAGATGTTTCCTGGCTGCTCTGAATGGGGATTTTTGATATTGTCATTACCTAAGAAGATTTTCAGTTGAAGTCACTGTTTTTGTTTCCTTTGGCGGTTATGTTTGGGAAAGAGCCAAGAGAGGAAGCAACATAAATCCAGCATTTTACAATGGAAAACCCTGTGGTTTCAAAGTGCAATTCTTGCTGGAAGTTGTTTTTCCCTTTGGCTAGTTCATGCCAAGAGTTGCGCCCTTTTATAGGATAGTTTCTCAGTTCAAATCAGGGATAGTTTTTTGTACATAACCATCAGTGTTTAGATCTTTCTACACAGACACCCGACTGGAACAGGGCTAAGTTGTGGCCCATTGTCTCTAACAATGTGTTTGTATAGCACCTACGACTCTGGTCCTGACTGGGACCCCTGGGAGCTACCATAAACTAAATAATCAAATAAATAAAATAAATAATAATAATAATAATAGAAGAGATCACATGCTAAATTGCTGCCCTGATGGTGTCTTACACATAGGAAGCAGATCGTAATCATGCTTAATAGTGTGTTTTGTAAATTGTAACGTATGTATATAGCACCTTTCTAAAGTAACTGTAGAGGTAGCTCAGCACTCCAAATCCCTAGGGTGCCAGTAGCATGCCAGTTGTACCAGAAGTCTGAGGGAATCACTGTAGGTGCTTCAGCAGCTATGCAGTGTGGGTGCTAGCCCTGATGGGTCCCAATAACCACTGACACAAGGCTGAGTACAAGGGTATTTTACCTGGGCTCACAGGAAAGGGTGCAAATACCCTAGGTACACAGGCTTGAACAGTTACAGCTCAAAGCAAGCAATAGCGGTTCTTGGTTGGGCCACTGCGTCAGTCCAAACAAGAGTCAGGGCTCTTGAAGCCTCGGGTGCTGGGGAGCCCTCTCCAGTCCAGTCTCTGTTCAAGCAAATAGGGGGTTGCAGATTTTCAGGCCAGGTTCAGTTATTGTACCTCACTGGGGCTGTGCTGCACTTGCTCTCTCTACCCCCACAAGTCCCACACAGATGTGTACCCAGCCGTAATGTCTGGCAGCCGTAGCCTGTCCCATACATGGCTCTGTGTACAGTTCCTGGAGTTCATCTAGGCATTCAGCTTCTCTGCAACTCACGGCCTGCTAATGAGGCTCCTGCTTCCCAACAAAGCCTGGCCACTTCCTAGTTCAGGACCCTTCCCCTTATTTGCCAAGGGAAGGGAGTATGTGCAACAAGACGGGGCTTGTGGGAGTTGTAGTCCTCTGCTTAATAAACCTCTCTCACTAAGTTGCCTTACAACATAATTGACGCAAGTAGTGATTATCTACTGTTGCCATGTATATTACTCTGCATGTCAGTAAAGTTAAATGGAGGTTTTTGTTAGTTGATTTATGTGGCACTTTTCACAATATCAAGATGCTTTATAGTAAAACAACAAACAAGAGGATAACGGGATTTATTAAGTGGCGCCTAGCTCAAGGCACTAGACGGAGATTCAGAATAGAATGAAAACATTGCAAAACAATGATTAAACAGTGTGATTAAACAGCCTCCTTTGAAAGCAAACAAGTTGGAGCAGAGAGAGTATTATATCTAATAGTTACTATGAGTTATGCAGTGTATAATGCCTTACACCTGAAAAGCTCAAAGCACCTTTAAACTCAGAATAGCCTCTGAATGCATTGGGAGGTAGTTATTATTTATCCATCTGCAATATGGTTATGTTGAGGTACAGCCTAGCTTCACACTGTGAGATCAGGAGGGAGCTGTCCTGTGTTCAACTACTAGACCCACTTCCTCTTGCAATGCTGTATTAAAAGTAATAAAATGCTAAAAAGTAACATGACAGTTTGGAATGAGGACTGAGCAGTTAGCGGGTAGGCAGAGGATTCTGCTGAACCGGGGCCAGAAAGTCCAAAGTCCAGTTCTGATACAATAAACAACAGTTATGTCAGCTATGTTCACCTTTCCCCAGTTGCCCCTTCACGCAGTTCTATTATAGCCAACACCCTTATTCCTAACAATACCTCATCCTTTGTGTTGACATTTAACCTGTTTGTCAACAGATCCATTTACATCTATTTACATAGCAGTAAGTGATGAACACTTCAGTGCAAATGATGAAAGGTCTCATTGTCAGTGACCTTAAACATTGCTGATGTAGCCGTGAAGTATGGCTGCCATTAGCAAGAGAGATTTGTAGTCTATCATCTGTCTCAACTCACCAAGGTCAAAAATTTTTAGTTCTGACCTTTTCTCCCTGTCATAACTCTAGTCCCAGATTTGGACCTTAGCGTCCAAAATATGGGGGTTAGCATGAAAACCGCCAAGCTTAGTTACCAGCTTGGACCTGGTACTTGCTGCCACCACCCAAAAAATTAGAGTGTTTTGGGGCACTCTGATCCCCCCGAAACCCTTCCCTGGGGACCCCAAGACCCAAACCCTTGAGTCTCACAACAAAGGGAAATAAATCTTTTCCCTTCCCCCCTCCAGGTGCTCCTGGAGAGATACACAGACACAAGCTCTGTGAATCTAAACAGAGGGAGTCCACCCTCTGTAATTCCAATCCTGGAAACAAAAGCACTTTCCTCTTCACCCAGAGGGAATGCAAAATCAGACTAGTAAATCTAACACACACAGATCTCCCTCTGACTTCTTCCTCCCACCAATTCCCTGGTGAGTACAGACTCAATTTCCCTGAAGTTTCTCAGTAAAGAAAACTCCAACAGGTCTCAAAAAGAAAGCTTTATATAAAAAAAGAAAGAAAAATACATACAAATGGTCTCTCTGTATTAAGGTGACAAATACAGGGTCAATTGCTTAAAAGAATATTGAATAAACAGCCTTATTCAAAAAGAATACAATTCAAAGCACTCCAGCAACTATAGACAAGTAAATACATGATCTCTGTACTCACAACTTGGAAACAGAAGGTTAGAGAGCAGGAAACAGAAATTCCCTCATAGCTGAGAGAGAGCATACAGGCAGAAGAACAAACACCACAGACACAACCCTCCCTCCACCCAGAGTTGAAAAAATCCTGTTTCCTGATTGGTCCTCTGGTCAGGTGATTCAGGTGAAAGAGACAATAACCCTTAGTTATCTGTTTATGACACTCCCTTATTTGATGATGGAGCAGGCTCACGTCATGTTCAAGAAATAAAAGTTAAAAGCAAATGTAGTTGACACAGCTTCAACGTGAAATGATGCTGCATATAAAGAACTTGTGATCCTCAAAATAAAGATTATGTTGGTGACTTTCATAATTAAAGCCATAAAGTTTGACAAACTTTAAAGCAAAGGTTATAAGGGTATTTGATATTTCAGAGTGGCACCCAAGAGTATGTAGTTATTCCATTAAGAATTACATTTATTAATATAATTATGCAGTTTCTCAATTTTATTTTTCAAGATCCCAGACTTAAAGTTTCAAAATTGCCAGTCTGTAAGTCCTCCAAGCATCTCCATTAATTTGCTCTCGCTCTCATTTGCTAAATACTCTGCTCAGACACTCTAGAAACCCACTGCATTTTCTTCTCACATGCAGTGAGTGATAGCGAGAGACCCAAGAAACCATGACGGATCAGTGGTTCTCTAAGTACATATCTGGAGGCTTTTTAAACATACAGAATTATTGTACGTAACATGCAGGAGGCACAGCATATGCAGGCCCCAGAAACAGTGTTGCCAGCTCTTGCAAGTTTATTGTGTCTCATCACATTTGGTGTTTTGCTTAAAGTCCCAGCTCCTGGAGTCATGTAGACAAAGGAGAATCTCAGCAGTCACTGAAAAAAACCCTAAAAATACTTTCCCTGAAAAGTTTCTAGCTTCCCATCGCTGTGGAATAAAACTTGAAAATGTGACCTGAGTCTACCCTAAAGGTTCAAAAACCAAAAGACAAAATAACCCTAAGTGTATTGTTATTAATTTAATGGCCTGATTTTCAAGTCAGCCTAATGATTGGGGAGGCCCTTGAGTCACGACTTTTGAGTGCTTGGGGTTGATAGCTTTAAACAACCCTTAACCCATGGGATTCTGGGCTGGTTTCCAAAATGACCTGAACGGCCATGCAACAGAAAGGCATGACACAACCAATTTGGAGGGAGTCCTACTAATACTGTCTCTGATCCTGTAGACACAAGCAACACCTTCAATTTCAATTTTGTTTCCACTGAATTTTCAGTTTAATTTGATTACAACGTATTTTCCTTTCTCTCGTTATTGCTAATAGCAGTGGGACGTCTCTCTGAAAATGAAAGACGTAAACACTGCCAATTAAGTGTAAAAATGTAACAAGAAAAACCAAAATGGAGTTTGAAGAACAGCTAGCCAAAAACTCAAAAGGTAATAACAAAATGTTTTTTTGGGTACATCAGAAGCAGGAAGCCTGCTAAACAACCATTGGGGCCCCTGGATAATTGAGATACAAAAGGAGCACTTAAAGACGATAAAGTCATTGTGGGGAAACTAAATGAATTCTTTGCTTCAGTCTTCATGGCTGAGGATGTTAGGGAGTTTCCCAAACCTGAGTTGGCTTTTATAGGTGATAGATCTGAGGAATTGTCACAGATTGAGGTGTCACTAGAGGAGGTTTTGGAATTAATTAATAAACTTAACAGTAACAAGTCATCGGGACCAGACAGCATTCACCCAAGAGTTCTGAAAGAACTCAAATGTGAAATTGCAGAACTACTAACTATGGTTTGTAACCTGTCCTTTAAATCAGCTTCTGTACCCAATGACTGGAAGATAGCTAATATAATGCCAATATTTAAAAAGGGCTCTAGAGGTGATCCTGGCAATTACAGACCAGTAAGTCTAATGTCAGTACCAGGCAAGTTAGTTGAAACAATCGTAAAGAATAAAATTGTCAGACCCATAGAAGAACATAAATTGTTGTGCAAAAGTCAACATGGTTTCTGTAGAGGGAAGTCATGTCTTACTAACCTATTAGAGTTTTTTGAAGGGGTAAACAAACATATGGACAAGGGGGATCCAGTGGACATAGTGTACTTAGATTTTCAGAAAACCTTTGACAAGGTCCCTCACCAAAGACTCCTATGTAAACTAAGTTGTCGTGGGATAAGAGGGAAGATCCTTTCATGGATTGAAAACTGGTTAAAGACAGGGAACAAAGGGTAGGAATAAATGGTAAATTTTCAGAATGGAGAGGAGTCACTAGTGGTGTTCCCCAAGGGTCAGTCCAAGGACCAACCCCCAAAATGTTTCTCTGGAAATACTGCCATGGTACCCCATGTGAGCTGGGGCTCAGGTGCCTTCTACCCCCATTTGTCTCTGTGGGCTCAGTTCCCCAGCCTGTGATGCACCATGGTGACTCAGGAAAAGGGGAGAATGTAGTGCATCATGAGAGAGTTCATAACGTCAATTTGTGTCCACACTACCCCAAATTCAACCGCGCAAGGTCGATTTTAGCACTACTCCCCTTGCCTGGGAGGAGTACAGAAGTAGATTTTAACAACCCGTTAGGTCGATGAAATGGGGTTGCTTGTGTAGATGCATTTATTATAAAAATGGACCTAATGCAGCTAAATTTGACCTAACCCTGTAGTGTAGAGTAGGGCTAACTCAGCCTCTTATTTTACACCGATATTTAGGTCGCTAACAGCATAATTTTCCAGTTCTGGGTGTCTCTCTTTCTTTTGCTACCACAATGAAAAGGTTCAGAAAAAGGCAACTAAAATGATTAGGGGGTTGGAGAGGGTCCCATATGAGGAAATATTAAAGAGGCTAGGACTCTTCAGCTTGGAAAAGAGGAGACTAAGGGGGGAAATGATAGAGGTATATAAAATCATGAGTGATGTGGAGAAAGTGGATAAGGAAAAGTTATTTACTTATTCCCATAATACAAGAACTAGGGGTCACCAAATGAAATTAATAGGCAGCAGATTTAAAATAAATAAAAGGAAGTTCTTCTTCACGCAACGCACAGTCAACTTGTGGAACGTCTTACCTGAGGAGGTTGTGAAGGCTAGGACTATAACAGTGTTTAAAAGGGGAACTGAGTAAATTCATGGAGGTTAAGTCCATAAATGGCTCTTAGCCAGGATGGGTAAGGAATGGTGTCCCTAGCCTCTGTTTGTCAGAGGATAGAGATAGATGGCAGGAGAGAGATCACTTGATCATTAGGTTAGGTTCACTCTCTCTGGGGCACCTGGCATTGGCCACTGTTGGTAGACAGGATACTGGGCTAGATGGACCTTTGGTCTGACCCGGTACGGCTGTTCTTATGTTCTAACGACTTCAGGGGCAGTACTGCTACTGAGGAATGTGAAGCCATTTTAGAAGTATGGTCTTTAATGTAAGGGATTATCCCATTGAGGGCCTTCTGGATTTTTTGTTTGCTTTTGTTCAGTAAATAGAGAGCATCCTTTGTTTGCCTCCTGGTGGAATTATTGCAGTAGCAGGAGGCAAAAAAGGTGCTGCATTAATTGGGGGTAACCTTGTCGTTTTCCCCAAATATTGTTGGAGTGCAACAACATGTGTGTTCTTCAGTAGTTTGGGGAATCTGGAAGTTGGCTGGATGGTAATGAGGTGAGGATTTACAATTGACAAACCAATCCACACTTGTACCAAAGATTGCATCAAGAACAGGAAATGTTACATTGTTAACCCCATCTTTGTTTACAGTTTGTATGCTGACGCCAACATATTACCACCCCCTAGGTTCTTAACAAACCAAAACCTGGCTCGCTTTTTCCGTGCCTTTTCCAGCATGTTTTAGCCATTAGTTTTCCAATGCTTAGTTTTCAGACCAGGGCAGCGGTGTCTGTAAATGTGTGTCCCCTGCCCTCCCCACTTGGATGTGGGTATTGGATGAAATGAGCAAGAAGTTGTCTGTGCCCAGCCACGTCGTGTTCCAACCAACCATCTTCAACTGGCCTCTTTCAGCAGACTAGACTAATATAACTATAAATACCTCTAGTGGATGGGAATGTTTCCCCGTCAGCTTTCAGAGGGCAGCAGCAACTCTCTGCTACAGAAAGCTTCTCTTGCAGAAGCAAGTCTTAGAAGAAAAACTGAAAAGAAGGTGCTATTCCCTAAATAAAAGGTGCTAGAAAGACTCATGCAAGAAGAAAACCCCTCCAGCCATCCCATCCCTGCATCAGTTATCTTTAGGAGACTCATTCCTCTAACTTCAGGCTGGCTCACTGCACACAGGCCCCCTTGCTAGTGGAGTCTAACTATGGATTTTCCCTGGTTCACTCAGGCATACGGTCTATTTGAATTGTGTTAAAAGTGCTGACAAAGTAATTTCATGGTTACTGCACAAGAACTCGAGAGACAGTGAAATCTTGCAAGGCCTTGTGATAATTCCCCTATAAACAATGTCACCAGTGTGTGGCAGCTTCTAAGGCAGTTGATAGGAAAGTCCTTTTAAGTCTTGTGTGCTGACATTGCAGTTTTTGTGGATCTCATCTTACTCCCAACACAGCCAGTTTGTAGTCTACGACAATGGTTCTCAATGAGGGCTACATGTACCCCTGGGGGTATACAGAGGTCTTCCAGGGGGTACATCAATTCATCTAAATATTTGCCTCGTTTTATAACAGCTATATAAAAAGCACTAGCGAAGTCAGTACAAACTAAAATTTCATACAAACAATGATTTGTTTATACTGCTCTATATTCTATACATGGAAATATAAGTACAGTATTTATATTCCAATTGATTTATTTTATAGTTATATGGTAAAAAATGAGAAAGTCAGCAATTATTCAGTAAGAGTGTGCTATGACATTTGTGTTATGTCTGATTTTGTAAGCTTTTAAGTGAGGTGAAACTTGGGGTACAAGAGATAAATCAGACTCTTGAAAGGGGTACAGTAGCCTGGAAAGGTGGAAAGTCACTGCTGTAAGTCATAAATGCACAGTTACTCAAATCAGTTCTGGGAGTGATCATTAGGAATGGCCTATGCACTGCTGTCTCTACATGCTTGTTCGCTTCCTCCCCCCCCATCTGTTTGTGTTGTGAAAGCCTTGCCAAGAACACCCCGATTTATTTTGCTCTCACATCTGATTCTACTTGAGGTTTCTCTGTCCCTGACTTGCATTTGGCGAGAACACTAGAGCAGAAGTCACAGGACTTCTTAAAAACAAGACAGAAAAAAAGAGCTGAATTAAAACGGTTGAAAATCTCCAACAATTCAATTATGTACCAGATTTTATAGCTTTGCAGGATTGCAACATTCCAATTACACTGGCCATCTCGCTGCAAACACTAATGGGCCAGAAGAGGTCTGGAATCCCTGCCAATTTACACTCAAAACCATTTTTATTTTTTGGAAAGACCAAAATTTGGGTAGGGTTTGGCCATTCTGTTGAACTTTAGGACCTGACTGTAGTGAGTCCACGCCTGCACAATTTACTGGATGTTGTGGATGGAATGCACATGTCCACAATGGTTCTTTTCATAGC
This sequence comes from Gopherus evgoodei, assembly GCF_007399415.2. Lineage (NCBI taxonomy): Eukaryota > Metazoa > Chordata > Testudines > Testudinidae > Gopherus > Gopherus evgoodei. The sequence goes on from NC_044323.1 coordinate 30,657,216, forward strand.
AGAGTGTCATCCCATCAACAGCTTGGTTACAGACTACAGGGCCAATAGAGAACACAACTATTCTTCAGTGTGAGGAGAGAGACGGGGGCAGGACAGTATTATTAGGCCTTTGAGGAGGTTTTACATTTTTCAGTTGCAAAATCATAAGATGGAAAGAGTTTCTTCATCTATCTTTCAGCTATAAAAACTGAACAGTTCATTACTAGTGTTGCCTCAAGCAACTGCTCTTTATTAAGGCAGGGAGAATTTAGTTGTCATTAGTGACCACATTTTTTAAAAGCATGAGCCTTAGCTGGGGTAAGAGACCGTTTGCTGGATTTTTAAATCAACCATTTCCTTTTAGATGAATCCCTGGTCTGGGCCCAGCATGCTCTCTCCTTAGATCTGTGCTGGTGGCACAGCCCTGTTGAATCATCACTGCCAGAACCTCTTACAGTTTCCTGGAAGTCAAAGTCTGCTGGAAAAGTCCCACACGATGCTATTAACATCAGCTAAGGGCTGATAGTGGGGGGATTTCAATTATCCCCATATTGACTGGGAACATCTCACTTCAGGACGAAATACAGAGATAAAATTTCTTGATACTTTAAATGACTGCTTCATGGAGCAGCTAGTATGGGAACCCACAAGGGGAGAGGCAACTCTAGATTTAATCCTGAGTGGACCGCAGGAGCTGATCCAAGAGGTAACTATAGCAGGACCGCTTGCAAATCGTGACCATAATAAAACAACATTTAACATCCATGTGGTGGGAAGAACATCTCAACAGCCCAACACTGTGGCATTTAGTTTCAAAAGGGGGAACTATACAAGAATGAGGAGGTTAAACAAAAGTTAAAAGGTACAGTGCCTAAAGTGAAATCCCTGCAAGCTGAATGGGTGCTTTTTAAAGACACCATAATAGAGGCCCAACTTCAATGTATACCCCAAATTAAGAAATACAGGAAAAAAAACTAAAAAAGAGCCACTGTGGCTTAACAACCATGTAAAAGAAGCAGTGAGAGATAAAGACTTCCTTTAAAAAGTGGAAGTCAAATCCTAGTGAGGCAAATAGAAAGGAGCATAAACACTGCCAAATTGAGTGCAATAGTATAAGAAGAAAAGCCAAAGAGAAGTTTGAAGAACGGCTAGCCAAAAACTCCAAAGGTAATAACAAAATGTTTAAGTACATCAGAAGCAAGAAGCCTGCTAAACAACCAGTGGGGCCCCTTAACGATCGAAATACAAAAGGAACGCTTAAAGACGATAAAATCATTGTGGAGAAACTAAATGGATTCTTTGCTTCAGTCTTCATGGCTGAGGATGTTAGGGAGATCCCAAACCCGAGCTGGCTTTTGTAGGTGACAAATCTGAGGAACTGTCACAGATTGAAGTGTCATAGAGGAGGTTTTGGAATAAATTGATAAACTCAACATTAACAAGTCACCAGGACCCGATGGCATTCACCCAAGAGTTCTGAAAGAACTCAAATGTGAAGTTGCGGAACTATTAACTAAGGTTTGTAACCTGTCCTTTAAATTGGCTTTGGTACCCAGTGACTGGAAGTTAACTAATGTAACGCCAATATTTAAAAAGGGCTTTGGAGGTGATCCCGGCAATTACAGACCAATAAGTCTAACGTTGGTACCGGGCAAATTAGTCAAAACAATAGTTAAGAATAAAATTGTCAGACATGGAAAAACAAACTGTTGAGCAATAGTCAACATGGTTTCTGTAAAGGGAAATCGTGTCTTACTAATCTATTAGAGTTCTTTGAAGGGGTCAAACAAACATGTAGACAAGGGGGATCCAGTGGACATAGTATATTTAGATTTCCAGAAAGCCTTTGACAAGGTCCCTCACCAAAGGCTCTTACATAAATTAAGCTGTCATGGGATAAAAGGGAAGGTCCTTTCATGGACTGAGAACTGGTTAAAAGACAGGGAACAAAGGGTAGATTCTCAGAATGGAGAGGGGTAACTAGAGGTGTTCCCCAAGGGTCAGTCCTAGGACCAATCCTATTCAATTTATTCATAAATGATCTGGAGAAAGGGGTAAACAGTGAGGTGGCAAAGTTTGCAGATGATACTAAACTGCTCAAGATAGTTAAGACCAAAGCAGATTGTAAAGAACTTCAAAAAGATCTCACAAAACTAAGTGATTGGGCAACAAAATGGCAAATGAAATTTAATGTGGATAAATGTAAAGTAATGCACATTGGAAAAAATAACCCCAACTATACATACAATATGATGGAGCTAATTTAGCTACAACGAGTCAGGAAAAAGATCTTGGAGTCATCTGGATAGTTCTCTGAAGATGTCCATGCAGTGTGCAGAGGTGATCAAAAAAGCAAACAGGATGTTAGGAATCATTAAAAAGAGGATAGAGAATAAGACTGAGTATATTATTGTCCTTATATAAATCCATGGTACACCCACATCTTGAATACTGTGTACAGATGTGGTCTCCTCACCTCAAAAAAGATTCTAGCACTAAAAAAGGTTCAGAAAAGGGCAACTAAAATGATTAGAAGTTTGGAGAGGGTCCCATATAAGGAAAGATTATAAGGAAAGAGGCTAGGTCTCTTCAGCTTGGAAAAGAGGAGACTAAGGGGGGATATGATAGAGGTATATAAAATCATGAGTGATGTGGAGAAAGTGGTTAAGGAAAAGTTATTTACTTATTCCCATAATACAAGAACTAGGGGTCACCAAATGAAATTAATAGGCAGCAGATTTAAAACAAATAAAAGGAAGTTCTTCACGCAGCGCACAGTCAACTTGTGGAACTCCTTACCCGAGGAGGTTGAAGTCTAGGATTATAACAATGTTTAAAAGAGAACTGGATAAATTCACAATGGTGAAGTCCATAAATGGCTATTAGCCAGGATGGGTAAGAAATGGTGTCCCTAGCCTCTGTTTGTCAGAAGATCGAGATGGATGGCAGGAGAGAGATCACCTGATCATTGCCTGTTAGGTTCACTCCCTCTGGGGCACCTGGCATTGGCCACTGTCGGTAGACAGGATACTGGGCTGGATGGACCTTTGATCTGACCCAGTACGGCTGTTTTTATGTTCTTAATTTGGCTCTGAACAGGGTATAGCATGAACAGAGCCTTGTTGCCCAATCAGTCAAATACATCTGGCTGAAAGGAGAGGTGAGACAACCTCCTTGCTTTAAATATCCTACAGAAACTACATGCCAAGTCAAACTGATTGAAAACAGATATAGAAACTAGAATGGGCCAAAACTGGAGCTTCAGCAGCTTTAGAAATTTGGAAGGGTTCGGATTTGAATCCCCAGACCCAAACTCCATGGATTTCAGTTCCAGGCTAGATCCAAAACTTCAAGCTGTGTATTTTATCAGAGCCCCTCAGACAATTTGTGAGAACCTGGAGGAAATGGCATGAGATTTGGGCTGAAATCTCAGAAACTCTCAGGAGCCTTGAGACTTAACTGACAGCCCAGATTCAGTTCAGATCCAAACCCAAGTTTCAAAACAAATCCAGATCCAACTAGCACTTCCAGATCCCACTTGTAATGAAAGGGTTTAATCTATTTGTCTTCTGCAGCCTGCAGAAGACAAGGAGGGGTGGTGTTTTGCAAGTCTAACACAGGCTAGTTTTGAAAGTGCCTGTGGAAGTAGAGAAATACTGCAGATTCTGATCTCACTTACATGGGTGTAAATCCATTGGCTGCATTGGATTTAGTCTAGATCCACAGCCATGTAAATGAGTATGGATCAACGATTTGCATGTAGAACGACAAAAATTTGAGGGCAGGGGGTGGGGGGAAGAGAACAATCTTAGGCCCTTATGCTGCAACTGGCTGTTCACTGAAGAATTTTTTAATCACCCAGACTTGGTGGTGGCACAGGTTTCTGCCCAGGGACAGCCAGCAGCAGAACCACGGCTTTATTTATTTTAGAAAGATCATGACACAGATGCTGGACAGTCTAAAAAAAGCACATCAAGAAATGAAAAACAAATTTGGATGAACACATGTAGCATTAAAAAAATGCTCTCACACCTAAGTCCTTGAGCCTTGCAGTAGAGTACGTGCAAGTTAGTTCTCTATTGTGGAAGAGAAAGGAAGGAAATTGCCAACAAAAAGAGGACAGAATGTGAGCTGGAACCATGTCTTCATTATAAACAAAATAGTCATTTGCATACAAGTGGAATCAGTCTGCAGAGTGATGTAGCTTTTACAGGAGCAAGAAATAATGCTCAATTCAAATAGCAAATGTTCAGAATCCCTGGATTTCCTCAGTAAAATGCTGAAAGTAGGATTAATGTTCTTCAAGTCTAAGAAGCTTTGTTTCTTTACAACCTTCCTCTTGGATGAGGTGTGGAGGAAATCAAGTGTTTTTTCTTTTGCAAGTTATGTTATCTGAGTGTCTCATATGTCCCTCGCCCTTTACCACAGCACACGGAAATTCCCTTTGTCATAAGAAAAAGTTGTTGCCACAGAAATTCTTTTGGGTTGGTTGAAAAGTGATCAAAGAGGATTGCCCAGTGGTTGAATAGACGTGTACTCATGACTTACTGGCAGCTCCCTTGACACAGAACCAGAACTAGGACATAGTGAAACTTGGACTTCTTTTTAAAACAATTCTCCAAACAGAAGCAGAGATCAAGGTTTGTAAGTGACATTGATCAGAAAACTATTGTACAATCCTGAAAACTGTTGTCTGCAAAGTGGGCTTATGAAGCTTTATTTTTCCTCCTTTAACTTGTTCATCCTGGAACTGTATTTTAAATAGAGCTTCCATTTCACGTTACACTATCATTTACTTTATATTTATCTTTACAGCTCAAGGCCCACTCATTCCCCTCCCACATCAGCGTGAAACTCTGTGGCAGCCAAGAAGTTTCAAGTGGGCAGGTAGGGCTTGGAAAAGACAGTGAAGGGCTGGGGCTGTATGGGAATCCCAATCCTGCCAACCAACTGCACAGAGGTTGCCCTGCTGTACTCTCCCATGGCAAAACAGCAGGATCAGTAGCTATGCTGCCATTGGTTGCAGGATCCCTGCTATGAGCTAAGACTTGGCAGGGGAGTCGCCAGGGCTGAAGTGGGCTGGCTAGTGGCAGCTCCGAGGGCTGGTTGCCAGAGACTAACTTTTCATTCAGTTTTTCTAAAACTGAAGTCGCCAGCATGTATAGTTGTGAAGATATTTCCAATTTGAACAGGATTTAGACTGAAACATTGCCGGCTGCTTGAGCCTGCAGGCAGCTCCTACAGCAGCACTAGTTACCCCAGTGGGGTTTTAACAGTGAACGCTCATCATGGTTATTTAACTATTAACATGGTTAGAGGTGCTGGATTGACAACCCCATGAGTTCAGAAATCATGGATCAGGTCTTACAAAATCCTGCGTTTGGCTTAAATAAACTATGTGTAGGGCTACACTTACAGTTGTACAGCGCTGGGAGTTACAGCTGTCTTCGTACAGCTGTGTAGGGAAAGCGCTGCCATGTGGCCACACTGACAGCTACCAGCACTGCAGTATGGCCACATTTGTAGCGCTGTTGGGAGTGGTGCATTGTGGGCAGCTATCCCAGCGTTCAAGTGACTGCAACGTGCTTTTCAAAACAGGGGAGTGGGGTGGAGTGTGACAGGGAGTGTGGGGAAGATAGAGAGAGTGGATTTTTAAAGCTGACACTGTTCTCAGCTCCCTGCCTTGCAAGTTTAGGGACTGGAAGATACACAGCACCTATCTTCAATCATTTTAAAAGTTTTGACCCCTTCTCCCACCCCTCTCTTATTCACTAAATGCAAATTATGCACTCCTAAATAGCCTTCAGACCACATAAGCAGCTGCTCAACACAGACTCACCTCCCTCAAGCAAACAGCTGTGAACATTCCAAAGCAATTCCCCTGCCTCTGCTCGTTGCTCGCTGGAGCAAAGAGCAGCTGTGTTTGTTTTTTAGATAAGTAGCTCTGGGGAGCTCAGAGTTCAGCCATTCTTCCGGTTTGTTGTGGACAGGAATTCTGGGATACCTCCTAATACCCTGGAGGCCAATAAAAGCGCTTTTGGTGGCCACACTTGATGAGCAGCGCTGCATCACCAGCGCTGGAATCGTTACACCCCAAGCAGACCAGGTGTACAGCCAGCACTGCAGCCAGGGAGTTGCAGTGCTGGATATGCCTTGCTGGTGCGGACAGTTACTAAGTTGCAGTGCTGTAAACCCACCACTAGCGCTGCAACTCTCCAGTGTAGCCAAGCCCTATGGGTTATTTTTCTTGGCTTTTAGGTTTGAGCCTTCAAGATGCTCTTGGTTCACATTTTCAAGCTTTTCTTCACAGGTCTGAGGGTTAGAAACTTATTTAAAAACTAAACACAGATTTTTTTAAATAATCATTTGACTCTAGAGAGGTTTAAGACAAAAATACTCAAGACTAGTGACGAAAGCACAGGAGCCATCCATGTTGGGGCTGATCAATGCACTCAAGGAGAGGGACAATTGGATTATGAAAATCTGCACAAAGTGTTGTGACTGGCATCTCATTTGGGTATTGTGCGTTTATGTTCTGGGTAGAGTTTGGGAAAGTACCTCCATTCTCCTCTCCCCACTACTCTTGACCCCTGGGAATTCACAGGGTGCAGAGCAGGAACTAGTGCGGCCTCAAGCACCATTAACTCTCCAAGTGTTCCTGCAGATTGACCTACAGTTGTAGGGATTGTAAAAAGGAGCAGTGTTTAGATTAGTATGAGCCTGGCATGATTCTCAGGCTGCTGACGGGAACCCCCTACTGTATAGAACAGAAAAGTCCCTAGGGCACCACCCACCTGCCTAAGCAGGGGTCTCTGGGATAAAATTGAGTTAAACAGGGGGTCTTGGCTCCTACTCCCTTAGTCCTTTTAGTGTGGTCGCTGATTCTTTAGTCCTGAAAGTGGTAGTGGATAGCAGCACCAATGGCCTAACAGCTCACCTTGGGGCTAGCTGAACCCATCCTGCCTAGCCAGTTCACCCCATCATTGTTTCCCTGTAGGCACACGGGGGCTGGTAAATGCCTTTCCTGATGGCAGTTCCCCTGAAGGCTTCCAGGAGTCTCCCTTGGGAGCTGTAAAGCCACCGTCTGCTCTCTCCCAGAGCTGCCCTGCAACTGCAGGGAACTTCCTGCTTTTAAGCCCTTATTCCACCTCTGATACAACTGACAGGGCTAGAGGGGTGGAAGCAGCCTTGCCCACAGCAGCTCTTTAACTCCTTCATCACCAGTGCAGGGTCAATACACCCCATCACAGGTCCCCTCCTCACCTCTGGCCTCTCCCAGTCTTCCTACCCAGTCCTTGGCTTGTGCGGACACTTTGCAGAGAATGAACAATAGTTGTGTGGAAAGAAGAATAGGGGAAGCATTTCACACAGACACTTTTCCCCTTCCTATGAGCCCACCATGGAGCTCTGTAGATTAACTGATTTACACTGATGCACCTTGAGAGGAGAATCAGGCCCCTGAAGTCCCTACTAAGGCAGAATTCCTATGTATTTCAAATGAGATTTTGCCCAAATTGGGCCCAGAGAAAGTCTGCATTAGGTGTATTGGAGTCTAGCTGGTCTTCCCTGTGCCCCGCTTTGTAACTCACAGCTCCCATAGCCATTAACAAAGAGGATGCACCAAGCTAGCCAATGGCTTCTGTTACACAAAAGGGTTCAGATTTTGACCCTACCAGACAAGGAAGAAGGGAAGGATTTAAACATTGCAAATAAAAGCCACAGATTGACCCTAAAATACTAAAATCCCAAGGAAGTGGTTAAATGGAAAGCCTATGTTGAGGAAGACCTGAGGTCAAGAAAAAGCTACAAAGGTTCAAAAGGGATATTGAACAAGCTGACCTAAAGAATGATTTGTCTAAACCAAAGTCTTAGCATGACAAAAATAATTGTAAATGTACACACGATAGAAAAGATGTTAATATTATTGCCAACGACTGTAATTAACTTGTTGCTGATACCAAGAACTGTAAAAATGTTTAATGTGCCTGGTCTTTTGGAAAAGACCTTGAACATGTTAAGAGTGGTACATAATAGAAGCTTATGATTATGCTGTTTGGTTCAACAAGAACATACTTTCTGTTAAAAAGCCTAATGTTGAGGCTTCACAGCTAATGTATAGACATATTTCTAAAACTTTCTACAGCAGAAAAAATACTACAAGCTTGACCTGCTGTGCACAAAGGGAAACTGAGGTACACCACTATTTCATGGCTGAATGCCAAAGTAAGAGCCATTAACGTTCTTCAGAGAGCAATGTTAAGTCAATACCTAGACCAAACTCTGGAATCACTAAAGTGTTTCTCAAAATATGGACTAAGTTTTTGGCTGGGGCCAAAGCACGCCTCAGTAATTTGGCCTTACAAAGAATTCAATATAAACACAGCTCATATCAAAGTTGGAAGATACTTAAGTTGTATTCAGGAGTTCTAATTTTGCCTTTCCACCCCAGTTTCACATTGAAGGGGTGACGTGTGGCTACAAAGGGTTAAACATAATGCAAAATAAATAACCCTCAAAAGACATGTGGGGAGTATTTACATATGTATGAGTAGGGTTGACGATGTAATCAACAGTCCCTATCTATGCTGTATTTGGATCATTCAGAAGTCAAAAGAACATCCTATAATTTAAATGAATTGTAAACACGGGATCTCTCCATTCATCTCTTTGAAATATATAGCAAATAATCTGAACGGTGGAGGAACAAGCAAATAGCCTTATGTTAATTCTATAGCCAAGTACCTCCTTCATAGTCATGCTAATTATGTTTTGTTCCCTGAGGAACTCCGACTTGTCAAAGGACCTGAAATTGTATGAAAGATCCTTGGGTCCTGAATCTGTCATCTCAGACCTGCTTAGGCTTCATCAGGGGAAGTCTGAGTCTCAAAACTGATGTCCCAGTTATGCTGGTATGCCCTGAATATGACATTTGGACATTGGACTATGATCTATGAACTGAATTCTAAAAGAACTCTTTGCAACTACAAAGCTCACCATCTCTGCTGTGAATCTGAACCTCAATGAATTGAACTCACGTCTGTATGTCTCTCTCTCGTTTAATTTTAGCTTAGTTAATAAGAATTGGTTGTAGCGTGTATTTGGATAAGATCTGAAACATTCAATAACTTGGGAGGTGAGGTGTCTGATCCTTTGGGATTGGTAGAACCTTTTCTTTTATATGATGAAATAAGATTTACAGAAATTTTCATATTTGATGTGGGTACCTGGATGGAGGCCTGAGGCTGGATCACTTTAAGGGAACTGTGTTTGGACTTTGAGTAACCAGTGAGGTAAATAAGAAGCTGCTTTAGGCTGGCTGGGTAAATCTAAGTATTGGAATATCCACCAGCTTTTGGGGAATTGTATGCCCCATTCGTTGCAGTTCACCCTAACTGAATGACCATAGTTGACTCTCCACTAGGACCTCAGTCACAAAGGGGAAATATATTGTTTAAAAAAAAATCCTTGCAACCATTTTGTTGAGAAGCTTAGGTCCCCCATGCTTTGGAACAGAGACTTGAAATTTGGCAGAGGAGTGACCTTCGTGCTTTTTGCTGTCCAAGAAAATTCACCGAAATTTGGCCAAGTTACAAGCCTCTGGAAAAAAAAAATCAGTTTTCACATGCTCATTAGAGACTTGAGAGTTTGGCAGCTAAATTTGCTAGAGGTTCCATCCTTACTGAGCATGCTCTGTCCCCTCTTAGCTCTGGCAGGTAACTGGACCGCACAGGGGTGTAGGAGGACTTTCCTTGCAAATGCTGCTCCTGTTCACCAGGGAATGCTGTGATGCCAGGTACTGCAACCGTGAGCATGGAGCCTGTGCCCTTGGTGTTCTCCTTGAATCTGGATTCTAATGTAGAGACATGAACAAGGTGGGGGTGGGGAAGGGGAAGAGAGGCAGGAGCACAGGAGCACTGGGACACAAGGCCAAAAGTGGGGGATAGGAACAAGAGGGTGGGAGAGGGGCAAGAGGAAGGCAAGGCGTCGGGGAGTGGGGGTGGGGGTTGGGGGAGGATAGAAGCACTCCACTGCCCTTTAAAACTTTTCTGAGTCTCAGCATTTTTCATTGCTGCCTAGCAAAGCTATGAAACCCACTGGTGGAGTGTCCCATCCCCCTCCTCTGGGACTGCATGGTGGCTCTAACGGCTCCAGCTCTGCTGATAAATGTGGATTTCAGTATGCTGCCACATGAGGGAATTTTTTTCTATTTTGCTTTTTTAAAAAACTTCATTTACACCCAAAAAACTATGTTAAAAGAATGTTCTGACTGCAAAGTGAAACACTCATAAATCAGAAAATGTCAGAATTAAGGTTGCCTGCGTGTCCCTAATTCAGCCCCTTTGTATGGTCTCTACTTAGATCATCACATACGATTGATTTGCAGGACCTCTGCCTCATTCAGTGCACAGGCTAGATGGCGCTCAGTCAGTCAATGAGCATCTACTCAGTATTTTGTTTTCTCTTCATAGAGTGACACATCAAACAAGGTCTTTACTACATACTGTTCAAGCCCTTCCCTGAAAATGGGATTGTTTTCCTCATGTGCTTTTCTGTGGTGCTCATCACTAGAGTATCTGAGTGTTATACAAACATTCATGTTCAGAACACCCTAGTGAGATGAAGGGATGCAATCATCCCCATTTGACAGACAGGGAACACAGGCTAAGAGAGATTAAGGTCAAAAGCTGATGTTGAAAGCCAAACCTGAGCCCAATAGGGCCTGAGATTCCAGAGTACTTAGCTTTTTATCTGGCCAAAGCACAGATCTCATTGATTTCAGTTACATCTCTGAGCACCCAGCAATTCTTCAAATCAGACTCCAAGGCATCCAGAAAATGAAGCACACGCAATTAGTGGCAACCTATGCAAAGTTTGTTTTAAAGTGACTTGACTAGAATCACACAGGAACTCTGGCAGAGGCAGGGACTGAATCCAATTCCCCAGAACAGCATTAAATCACCTTAATCATGACACCAACTTCTCTTCCCTCAACCACTACATACCTTCCAACTCCTGCAACAAATGAGGCCAGGGACCAGAGATTAATCTGTAATGAAACAGGTGCCAGGGCTCAAGAAATTTTTTTAGTTTTCATAACTGATGGGGCCAAGTTTAGAGGTGCTGCGGCTCAGCCCTGGCACAAATTAAGCATTGCCAGGATCCTACAAGACCACAGCCTCAATAACTGCATACCTGGATTCATTTCTTGCATACCATTCATCCTGTACAGTGCATGAGGCAGGGGTCCTGTGAAATCTTAACATCAGCACGTACAGTTGTATTATATAAACCAGAGGACAAATGAAGGGTATAGAGGCAGCTTCAATTCTTTCATTTCCTAACTTTTGAGTGCTTGACTTTGCAACCGTAATGTTCTTGTAACATCATTTGTTTGCATGTAATATACATATATATTAAAACACTTTGAAGTTTAACATAAGCCTCTGTAGCAAGCCTTAGCGGGAGAAGCAAGACAGAACGTACTATATGACCCAGAGAGCACTACTAGTAATAGTAAGTGTGACACTGCACCCCATATTCGTCAGAGTGATATTATTAGGATATGATTATGGCATAATTAGGATGTCTTTGGTACAAGATAGGCATGTGAGATGTCATTGGAAAAGTTATGATTTGCTGAATGATTATCCTATTTGTATGCATGTATCATTTTTGTATTTGAAGTTATTAATATTAACTATCTATATTTCAGATGTGGTCACACCTGGGTGACACTCACTAGGCAAGAGGCTTCCAATCTAAACAGCTGGTTGGGAAGGGTCCATTCAGGGTAAAGGGTCAGAAAGGCCTATTGTTTTTCATAGGAGACGCTCCTCCCACACCCCACAAGTGATGTAAATTACACTGACCTAAACCCTTGTGTGGATAGCGCTATGCTGACAGGAGAGATTCTTCCGCCGACCCAGGGACCACTTCTCGCGGAGGTGATTTTATTATGCCAATTGGAGAGCTCTCGCCTGTTGGCATAGAGAGTCTTCACATGATGCGCTACAGCGGCACAGCTGCATCAGTGTAGTTGTGCTGCTGTAGTGCTTCTAGTGTACACTAGCTCTCAGACTCACAAACTACCACCACATAGAAACGCATCATACCATTACGGTGTTAAGGCTAAGGATTAATTTTGCACATTTTAGGCTTAAACATCTGGTAACCATACAGTATATTTTCCTTTTTAATTAATACTGCCTGGTGGCTACACTATGTCTGGCACATCATATTTTAGGACATGAACTGACTCTACATAATGGTACAAGGAGAATGAACAAAAGAAGATACACAAAGACAGTATAATTAAGTGAGATTTGGCGGCTTGCATTTACCCAGGAAGTGTTGCAATCCTAGGCTAAAAGTGCCAGGCAGCCTTTGATGTAAAATTTGACAGTTGACAGGCAAAAAACCTCTCTGCACTATGAGAGGCACAGATGAATGGAAATATTCCAGAGCGTTTGATCAGCTGCCTGTCACAATTTGACTAGTGGAAGGCTGAGGAACTGAAACAAGTGTGTGAAACTTGGTGCCTTTCCAGACATTAATTCTAAGAATCACTTGTCCATTCAGAGTTTAATTTGCAGTACAGATGTGCTGAGCTACCCACCTATACAATAAATCAGGTAGTGAAGAACAGAGGATGACTGTCAACCCCTATGGATGGTAGCTTGGTTCATTTATTACTCATGGATGTGTATCTATTGCAAAAACAGAAGGTGGTCGACCCCACCATGTAAGATTAAAGTGTTTTATGAGGGGAGTCTCCATGCCAGAGGATTGGTGCCTTGGTTTAAAAAGCTAAAAAGGTGCTGTAGCTTTATTCTCAATATAGACCAGCCTGATGCAGGCTGACCTCTTGTATCTTTAGAGAAAAATGAGTAAGGTGCTCACACTGAAGGATTCTCAGATGTTACCTTGGGAACATAACAGAAAATTAAAGCCTGTTGAAAAGCTGCCTGTCCCAGCACTAAGGGTACGTCTACACTATGGGATAATTCCGATTTTACATAAACTGGTTTTATAAAACAGATTGTATGAAGTCGAGTGCACGCAGCCACACTAAGCACATTAATTCGGCTGTGTGCGTCCATGGTCCTAGGCTAGCGTCGATTTCCGGAGCGTTGCACTGTGGGTAGCTATTCCGTAGCTATCCCATAGTTCCCGCAGTCTCCCCCACTCCTTAGAATTCTGAGTTGAGAGCCCAGTGGCTGATGGGGCAAAAATCATTGTCATGGGTGGTTCTGGGTAAATGTCGTCAGTCATTCCTTCCTCCGGGAAAGCAACGGCAGACAATCATTTCGCGCTCTTTTCCTGGATTGTCCTGGCAGACGCCATAGCATGGCAACCATGGAGCCCGTTCAGCATTCCCCCCCCCCCCACAGTCACTGTATGTGTATTGGATGCCGCGGACAGAGGTGATACTCCGGCGCTACACAGCAGCATTCATTTGCTTTTGCATGATAGCAGAGATGGTTACCAGTTGTTCTGTACCGTCTGCTGCCAGGGTAATTTGTCAATGAGATGACGGTTATCTGTCCTTCTGTGCTGTCTGCTGCTATCATGGGTGCCCCTGGCTGAGGTCGGCCGGGGGCACAAAAGCAAAACTGGGAATGACTCCCTGAGTCAATCCCTCCTTTATGGTTTCTAAAAATAGAGTCAGTCCTGCCTAGAATTTGGGGCAAGTGTACTAGAGAAGCAGTGTATCAGAGAGCACAGCTGCTCCGTGTCAGATCCCGCAGAAATGATGAGCTACATGCCATTCATGGGGGCTGCCCCTGCAACAACCCCACCAGTTGCTTCCCTCCTTCCCAACCTTCCTGGGCTACTGTGGCAGCATCCCCCTCATTTGTGTCATGACGTTATAAAGAATGCAGGAATAAGAAACAGTGACTTGTTAGAGAGATAAAATGAGGGGGAGGCAGCCTCCCCGTGCTATGACAGTCCAGGCAGGACATTAAGCTGTGTGGGGGAGAGGAGCCCAGCATCCCGCTGGTATGATAGTCCAGGCAGTACAGAATCTTTTCTTTACAGCAGAAAGGGAGGGGGCTGATGGAGCTCAGTCCCCCGTGGCTATGATGAAGATGGTTACCAGCTGTTCTGTACCATCTACTGGGAATGATCAGGAATCATTCCTATTTGTACCCAGGCGCCCCTGAGGCCAGCCAGGGATATTCAGCAGTTATCAAGCATGTACCATCTGCCACCAGGGAGGGGAGAAGAGCAGATACTGCTCTTCACTGCTGTAGCATCACGTCTACCAGCAGCATTCAGTAGACATAGGGTGACATTGAAAAAAGTCAAGAAACGATTTCTTTCCCTTTTCTTTCACGTGTGGTGGGGAGGGAGTAAATTGACGATCTATTCTCTGAACCACGCCGGACAATGGGTTTGAACCTACAGGCATTGGGATCTCAGCCAAGAATGCAGGTACTTTTTGGAGACTGCTGGGGACTGTGGGATAGCTGGAGTCCTCAGTACCCCCTCCCTCCCTCCATAAGCATCCGTTTGAGTCTCTGGCTTCCCATTACGCTTGTCACGCAGCACTGTGTAGCCTGTAGATTTTTTTTTCCAAACGCTTTGGCATTTCGTCTTCTGTAATGGAGCTCTGATAGAACAGATTTGTTTCTCCATACAGCGATCAGATTCAGTATCTCCTGTACAGTCCATGCTGGAGCTCTTTTTGGATTTGGGACTGCATTGCCACCCGTGCTGATCAGAGCTCCACGCTGGGCAAACAGGAAATGAAAATCAAAAGTTTGCGGGGCTTTTCCTGTTTACCTGGCCACTGCATCAGAGTTGAGATTGTTGTCCAGAGCGGTCACAGTGATGCACTGTGGGATACCGCCCAGAGGCCAATACCGTCGACTTGCGGCCACACTAACTGTAATCCAATATGGTAATACTGATTTTAGCGCTACTCCTCTCGTTGGGGAGGAGTACAGAAACCAATTTAAAGAGCCCTTTAGATCGATATAAAGGGCTTCATAGTGTGGACGGGTACAGAGTTAAATCGGTTTAAATGCATAGTGTAGACCAGGCCTCAGTGTTTGTACACTCTCCCTATAAATACAAGAATGCTGTACAGAGTACGCCTTACACCATCTGTTGTGCAGAAAGCAGCACTCTCCTCACTAGCAGCTGACAGTCAAAGAAAGAACCACAGTCCACTATATTATTTGCAACAGTGAATCAACTTTTACTGTTCCCACATTTTTCTTGCCAATAAAACAGACACCTGCACTCACATACTTTAGAGCAGTGATACCCAGACCTCAGTGGTTCAGGAGCCAAATTAGCAATCAACATTACCCAAAAGTCATTTACTATAGTACCATCTATTCATATTTAAACAGTATGATGGGAAATATTTATATATATTGTTCTCTCAGCAAAATGACTGACCAAGAATCATTTTATCAGCAATTGGTTTATAACATAGTAAAAGCATCCTGATTGGGTAATAATTAAATCTCACAATGTTTTAATATCATGTGCTGCAAAGAGCTGCAGGAGACACATTAAAGAGCCATTTTTGGCACACAAGCCTCAGTCTGAGTATCACTGCTTTAGAGATAATCAACACTGAACACTGCCAAAAGAATCATAGATGCCAGCTTTTTCCTTTTCCAGGAGATGCTAAATCACTACTCAGCCTCAGGCCCCACCCCCACTCTCCCCCCCAAGCCCTGCCTCTTCCCATCCCTTCTCTGATCCCAGCCCCATCCCTCCTTCCCCCAGCTCCCATCCCTGCCCTACCTTTTCCTGCTCCACCCTGCCTCTTCCTACCCCGTCCCCTGAGCTCACCCTGTCCCCACTTCTCCCCCTCCCTCCCAGCACCACCATGATCAGCAGAACAGCTGATCATGACAGCTGGGAGGGAGGGGAAAATAATTGATAGGTGGGGCCACTAGTGGATGGAAGGCGAGGGGGAGCTGGTTGCCAGTGGGTGCTAAGCACCCACTAATTTTTTTCTGTGGGTGCTCCAGAGCACCCATGGAGTCTGCACCTATGAAAAGAATTGCACTATAAAAGGTATACAGGCTATTTCCTGGGGTTAACAAAATGTTGGGGGCATTAAAGTGACTAGTGAGAGAGCAATTGTGGCTAGGAAAGGGTAGTCTTATCAGTTTCCCCAAGGGCTGTTAAAATTCTAGTGCTGGTGCTATGTGTAATTAGGGTTAGTTACTGGAGATTCCATCCAGAGATGGTTTACTGCTGGTCTGCACAGTGTGTTCTAGGGCAAACAATGCATGTTTCAAGAGAAGATCTTTCATCCGCTATAAGAGCAGGAGGCTGGATCCCACTGAGAAAGCCATGCTGCCGGAACAAATTAACTGCAATACAATATATTTAGACTAAAGTACTGGTGAGCAGACTGGAAGATATTATGGGCACATTGATTTGGAAGATCCAAGTTGTATTAATTGTTGAGGCAAATGAGGGAACAGTATGTGTATGATTTGTAACATGATGCAGCAATTTGGAAACACCAGCTGTAGGGACCTCACTGGATGCCCAGAAAGCATTCAATGTGATTAAATGGGGCTACCTGAGTGATATTCAGGTTTGTTTTTGACAAGACCTTTGTTGGTAGTAGGTTCCTCACTGACTTCCCTCTGCAAAGCTATAGACAAAACTCAGCAGGGTGCAATTTCTCCTCCATTTTCATTGGGAGGAAGAACATGACTGGAACTAATTGGCTCTGATTAGCTACCTAGTAAGTGAAGTCTTTAATACTTAGCTCAGTCAAGGGAGCTACACTGGCAGCTTGCCAGGAACCTAAGGGCCACATCCATTTTTGCATAAATGCAAGTAAATTGCAGCTATCTTCATCTTGAATGAAGACGTGCAGCCTGTGGAGACCACAGGTGCCAGCATGCAGTGCGTTATCCTAGGACTTGGATCAAGGTGAAGCATTGCACACTAGGTCCTGTAGCCCCAGCTTTTAGAACCCCCTGGTTGAGTTTGCTTTGAAGACATGCTGCTGGAGGCCACTCTAGGGGAGTGATCCAAAGCCCATAGAAGTCAATGTTAGGATTCCCACTGACTTCAGTGGGTGTTGGGTCAAGCCTTCGCAGCACAAATTCATGACAACTATTTAGATAGGCCAAAACATTCAAAAGCAGTTACCACTTTTACATAACACAAATTTGGGCTCTAATGCCCAGAAGTATGCTAGGTGCTGTTCAGCACTGCCCCTATAAACTTGCAGTCTAAAAAGGCAAATACCAGAGATATGACACCTTCTATTAATTTTCAGCTTGTGCTGATAAAATTTCTGATGCCAGGTGATCCATAATCCTCAGGTCAAGTGGTCTTTAACAGTATTGAGAGTTTTCTCTGCTTCTAGCTTTAAAGGAAATAGAGAAATAATAAGGCGATGCTTCTTAACCTTAACTTTTCAGGGGAATCTGATATAAGAAAATATTTATCAAAGGTCTGGGATCCTGAATTTTTGCTAATGCTCTCCTCATAGATTAAGGCTGTGTGTGTCAAGTCAGGGTGTGATGTGCCATCTTACCTAGGCTGTGTTGGTTTGAAGCAAAAGGACAAATACTGTTTTATATTCATGTTCTATTCATGTCTCGGGACAAAGTTCAGAGTGGAACTGATACATTATGCTCTATTTGTTGATCTAAGCAAGGCAGACTGGATTTAGACATACGATATTTAGCTGAGGTGAATGGGTGGTGCATATCATAGGCTGCGGGAGGTTGTGCCTCCCGAAACAGCCCTGCATGGCTCCACCCACACTCCACCCAGGGGCCCTCCTCCTGCTTGCCTTTCCCCCTTGGTCCCAGCCCAGGCAGGCTGGCTGCTTCTCTTCAGGGAAGTGTGCTGGGGTGGTCTAGGGTGCAGCAGCCAAAACCTGGGGTGGATCAGGGCGCCCAGCACTAGGGGATCCCCCAGGTGCTGGAGCCATGCTGCTCGGTGAGCCTGGGGGGCTGCTGGCACTGGGGTTGGGGGCAGGCTGCCTGCCTGCCTGGTGTGCTGGGTATGGAGCTGACAGCCATGAGGAGGGGCTCTGGCAGGGGAAGGGGGCAGAAAGGGTGGGGTCATCTGGGGCTAGCCTCCCAGAGCCAGCAGGTCACCTGCCGCCCATGCTGAGGTGGACTGAGTGGTAGCTAATATTAATACCACCTGATGTGGAGTAGGGACATTAACACTGAGATAATACAACTTTATGAAAACTGTATTCATCTTCATATTAACAGCACATGGAAATTCGTCACCCAGGGACTGGTCAGTTAAAGTTTAAAACTTGGCACTCTTTTGTTGCTTGTTTTTTCCTTGGGAATCATGCAGAGCATAGGAGACAATTATCCTAGCTATGTAGAAACATGGATGTTACTAGTAAAATAAATCACTCCACACACACACACACACACACACACACACAAAAGAGGATAACTGGCAAAATGTAACTTATGCTCCGCTTTAAGGCCCCTTCACACCACTGGGGCCTTAACTAAGAATTCAAGACACAAATGTTATGTCTACACTGCAGTTAGACAGCAGCAGCTGGCCTGTGCCAGCTGACTTGGGCTTGTGGTGCTGGGCTATGAGGCTGTTTTATTGCAGCATAGACATTGGGGCTCAGGCTGCAGCCTGAGCTCTGGGGAACTTGCAGCTCACAGGGTCCTAGAGTCTGGATTCCAGCCCGAGCTTGAATGCCTGCCTTCTACACTGCAATTAAACAGCCCCTTGGGCTCTTGAGGTTTGGGTTGAGTCAGCTGGCATGGCAGTGTAGACAGACATTTTCTACAGATTCTTAGGGTCTTGTCATGAGTAAGAAATTCTCCTTTCTGATATGTTGGAACAATGTGATTTAGCCTCTTTGATCCTCAGTTTGTTAAAGAAGGTCACAGTAGAAATAGCTGAATTGTGCCTATTGGTCTCTATTCTAGAGACCCAATTTGATTCATCTCTTTTTGGTTGCTAGGCAATAGATCATAATTCGCATGAAGAGTGTCCCAGTGGTTAAAATTGTCCAAGCATGAGAGAAGCCCAGAAAATAATGTTGCAATAGTCAGTCTCGCTAAGTGATACTAAGACATGAACTGTTCTTGTGTTTTCCCAGGTGGCTGCTCAAATATCTGTAACCATTGTAATAGTGATATACAGTATGCTTGGACTGTACCCACCAGTGTATTACATTGCCTCTCCTCTTTGTGTGGCCTACTAGTGTGAAATGCACCCTTCTATCAAATATATTTAATGTTACTAAGTCAGGCTTTCAGCTGGTGTGGAGTTTGAAAGGAGTCCTGTGATCAGCTAACCACTACTTTATAATGAATGGAAATTTTAGTTTAATGTGAATTGGAAACTGGTGTGATCTCTCACCAGCGTGGGAAGCAACCAGTGCCATGCCCAAATCCATTGCAGGCCCTTGCCTCAGGGCACAATTTACTGTTCAAACACACAACACTCTGAGTTACAAAGAAAGCAATTACCCTGCAAGAGAGCCTTTGGGGATGGCTACACTTGGAGATGGGCAGCGCTGGGAGTTACAGCTGTGTTCGTACAGCTGTGTAAGGAAAGCACTGCAGTGTGGCCACACTGACAGCTACCAGTGCTGCAGTGTGGCCACATTTGCAGCGCTGTTGGGAGTGGTGCATTGTGGGCAGCTATCCCAGCGTTCAAGTGGCTGCAACGTGCTTTTCAAAAGAGGGGGGTGAGGTGGAGTGTGACAGGGAGTGTGGGGGAGACAGAGAGAGTGGATTTTTGGAGCTGACATTGTTCTCAGCTCCCTGCCTTGCAAGTTCTAAGGACTGGAAGATACACAGCACCTACCTTCAATCATTTTAAAAGTTTTGACCTTCCCCAACCTGCCTTTTATTGATTAAATGCAAATTATGCACTCCTAAATAGTCTTTAGACCATATAAGCAGCTGCTCAACACTACCCCTCCCCTCTTTTCTCAAGCAAACAGCTGTGAACATTCCAAAGCAATTCCCCTGCCTCCACTCGCTCACTCGCTGGAGCAAAGAGCAGCTGTGTTTGTTTTTAGCTAAGTAGCTCTGGGGAGCTTAGAGTTCAGCCATTCTTCCGGTTTGTTGTGGACAGGAATTCTGGGATACCTCCTAATACCCTGGAGGCCAATAACAGCACTTTTGGTGGCTACACTTGATGACCAGCGCTGCATCACCAGCGCTGGAATTGCTACACCCCAAGCAAACCAGGTGTACAGCCAGCGCTGCAACCAGGGAGTTGCAGCGCGGGCCGTGCTTTGCAAGTGTGGCCACAGAGTGAGTTGCAGCGCTGTAACCCCATCACCAGCGCTGCAACTCTCCAGTGTAGCCATGCCCTCAGTGGCACCCTTCCTTAAGTCCCTTGCTGGACTGTTTGAAAGCCCTTAACACTTTCATGGCAGTTATTCCCTATCACAGGGATTTTCAAATCCAGGAAATGTAGGATGGTTTTGAGGCGCTCCTCCCTTGACATACGTACAAACCAAGTCTGCCTGGATACTTTCTAATTTTGTGCTCATGGAGAATGATTGACATTACTAGTGTTGTGACCGACTTTTAATCATTCAGCCGCCTGAAAATTATCCCCAGTTGTTTAATATTCTTCTCTAGTTCCAAAGGTGTCATCTAGACTTCATTACTCTGGGAAGCCATCCAGCTCCTGTCCTGAAACACATGCTATATATTACACCAAGTATTATCTACAAGCTCCAGAAGCAATCTGCAAATAAGCTTAATGTCCAAAGGCTTCAATCAGGATCAAGGCCCCATGGTACAAGATCATTCCGACCCTTACACTCTAAACAATGGAACAGGTCAAAAATTGTCTGTGTAAAATGGCTTTTTTGTCAAAATGAAAATTTGTGGAAAATTGACATTTTCTATGATTTGGGGAGGGTGTGTGTGTAAAAAGTAAACCAATTTGAGGGTTTTTTTTTGGGAGGGAGGTATTGCAAAACAACGTCAACAATAATGAAAACTCTTGTAGTTACCAATTCTTGACCAGCTCTAACAATCCAAGATGGGTGAAGTAGGAAGCTCTCCTTAAAACATTCACAGCACTTATATTTACGTATAAAAACCCTGAGTAGCTACACCCAACTGCTCCTCAACCTTGCCTTATTTAGTTGGCGAATATTATTAATGTCCCATATCTTCAGTATACAGTAACAGCTGAATGCTGCCCCACTCCATTTGCTATACATGCTAGTGCATGGTTTGAGGTGGAATGTAACCATGAGGCCCACACAACTAGACACCTCAAGGCCAGACCAGCTCAAAAAATGAAGTTCATTGCATTAATCTTCTCTCTTGTTTTTCCATCAAGAAATTACCCGCACCAAGCAGTTAGCTCAACTGAGCCAGTGGCATAAAGAAAGAGAGGCACAAACACCTTCTCCACAAAAAGTAAACACTTGCAATATTCATGATTTGAATGATGATTGCACTTGGAGAGCCCAAACAAGATCAGCATGCCATTGCACTAGGCACTATAGAATCTGTGTGTAAAGTAGTAAGAGACTGCACCTCCTCTGAAAGGCTTGTAATCTAAATTGAGAAGCCAGAGACCAAGAGAAAACTCATAATTCTCATTTTACAGATGGGAAACTGAGGCACCAAAAAGGTGATATGACCTGCCCACGGTTACGCAGGAAGTCTAACAGAACTAGGGACTGAATGCACATAGCTCAGGACAGTCCAATGTCTTAATCACAACACTATCTAGGCTTGAGAAGAGGTCTGGAGGTTTTAGAAGATCTGTATTTGTGTTCTCCCTCCCAGAGTCCATAGCCACAGAATTGGAATGGCTACTGGTATTTCCCCCCCAAAAAAACCAGTAGTTCTGTCTGAGGCAGGATCAAATTGGACTTCTCCAGGACCAGTTCAGAGTGGTGATCTGAAAGAACTGACCCATCAGCAGTGAGGACAGAGTTACATTTCCAGCCCCCTACTCAAATCAGAATTTTCCTTTCCAAACATACATGGGAGCAACTTCAACTCCCCCTCCACCCCCCAAAGTGGGTTGTTTTGTGTCTACCTTTCATGTGAAAAAGCAAGTGTTCTGATCATTTATTTCAAACAGCGTTCAAGGAGAGAGGGGCCTCTTGTGCTCGGTGTTGCACAAAAACTGAGTGAAAGATGATCCACAGAGCTTGCAAACCAGTGAAACCATTTAATTCTCCATGCATACTTTGAAGCTACAAAACCAGGATGGGCCATTAGAAAACAAAGCAAAAAAAGAGAAAAATGTGACTCGTTTCCCACTGGGGATATGGATATATTTTGCAGAAGACTGAACAAATAAATTAGTGGTTTCTTTTCTGATAATGTGAATACTCCCAGGAACACTGCAGATCCCAGTGAAGTCATCTGGATGGGGGTGTAATGCAGAGCAGATGTGCAAGTGCATGAAGAGAAAGCTAGAGAGCCCAAGCCTTTCCTGAAACTCCCCCCATACTTTTATGACAATGATCTGCTTGAATATTATTGTTGGCATAGCTAATACAGCAGCCATCTCAGCTCAGCTTCATACTGCAGAATCAAGCTACAGGCCCAATTCATTAAAAGAAGATTTATTGGTGTTAGAGGGTTTTGCTATAGATCTTGTTTTCATGAGCTGGGCTCCATCCCGTATTATGCATGTGATTTACACAGGAGGAAGAAAAAAAAAATCAAGGCAGAGGCTGAAGTATATGAGAAGCAATTCTGAACAGGTTTTTGTGGTGTGAAGAGATTAGCATGGAAAGTAGATATGGCATGGGGGGAGCGGGGGGATACAACTTCCACCTGTCCATCGGTGTCTTGATATGCATGGCAGTGCTGGGGTTGATGCAGATCTCTGCTATTGTGCTGCTGCACTTTCACAGCAAGGAAAGGTGGCCGTGGCAGAGAGTAGATCTGGCTATACTCCCACAACACCCATTTCCTCCTAAATGCAACCTGTCCTTGCCTCTGGGGACTGCCAGGCAAGTGATCTATTGTTGCAAACCTGTGTGCACTAGAGCTTGTTCTCATGTTTGAGATAAGAACATAAGAATGGTTATATTGGGTCAGACCAATGATCTGTCTACTCCAGTATCCTGTCTTCCAACAGGATGTTCCAAGGGGGATGAACAGAATAGGGCAATTATAGAATTATCCATCCCCTTCCAGTTTCTGGGACTGGACAACTATCAAGAGTTTAGACACACCCAGACCTGACCATCTTGGCTAATAGAGCCATCAATGGCTCTATTCTCCATGAATTTATCTAATTCCTTTTTGAGCCCAATTATAATTTTGACCTTCACAGCATCCCCTGGCAAGGAGTTCCACAGGTTGACTGTATGTTGTCTGAAGAACTACTTCCTTTTGTTTTAAACCTGCTGCCTATTAAATCAATTGGGCAATGCCTGGTTCTTATGTTTTGTAAAGGGGTAAACAACACACTTTCTTATTCAGTGTCTCCACACCATTCATGATTTTATAGATCGCTATCATATCCCTCCTAGTTGTCTCCTTTCCAAACAGAACAGTCCCGATCTTTTCTCATAAGGAAACTCTTCCATACCCTTAATCATTTTTTGTTCTCCTTCTCTGCACTTTTTCCATTTCCAATATATCTTTTCTGAGATGGGGTGAGCAGAACTGCAAGCAGTATTCAAGGTGTGGGTGTACCATAGTTTTACATAGGGGGTGTAGAAGGAAGAGAGCCTGAGACATAATCCTGTGTATCAGAGGCCTGGTCTGCAGGACCTGCTCACAGAATCTGGCAAGAACAGGGCTGATAATGCAGAAGCACACATTCGTAAGAAGTGCTAAGTACAGAGTACTCACTCAAACACGTCTCAATATCAAGGATGGTACAAAAACATTCCTCAAGGATAACAACCACACTGACCCTTCCCAAAAGATAAGGTCAGGATGACAGTACATAAGAGATGTTTTGATCGAACCAACTGTACAAGGTGATGGGTAATAACTAGCCACGTCAAGGGGCAGTAACTAATTATGTCAGAGGCAGAACTAACTTGCTTGTATCAGGGTATAAAGATGTTTTTCAGAAGGAGTATCTTTGTCCAGCCAAGAAGGGAAATGGAAACTCCCACCATTCACTGAGCTGCATCCGTTGTCATGGCCATGTGTGTCTTAGCATCCTTGTAGAGTCTGCCAGGTGCTATTACTGTGCTTCATCGACGATATACCTGGCCGGGCACTGTCCGCTACTAAACCAAGTCTTGTGGTCATTGGGCAGTTCGACTGAGGTCTGTTGTGCCAATTATCTGCACAGAGCGGGACAGTACACACACACGCACAGACACACACACTTGACAACAGGGGGATTAGGATATTTACTGTCTCATCTATCCCTTTCCTAAAAGTTCCTAACATTGTTAGCTATTTTGACTGCCAGTGCACATGGAGCAGCTGTTGTCACAGAACTACTCATAATAGAGATCTTGGAGTTGTTAAGTGGCAGAGGTGAAAGTAAGCCAGTATGGTCCAGTACAACATATTGGCAAGAGCCAGTATGCTGTGCCTGACTGGACCGGCTTCTCCGGTGGTGATTTAAAGGGCCAGAAGCTCCAGCTGCTGTGGGGAGCCCCAGGCCCTTCAAATCACTGCTGGAGCTCTGGCAGCCGGATTTGGGCAGGGATTTAAAGGGCCTGGAGCTCTGGCTGCTGCAGGGAGCCCTGGGCCCTTAAAGCACCACCCGAGCCCTGCTGCCGGAACTCTGACAGCACTTTAAAGGGCCTGGGGCTCCCCACAGTGGCGGGAGCTTCTGGCCCTTTAAATCACCACCGGAGCCCAGCTTGGGTGGGGATTTAAAGGTCCCAGTGCGCCTGCCCTGCGGGGAGCCCCAGGCCCTTTAAATCCCTGCCCGATCCCTGCCATCACTGCATACTAGTAAGTTCCTTAAGTTACTTTCACCCCGTTAAGAATCTTTGTTGAAGGACCTTGTGAAAGGCTCTCTGAAAGTTCAAGTACACTATATCCACTGAATCACCCTTGTCCACATGTTTGACCACCCCCTGAGAGAACTCTAGTAGATTGTTGAGGGATGATTTCCCTTGACAAAAGCGATGTTGACTCTGCCAACAAAAGGTGTCCATCTCGGTGTCCGGCTGAAACTCTAGCGAAGCACAGATTTAACAATTTGCCTGTACTGAAGTTAAGCTACAGGCCTGTAATTGCCAGGACTGTCTCTGGAGTCTTTTAAAAATTGGCATCACCTTAGCTATCCTCCACTCATCTGGTACAGAAGCTAATTTAAGTGGTAGGTTATATAGCACAGTTTGTAGTTATGGAATTTCATATTGGAGTTCTTTCAGAACTCTTGTTGAATTCCCCCTGGTCCTACTGTCTAATTTATCAGTTTGTTCCAAAATCTCTCAGATTTGAGGTGTCAGTAGAGGAAAGTTCCTCAGATTTGTTATCTAAAAAGAATGGCTCAGGTGTGGGAATCACCCTCACATCCTCTGCAGTGAAGGCTGATATAAAGAATTCATTCAGCTTCTCTGCAATGGCCTGGGTCTTCCTTGAGTTAACACCTCAATTGTCCAATGGCCTCACTGACTGTTTTGCAGGCTTCCTGCTTCTGATGTACTTAACATTTTTCTTGCTGTTAGTTTGAGTCTTTTGTTAGTTGCTCTTCAAATTCATTTTTGGCCTACTTAATTATATATTTTGACTTTTGACTTGCCAGAGTTTGTGCTGCTCTCTGTTTTCTTTAGTAGGATTTGACTTCCAATTTTTAAAGGATGCCTTTTTGCCTCTAATGCCTTTCTTTGTTGTTTAACCATGGTGGCATAACTTCCCAGAAATGGTTACAGGCATAGCCTAGTAGATGTAACAGTTTGTGTCCTTGAGACTGTCCAGTGGACAGGTGCTGAATTTCCAAAGTGACTGGGGATGCTCGACCCCCAGCTCTATCCCAGGCCCCACCCCTCCTCTTCCTGACCAGTTCCACCACCTCCTCTTCCCATCCAGTTCTGCGTTCCCCATGCGCTGCAGCCTCACCCCTCCTCCTCCCTCCCAGCCTCCTGCAGACTGCAAAACAGCTGTTGGTGGCGGGTGGGAGAGGTGCAGGGAGGGAGTGGGAGGTGCTGATCCATGGGGCCTGCTGGGGGGATAGTTGATGGTGGGTGTTGTGCACCCACTGGCAACCCCCCTATTTCCCCCCCCCATGGATCCTCCAGCCCCAGAGCACCCACGGAGTCGGTGCCTATGGTACAGGGTCTTCAGAGGAAATATGTAAAATATTTGTTTTTACAACACCAGAATTTAATTCTGTGAAAGTAAGAATGGATTAAAGAAATGCTGTATGTACCTTTAAGCAGAAATAAGGAAGGTTGAAATACAGGTGTGAGGAAAAGAAACATTAAGGCATAAACAATGAGTCCACTTAAGCGAACGGTGGAACATTAACAGGAGAGCGGTAATAGTTAGTAAGGAAATAAGAGCTTGGCTACACTCAAAACACGAAAGCGCTGTCGCGGCAGCGCTTTGAAGTGCGAGTGTGGTTGCAGCGCCAGCGCTGGGAGAGAGCTCTCCCAGCGCTGCAGGTACTCCACATCCCTGCAGGTACTCCACAGCGCTGGGGAACGGTTTACACTGGCGCTTTGCAGCACTGTAACTTGCTGCGCTCAGAGGTGTGCCAAGGCCTAAGATATGCATGTCTAGCCCAGGTAAACTTAACAAAATAACAAAGGAAGCAGAATCTGATAAGTTTATGCCCTTTTATCTGTATAAATAAGATTGTTTGTGTCTTGCATGGTACTCACATTATCTGGGTATATTAGCAGAGCGCTGTGCTAATAAAACAGTGGTCTGACAAATTGTGAGTCCTGAGTCTGACTTTGACAATTCCTAGGATGAAATAGCCTAAATATCTTAAACTGTAGCTTCCAAAAAATTCTGTTGGAGGTGTGTGTGTGTGTAGCCTTTCCTTCAAGGCTATCAGAGCAGAACACACTAAACTAAATACGAACTTTGCCCAAACTAAAATGAACAGCAATATACATTCCAGTATTATATATTGTTATTGACTGGTCATGCTATAACCACGTGTCGATACACACCACATCTGTACTAAAAGTGTTTTTTGCCATGTGTAATAATGCAAAGTAGTTAAAGTTACATCTTATTTGTTTCTCTCTTAGGGCTGCAAAGTTTTACATGCTGTGGTGACAAGTGTGACAAGCTTTTATTCTACAACAGAATTCAGAAAGCATGGGATACATACTCTAAGGAGGCCATCTAACCGAGGCAGTCATGCGCAGATCTAGGTGAACACTACAAAATGTTATCTGTTTAAAGCCAGTTCATTCTGACTGTATCCATGCCTCTTTGTGGTTCACTTTCCATGCACAGCTATGTGAACATATTAGCTGCCAGAATGGTTGCAGAAATTTTTAATGAAAAGAAAGTGTGATGTGAAGCATTTCCTATTTTTATTTTAACTGGTTTATGCTTCTCTGGTGTTCAGGTACTGCTTTCCAGAAGGCCTGCAGGTGTTCAGGGACATACTAGAATTGTTTAGCCTTGCCAAACAGAAAACAACTGAGGGAGTTTTGAATTTGTAAGGCCTGGTTTACACTTGAAACTTCTACAAGGATAACTATGTTGTTAGGGATGAGATTTTTTGCCAACAGCTATACCAGTAAAACTGTCTACAATGGCTATATAGCTTATTTCATTTCACAAATGAGAATAAGCTATACCACTATAAAACTGTACAGTACATAAGTGCAGACAAGTACAAAAGTGAATATTCATGCTGTAAACCAGAATCTGAGAATTACACTTATCTAGTCAGAGAACAGGGAACAGAAACACTCCTTGTGACTCATATGCAATCAAAACTGATCACCACAAAGTCCAAATACTGAAAATTGGCAACAAATGGCTCACAAGCAGTCTATAGATCAAGAAATTGTTCAATGAGTAGTTTTATCAAATTCTGGAAAGTCACAGTCTGCTTTTAGACAATTTATGGAGAGATAAAAAGTCAAATAAATTACTGCAAATTGTTTGCTCAGCTCTAATATAATATTTAACCACCATGCTAACTCAAGCCAGATTTATCTAGCCACACTAGACAGGAAGAGTACTAGCCACAGCAGACCCACCAGACAGCAGTGAAGCATGCTTTCAGTAGAATGATAACTGACAACTAAATATTTACCCTAGTTGTTTCTTGTATTGTTTAAGAGGGAGATTAAGAGAAGTGCCTCATAATTAGGATTCACCATTGACACATTATTATACACAAAAATTACCTTAAAAGATTATTAAAGTTGAAAAGTCAAATGTTTAACAATTAGGAAATACCAGAAATAAGGTTGCCTGGGCAACCCCTGTACAGTATGTGTGCATTATTACAGAGTCTTTAATTACATGCACATACTACTTCTTTGCACAGAACCTCTGCCTCACCTCATGCACAGGAATGAAAATATCAAACTGCAATGAGATGTCCACCCCACAAAGGGCTGCAAGGGCTTAAGATGGCCTGGAGGGCGATTGACTCCACAAGCTGCACCTGGAGAAGCTAGGGAGCAGGGAATTGATTGGAAGCAGGATCAGCTGGAGGGCCCTATGAGCCAGAAATCTGGCAAAAGGAGGAGCTGGAGGAGGGAAAGGCATCTTCAGTCATGGCCTGGAAGAAGGGAGGTGTCTGGGGCTAGAGGCAAGTAGTCTACAGTTACTCCCTGAGAGGAGGGAGTGTAGCTTGGCAAGCCTAGAGAAGTGGGAGAGCCAGAGGTGGGCAAGTATCAGGGGAAAAGCAGCCATGTATGAAGTAGGTCAAACCTTGGGTGCTAATGAGAGGAGCCCTCAGCCGGGACCCAGAGTAGAGGGTGGGCCCAGGTGTCCCTACCAGGCACTGGTGAAGTGGCACTGGCAGGGCAGTGAGCAGAAAGACTGCCTGAGCCCATTTGTCAAGAGGAACTGAGATAGCCAGGAAGGAGGGAACACGCACGGTGCCTCAGCCATTGGGCTGAGTTATGAAGAGGAGGCTGTGGTTCCTAGAGTGAGAGGGGCCCCAAAGTGAGACAGAATGGGAGAGACATCACCAATGGAGGGTGCAACACCTGGGCAGAACTAGTCCTCAGGACAACCAGGAGAAGGCGCCACCAGCATCACACAAATGATCAGCTATTCAATATTTTGTTTTCCCATTGTTCAGTGTGTGGCCCCAGCCCTTATTCACTGCACACTATTCAACTGATGCTCTGAAGAGAATTATTAATTTCCTCACAGGCTTTTCTATGGTGCTCATGACTGCAGTATCTGAGTGCTTCACAAACATTAATGATGTCTTCATAACACCCTGTGAGATATGGGAATAATAGCACTGCCCTTTTACAGATGGGAAACTAAGGCACACAGAAGCTAAGGGACTAGCACAAGGTCACACAGGAAGTTTGTGTAGAGAAGGGACTCTCAGATCCTAGGCTAGTGTCTTAACCACTGTGTCATCCTGCCTTTCAGTCCCATTCCCCCCCTCCCCCTTCTTCTGCCCCAACTCCTTGTTCAGCCACTCAGAGTTCCCTCCTCCTGTCTCCAATCCATCTCTTCCTTTCCCTCCTCCTGTCTCCAATCCATCTCTTCCTTTCCCCACCACTGGTTCCCAGTACTGTATCCCTTCCCAGGCTCTTCCTCCAATCTTGGTCTCTCCCTGTGATGGGGTTTCCTCTACTCATCACTGGATGGTGCTACATTTATTACAAAGTCTCAAGAATTTGTGGGAGGGATAGCTCAGTGGTTTGAGCATTGGCCTGCTGAACCCAGGATTGTGAGTTCAATCCTTGAGGGGACCATTTAGGGATTAGGGCAAAAGTCTGTCTAGGGATTGGTCTGGCTTTGAGCAGGGGGTTGGATTAGATGACCTTCTGAGGTCCCTCCCAATTCTGATATTCTATGATGGTGATCCTGGGGATTAGTGAGGTCAAGGCCAATGCACTTTCTAGCCATTACACACCATCCATTTCTCCTCTACAGCCCCTCTTGGGCTCTCAGGAGCAACAGCTGACTTCTTTGTGATTCCAGCTAGGTCACAATCAAGGTTCCCCTTCCAAGGGGGAGTATCAATATTCCTGCTCTCCAGGAAGCCTACTGCCTCACAGTGTCACTCCCTCAGTGAAGGTAACCCAGGTCTACTTTCTACACAGCAGCAGAGGTGCATTCCTTGCACTTTGCTGCCTTTCCCTGAGCTACTACCATACCTCTTGACCTTCCCCACTCCTCTGGGTTTGCCAGTCTCTTCATTCCCTCCTCCCAGGGAGTAACTTCAGGCATTCCTCCCTCTTTCCAGGGAATGACAGTAGCCCCTTCTGTTGCTAGCCTCCTGGCTTATATAGATCCTGGCTGTCACCCACAGGTGACAGTCTCTCTAATTAGCTGCCTCCAGCATGTTTGCAGCCTAATTAGCTTATTAGGACCACCTGGCCCAATTCAGATCTTGCAGGACCAGTGTGCAAAGTGTGATTTTTTTCAAAGGTCAGATATAGGTGGATTTTCATGAGGGTTGCAAAAGGACATATCTGACAAGACATGACTGTCACCCCATTCCTAATTTTAAGTGCATATTCCACAGCATAAGGATGCTAGAGCATTTATTACAAAGTCTCAAAAAAAATTTATTATAGGCAAAACATATTTTCCCTGAGCCTTGTCCTGAGAAACAAATTAAATTTTCCAGAAGAATTCAGCCTGGGGCAGACACTAGCATATCAGCCCAAACAGTTAAAATTTGGCAAAGTTATAAGAACTGAATACAGGGTCTTATAATGGGAAGTGTCAGGCAACCTTAACAATAGGCAGTGCTATAGCTCTGCCTATAATAATGCTTCAAAATGATCTATATAACGTACCATTTTTAAAGGAGTTACCGCATATGGGATTCAAAATTAATGATTTAACTGAGGAAGCCATATGAGAATCTATTCTGTTTTGAGTAGCCACAGGGGATCCCTCCAGTTTTCCTATAGACTTCCACCGAGATTAGATTGACTTCAAGAGCAGCTCTGAGCTAACTGAACAGCCATAAAGTGACAGTCTACCGGTGTTTCATATGGGTTTCTGCTGAAATTGGATACCTAGATTTACATTTTGTACTAATTGTATAATGTATCAATCCTTGGAATAGGTGGATGGAAATAAAGCTGTGTGGAACATTCCTAAACTCTCCTCTCTTCCCCTCCCAACACAACTAGTGCTGGGTTTGCTACAGATGTGACATCTGGGACAAATTTGCTGAGTTCACAAACTTCTTAGCTAGTTTAGGGACAAATTTTGAGAAAACCTGGATTAAGTTAGAGAGCCAGCTGGAGATGGGGCAAAACTTGGTGATCCTGACAAAGTTTCACTCTGTTTTCTGATATTTCAAAGAGAAATGTAAAGGAAAATTTAAAGGGATGGTGAGACTAGAGAAATTCAGATTCCACAGGGCATAGAGATGGAAAAGGAACTCCATGCTTACTTCATTCATGTCTGTTGGGGCTCTAAACTACCTCACGGGACCGCCCCTTCCTTGAAAGATAAGTGCCCAAGCCCCAGCTCTCCTAGGACCTCCAGATGAGTGACCCCACAATCAGACTGACACACAACAGTCTCTTTTCTAGCTACTGTCTAGACACCCTGATTCCCACAGCCATGGAAAATAAGCGCATTCAGCTGAACATCACCATATTTACCTCCTAACTGCCTGAGATTTCTTGCTTTTAAACAATCGCCTTCAGTTTATTTCCTATACAAGCTTCTAGTGCCACATTTGCCTACCCTGAACAGGATTCAGCTGCAGAGGGAGAAGATTCTCATTGTGGAGTTACTGGAATGCTAATGAGTGCCTAGGTCACGTTCTCAGGGCTGAGGTGAGTTCTGGTGGGTGGGAGGGTGTTACTGACTATGATACAACATTATATTTTGGGAGATGAAACAAGGTCTGGGTAACCCAAACCTTGAAGGCCCTCAGTGTGTTGGTTCACTGCCCTTCAAGTGTTGATACTCAGAGGAGGCCGAATGGGCTTATCCAGAGTGGAATTTCTCCACGATACAGGAGCTGCCACTTCCAGACTTGTGAAAAGTGCTGTAGGATCTAGGTAGTAGATGCCATAGTTAGGAGTTCGGTTTTATGTCTCTTTCAAAAGATGGCACCCCCAGTTAACATGGGCACTGCCACATCCTCACCTAACTGCCCCTGCCAGCATGATTTGTGTGTGAGGTCACGCTGGTGGGGGCAGAGAGGTATGTGCTTCAAAATGGTGTCCTCCACCCATGATTTCAGACAAAGCCATGTCTGGTTTTGCCTCAGTACCACATAGAGGACAAAACCTCAGAAAAAGAGAACTGTCCAGCTTTGAACTGGACAAATGGCTTGCCTACCTCCAGTATGAGTAGCACATGACACCTGTCAGAAGGCCAGGGCTGGTTTTAGGGAAAATGGCACCCTGGGCAAACTTACATTTTGGCATCCCACTCCCTGCTGCCTCCCCATCCATCCCCTGATTGCCTTTGGCCCCTGCTACTGCCTCCTCAGGCTTCCCACTCTCCTCCCTGCTCCCACTACCTCCCTGTGCTCCCCACTCCCCCCATCACTCCTGGCCTCACTGCTACCTCTGGCCCCCACATCCATCCTCCCATTGGCCCTGGCCCCCACTGCTGCCCTCAGTCCCTCACCCATTCTCCACTGTCCCTGGCCCCCTTTTTCCCCCTGGCCTCCCACCCATCTCCCTGGCACCTGCTGCTTCCCCAGGCTTCTCACTCCTCTATTGCCCCTGGGCCCTGCTGCCTCCCCCCATTGCTTAATTTGTAATGAAAGAGGTGCAAGGACTCAGCCCTGGCAAGCCCGAGCACTGGCTGGGCGCCCAGCTCTGAAGGCAGTGCTGCCGCCAGCAGCAGTGCAGAAGTAAGGGCAGCATGGCATTAGGGTTGTTAGTGTTCCCAGATTGTCCTGGAGTCTCCATTAAAGATTATGTCATGCGATGAAACCTCCAGGAATACATCCAACCAAAATTGGCATAGCCACCTTTACTTCTGCACTGCTGCTGGTGGCGGCACTGCCTTCAGAGCTGGGCAGCTGGAGAGTGGCAGCTGTTGGCCAGGAGCCCAGAGGTGCTGGGGCTATGAACTGCCAAACCTAAAGGTGCCAGGACTCAGCCCTGGCAAGCCCCAGTACAAATTAAGCACAGTCTCCCCCTAACATTGCCCTGAGCTCCCTTCTGTGGCCTTGCACCCCAGCCCCACTCTGTTCCTTGCCTCTTGACCACAGCGCCTCCCGATCACAGTGCCCACCCATAAGGCTGGCTCTGGCCAGTCCTCTGGCCATCGATGCCAATTCCTCAATCACCAGGATTTTGCTATTTCTCCCGTCCATTAAGTCTTCCTGTGGGAGAAAACAGTGTGGGTCTCCTTTGGGCTTGAGCAGTGCTGAGAATAAAAATGGCTGCAATCTCTGCAACAGGCAGAGCTCTTAGAAACTGAAAGGCACAGGATGCAGAAAAGAAAGGCATCCCAGCTGCATTACTACAAACAGCATATCAGGCTTTCCCCAGGAGTCCCAAGATTTGCTCTTGCTCATTTTCTGAAAACCCACAAGACCTCAACACAAGGTGTGCAGATAGTCCATTTATTGAAGCTTCCTCTCCCTGTCCCCCTCTCCCAGGACATGTCATTCTCACTTTGAAGGTATACAAGTTTTCCCAGATTGCTTTGGCTCACCGCTGTTACAATACTTCTTTAAACATCAGCCCACTGGATACAGGACAATACTAATTACACCCACATGAACAGCTTCTACGTGTACCAGGGACTTTCTGTACTTTCTGCACATACTGACACCTTGCAGCGATTAACGTTCTCCACAGCTATTTCCCTGCCAGGCCTAGCACAGTGCTGTGTGACTGAACTCTATGTGAATTCAAACTCTCCGGCAGCTGCTTTTAATCACTAAAATCAGCAACATCTTAAAGTATGTGGGAGTAATCATGTGAGGAAAGAGGGACAAGGTTAAGCAAAATAAAAAATTTCCTTATCATCATGTACAACACTCAAGTGAGTCAATCTTCTCCCACCTGCAGGAAGGTGCTCTGCCCGTCTGCAGGGAAGCACAGAACCAGGGGTAACAGAAAGAACCTCAGTCTGGAGAATACCTTCTGGAAATGTGGAAGAGTTCAGGCTCTTTAGAACTTGATTATACTTCAGTACTTCCATCATCCATCCAGCAGGTGGTGCAGTTGTCAAGCCTTTCCTGCCTCAGTCTGTCTCCACATTTAATGAAAGGATGACCCACAGGTCAGATGGAGCAGGAAATGTGCATAGGTGGCTGAACATCTGCATTGTACTTGGCAAGAGCTTTTAATCAATCCATCTTTCTCCCCAGTTTATTGGCATATATTTTTTAAACATAGTCACGATGAAACGCTGCATTGGTGAGGAAAACAGGGTGTATTCTTCTTTGTATGAAGAATTGCACAGAAAGCAAAATTAATCAATTGGAGAACCTTGCCCTCCTAAACATCCTGGTTCCATAGAACTGGCAAATACGTAAATACAAGAATGTATCTATCAGCAGGATAACAACACCACCATTATGAGTTCATTCAGTCATACCTAGAAAACACACACCCAAGCACAGGGAAGCTGAACTTTGCTCCTGCTCCTTCCATGCTTATACTGCACTGGAGCCCCTGCCACTTGGCATTATATGCACATCTATATGTATCCAATCTGATTTAAGTAATTGTAGACCCACCAAGTGAGCTACTTTGTGCACTTTCACTCTGCTCGTACTTCAGGGAGACCTTATGCAAATACAACCCTGATGACAGACAGTGCAGAATACAGACAGATATTTGAGGTACAAATATCAGCTGCAGCCTTATCTTTATTTATAATTTAGACATGTTAGCAAGAAACTGAACGAAAGACCTCTGCTTCCAAAAAACAGCTGAGGTCAGATGATGGCCCATTTACGCTCCTTCCGCAGTATAAGACTTATAGAATCATAGAAATGTAGGGCTGGAAGGGACTTCAAGAGATCATCTAATCCAGCCCTCCATGCTGAGGCAGGACCAAGTATACTTAGATCATTCCTGACAGGTGTTTGTCTAAAACTTGTTCTTAAAATCTCCAATGATGGGGATGCCACAATTTCCCTTGGAAGCCTATTGCAGTGCTTAACTATCCTTATAGATACAATTTCCCACCCGATATCTAAATCTCCCTTGCCGCAGATTAAGACCATTATTTCTTGACTCTCCTGCAGTGGACACAGAGAATAATTGATCACTATTCTCTTTATTACAGCCCTTAATGCATTTGAAGACCGTTAGCAGCTCCCTGCTCTGTCTTCTTTTCTCACGACTAAACACACCCTATTTTTTTAACTCTTTCCTTATAGGTCAGGTTTTCTCAACCTTTTATCATGTTTGCTGCTCTCCTCTGGACACTCTCCATTTAGTCCACATCTTTCTTAAAGTGTGGTACCCAGAATTGGACTCCAGCTGGGGCCTCACCAGTGCTGAGAAGAACAGGACAATTGCCCCCTGTGTCTTACATATCACACTCCTGTTAATACATCCCCAAATGATATTAGCTTTTTTCTCAGCTGCATCACAGTGTTAACTCATATTCAATTTGTGAACCCCTATAATTACCAGATTCTTTTCTTTTGTCTATCCAGTTATTCCTCATTTTGTATTTGCTCATTTGATCTTTTCTTCCTAAGTGTAGTACTTTGTCTTTGAAGACAAACCTCTCCCAGCTGAGTGTTTTCCACATGTTTTATAAGCATACTCTCCTCTCCATTATACAAGTCATTCATGGAAATATTGAATAGTACCGGATCCAGGACTGACTGCCATGGGACTCCACTAGACATATCCCACCAGTTTGACAATGAACCATTGATAACTACTCTTTGAGTACAGTCTTTTAACCAGTTGTGCACTTTATAGTAATTTCATCTAGACCACATTTCCCTAGTTTACTTATGAGAATGTCATGTGAGACTGTGTGAAAAGCCCTACTGAAATCAAGATATATTACGTCTGCTTCTTCCCCAATATCTACTAGGATAGTAACCTTGTCAAAGAAATAAATTAAGTTGATTTGACATGATTTGTTCTTGACAAATTCATGTTGGCTATTACTTATTATCTATTATCCTTTAGATGCTTGCAAATTGATTGCTTAATAATTCATTCCAGTATCTTTCCAGGTATCAGAATTAGACAAACTGGGCTATATTTCCCTAAGTCCTTTTTGTTCCCTTTTTAAAAGATAGGCACTATGTTTGCTCTTCTCTGGGCCTCTGGCTCCTCTTCTCTCCTAAAGGTTCCAAGATTGTTTCAGCTCGATCCTTCAGGATGAATTTTGTCAGTCCCTGCTGAAGTGAATACATCTAACTTTTCTAACAGTCTTAGATACGTTTTTCCCTATTCTGGCTTGTGTGCCTTCCCCTTGTTGTTAATATTAATTGCGTTAAGGATCTGGTCATAATTACCCTTTTTAGTGAAGACTAAAGCACAATGGGCATTAAACACCACAGCCTTCTTCAAGTCATCTCTCCTTAGTTCTTCTTCCCTGCTCAATAATGGACCTACACTTTCCTCCCTCTTTCTCTTGCTCCTGTGTATTTATAGAACTGCTAAATGGAACTTGGCTGTTTGATTTTGGAGGGCAGAATGGTGTATGGGGGAATTCGCCTAGAACAGAAGCCGCACAGGAGCAGTATACGAGACCCTACACTTCCCCCCACGTCAGCCCCGGTGTAAGGGCAAGCTCTGGGGGACAGGCGAGGGGGTGGCTGAAGTCCTTAGTGTTCTATTTTAGGCTGCAGAGTAATTCACATGCAGCTATAAGTTAGAGTAACCCAATAATCTTAAGCCACCTTTGACTCCCCATGTCTGGGCTGTGCCTCCTCAGACGTGCCGTAGAGAATCAGGCCCTGGGTTAACTACTGAGCTAAAGAGGACCAAGGGTTGAGAGCACGTTTAGTGCGGAAGAGATACTGAGTCCACGAACTGCTCTTTCCCTGGGACGTCTCTTTACTAGGCTTAGCTGTATTAGGCTCTTGAAGCCAAATAAGATGAGCCATGCTTAAGCCAGCAGTAGCTTGTTTTAGAAATACTTCCGTCACCACAGCCCTGGCTTTCTGAGCCAGGTGCTACTATCTCAGAAGCCCAGACTCAAGATATTCCACATGTGGCTTCAAAAGTCATCGTTTCCCAATGGTTGTTGCCCCACCATGTCTGAGACACCCTCCTCATGCCCTGTGATGGATCTAGGAAGACACATAGCAGTATTTCAGACAGCACAGCAGCTCCATTTCACAATAGAGCCTGCTGTACCAGGGGTTAGAGGACAGAAGGAATATTAATGGTTTTAAAAGCTCAACAGAGATATCCCAGAGCTATGCCTAGTCAGTAGGCCTCCGTCCAAGGGACAAATAGTCTGTGGACTCAGTCTCTCTTGCTAGGTTTTCCCCTGCACAAAGAACAAAAGCCCATGTCACCTTCAGTCAGAGCAATAGTGGGCAACCTGTGGCTCATAGGCCACATGCGGCCCATCAGGGTAATCTGCTGGCGGGCCTCCAGACACTTTGTTTACATTTGCATGGCCGCCTGCAGCTCCCAGTGACCATGGTTCACTGTTCCTGGCCAATGGGAACTGCAGGAAGCAGCGGCCAGCATGTCCCCGTGGAATGCGCTGCTTCCCGCAGCTCCAATTGGCTGGGAATGGCAAATTGTGGCCACTGGGAGCTGTGAGTGGCTGTGCAAATGTAAACAAACTGTGTGGTGGCCCACCAGCAGATTACCCTAATGGGCCACGTGCAGCCCGCAGGCTGCAGATTGCCCACCACTAGCCTAGAGGACTTATTTCCAATTAAGGAAAACAAAAGAGAAAGAAAGAACACCTACAAAGTCTCCATGCAACAGAGAACAGCACACTCAGTGCTTCAATCTGACATCTAGCACCTGAACTGATACACGAAGTAGCAGCTGCCTCTATAGCAGGCAGAGCAACTCCACCACATGTAAAGGTGCCGTGTATAGAAACAGATTGATATTTCCTTTCGGTTACATCTATGCATACAACTGGAATCAAGGAGTCTCCAGGCACTCTGTGCAGAGGGGTGGGGCTGGTTAGTTGACATTCATATGGCACTTTGAAAATATAATGTATTTTATTAGCTCAAAAACTCGTATCCCCTTACCTGCTGTGTTTCAAGAGTTTTGAAGGGCCTAGTAAACTGGAATTTCCAATAAATGGGGGAGTGGTAATTCCCTCTTCTCTCCAGGTTTTTTTTCATAAGGAGAAGTGGAGAAACACACAGCACCATTACTGAAGGAATAGTGGGCACCGCTAGGACTGGCTGGACAACACAGGAAGTTATCTAGAGTCTCTTTTCACACTGGATGTGTCACTAAGGAGACACAAATTGCGGTCAGTTGGTGTTACACTGTGTAAAATTAGTGTAAGTGAGAGGGGCATCAGGGCCAGAGCTTAGGATAGATGATTAGGGACGCTCTGTAGCTAGGATTTCCTCTCATCAGACAAACTAGCTGTTTTTCTCTTCCCAGCAGCGGCAGCCATCAGTGGAAGGGGCTCTTTGGCTCCTCTGTTTCCTGTTGGCTATTAGGGAGCAGCTAGGGAAAGCCATCAGCTTTCTTGCCCATGATATTTTTCCATATTAGGGCACAAACCCTGTGGTTGGTTAGATCAAACCTGTGGCAGTGGGGAGGGATGGCTGCAGGAGATGGGGCTAATATCCCATAAAGGGAATAAGCAAGCAACCAAAAACACTAAAGTTATGCTCTAGGCCGACAGAAGATCAGAGGCAAGCTGAAGCCAGTTTCAACAATCTACTGGCAGGAAAGAGGCTTTGTTTGGTTTCTTGTATTGTCTTTATGTGAGTGAGGTTTTGTCTCCTTCCCAAAATGAATTCCCTGGCTTAATAACTCTGTTGGAGTAATGAATCTCTTTAACTATTGCTCTGTTTTTAACGTATAGACAGGGCCTTACACAATTCTTCAAGCAGAGCCTGAGGAATTTCGTAGAAGCAGATCATGGGGGTGAGGCGAGCTTACCTTCTTTTTCCAGCTGCCTGCTTTTTACTGTGTCTGAGGTGGGTGGGGACTGACTTGTAGGCAGGGACGCGTTGGGGGGGGCAAGTGGGGCAATTTGCCCTGGGCCCTGCAGGGGCCCCACAAGCCCTGGCCCGGCGGCGGTCTGGCTCTTCAGCGGCGGGGTGCCCTTCAGTGCTGCTGAAGACATGGAGCGGCTGAAGGGCCCCGCGCTGCTGAAATGCCCCGCGAGCCCTGGCCCGGCGGCAGTCTGGGTCTTCAGCGGCAGGGGGTCCTTCAGTGCTGCTGAAGACACTGACCACCGCCGGGTAAGTACAAGTGGTGCAGCTCCCCCGCTTTGCCCCAGGACCCCTGAATCCTCTGGGCAGCCCTGCTTGTAGGTAGGCCCTGGAGTCAACCAGCACTGTAACTGTGTGAGGAGTGTTGTAGGCGATGCAGACTAATACTACATAACAGCTGTTTGACCTCAGCTGAACAGTGGGTATGTTCCTCCCAAGTGATTATTCTGTTCTCTCATACAACTGAGGTGTTTCTGAAGCAGGATATGGGTTTCAGAGCCATCACCAACCCCTCAGCTGGCTGATTCTTGGTGTCATAGGGCACTTTCTGCTGCTCTGGCTATAGATAAGGAATATCCTGTGGGAAGAGAAGGTGGGCAGGCATGAGGGGTAATAAAGCTGGTTGACAGATGAAAAACTAATTTTGCAAAAAATGTTGAACCAACAAGGTTTCATTTCAAAGGAGCCCCTCGGATCCATTTGTGCTTTATTCAAATTTCATTGCAAATTTTTCTACCACAAATGATCAAAGCCATGAAAAGGGTTACAAAAATTAAAATGTTTATTGCATTTTTTAATAAATATGTTTAAAATACACAGAAAAAGGCCCATTTTCCATAAAACCCCAAACGGGTCTACGATATTGACCACTGTCCATGATTGTTCCCCCCAGAAACACACTTTTTTTTTTTTTTTTTTTTTTTTTTTTTGAGTGGATGAAGATGTTTGTTGTTCAAAAACTGTTGATCAGCTCTAGCAGAGTGTGACTGCTGCTTAGGTAACTGGACGCATCTTCCTGAGGAGGGTGTGAATGTTGGAAACATTAGGCAGAGTTGCTGCCTATGGGATTCAAAGTGAAGATATTGAGGGGCCTGTCAGAGAGACCACTGGGCTGCACACTGGGGCTATAAATGGGGGATGACGGGTGTTGCAGGGAACAGGAAGCTGAATGTGGAAGGGGGAGCTGGAAAGTAATTCAGCAGGGGAATCTTTGTGGAGCAGTGGCACTTTTCAGCCCATGTACTGAGGGGATTGGCCAAGAAGGGAAGGAGAATAAGAGGCAGCTCCTGAAGTCCATGGCACTATGATATTGTACAGCTGCTGAGGATCAGCACCTCAGAGTTTATTCTTCTTTCCTGTGCTGTGGGTGTTGTCAGAGCCCCTTGCAAGGGGATATTAGCGCTATCTTCCAGACGCAAAGCCTACATCCATCCTTTGACCCACATCCTGAGAACTAGAGACCTCCTGTCTTACGCCATCTGTGATATTTATAGTCTGACCAGCCACTTGGAGAACAGAGCATTTCCTTTCCACTGTAAACTTTGCGCTACGATAATACGGAGCTGCTAGGATGAAACACAAATCTTCCTGTCTTCAGGATTTCCCAGCTCTGCTACTTCTTCAGATGACACTGGCTGGCCAGTTTGCTGCCCAGCAATTCATTGTATGAAGCTATTATTATTTGTATTATGGTAAAGTCTACGGGCCCCAACCAACCAACCAGGAGAAGACACTTCCTGCCCCGAGGAACTTACAATCTAGATAAAGACGACAGAGCAAGGGGAAAGAGAGGCACATCAAATTAAGTGACTTACCCAAGGTCACAATGTAGATCACTGATAGCTCTTGGATTAGAATCCAGGCCTGCTGATTGCCAGGCCAGTGCCTTATTCAATGGGACACAGTGCCTCCCATGTACAGCTAGTTTGAGTGAAAGGTGCTTTGCCAAATGATGTTGCTTCCCTCTTTGGTCATGATCATGAGACAATGTTTTTATTTCAATGGGAAAGCACAGCGGCAGAGGCCCAGATCTTCAGAAGCATTTAAGTCCTTAACACCAGTGATGAGCTGCCAAAATATTAACAACTGGTTCCCTCCTTCTCACCCCAAGAGGGGATCATCCCCCTCTTAGTCCCCCCGGGACTCCTGCCCTGTCCAACCCCTCCTGTTCCTTGACAGCCCCCCCCAGGGCCCCTGACCCATCCACTCCCCTTCCCTGTCCCCTGACTGCCCCCTGCTGCCTCATCCAACCCCTCTTCTCATTCCTGATGGGCCCCCCCGGGACCCCTGCCCCATCCAACCACTCCTTCTCTCTGTCCCCTGCCTGCCCCTGGAACTCCTGCCCCTGCATGCCCCCCACCACCCCATCCAACCCCTGCTCCTTCCAGACTGCCCCCCAGAACCCTTGCCCCCATTCAATCTCCCTGTTCTCTGCCCTCTGATCACCTCAACACTAATCCACCCCCCCCAACTCCCCTTCCCTGCTCCCTGCCCCATTACTGCACTGCCTGGAGATGGGGGTCGGGCTGGAGCTGCGCTGCCTGGGGATGGGGTCGGGATCGGGGTCTGGGCCGGAGCCATGCTGCCCGGGGATGGGGTTGGCCGGGCCAGAGCTGCGCCGTTTGGGGATAGGGTCGGGGTCTGGGCCAGAGCCGTGTGACGCCTGAGCCCTCCTTGTGCCCCATCCCAGCTCACCTGCTTCCTTCTCAGCCCTCTCAAGCTTCCTGCGCAAACAGCTGATTCGCGGGAAGCCGAGGAGGGGAAGAAGCAGCCAGGGGAGCCGTCTGAGGCTTTTGTTAAATTTAAAAGCCCTTTTCGAACCAGTTGTCCCGTGAGGAAGAACTGGTTTGAAAAGGGCTTTTAAATTTAACAGCCGGTTCCCATGAACCGGTGGGAACCGGCTCCAGCTCACCACTGCTTAACGCTCACTGACATCAATGGGAGTTAGGTTCCTACATACCTTCAAGGAGCTGGGCCAGCCGCCCTTCCCTTTGTGCAGCATGTACGGCCTGAGACACCGGCTTTATCCCAGGGCCACAAAGCACCATTCTGTGGGCTAGTGCTAGCACACCTCTGAATTAGCTCTGCTGAGGGATTGGCGAGTTTTCACTCTCCACAGGAAAACAGCAGCCCACTGCACGGTGTTGGAAGAACTGG
Source organism: Gopherus evgoodei (assembly GCF_007399415.2). Classification (NCBI taxonomy): domain Eukaryota; kingdom Metazoa; phylum Chordata; order Testudines; family Testudinidae; genus Gopherus; species Gopherus evgoodei. The sequence continues at coordinate 30,699,459 of NC_044323.1, forward strand.
AATGGGTTTGAGTGAGTGGGTAGGAGACAATGTTTGCGCTGGTCCTGAATGAGCTCAGCGAGAGAGAACTAGTGGAGTCAGCGTGGTAAAAGGTACGAGCGGTGCGGGGCACTCTGGGCCCGGTGACAGGATTGCCATCTTTCTACTCGCACAAAAACTGAACACTCTTGCTCCACTCCCACCCTCATCGCTCGCTCTTCCCACCTTCACTCACCTGCTCATTTTCACCAGGCTGGCTCAGGGGCTGGGGCTGTGTGTGTGTGTCGGGGGGGGGGGGTTGCAGGTGTGGTGAGGGCTACGGCTGGGGGTGTGGGCTTTGGTGTGGGGCTGGGGATGAGGGATTTGGTGTGCAGGAAGGGGATCCAGCTTTGGGCTGATGGGTTCAGTGTGTAGGAGAGGGCTCCAGCTGGGGGTGCAGGCTCCGGGGTGGAGCTGGAGATAAGGGGATTGGGGTACAGGAGGTTGCTCCAGGCTGGGATCAAGGGGTTTGGAGGAGGAGGGGGATCAGGGTTGGGGCAGGGGGTTGGGGCACAGGAGGGAGTCAAGGTTGCATACTCCGGGCAGTGCTTACCTCAAGCAGCTCCCAGAAGCAGTGGCATGTCCCCTCTCTGGCTCCTACACAAAGGCAGGGCCAGGCAGCTCTCCACACTGCCCTGTCCGCAAGTGCTGCCCCTGCAATTCCCATTGGCCACAGTTCCTGGCCAATGGGAGCAGCAGAACCAGTGCATGGGGCGGGGGCAGCGTGCGGAGCCCCCTGGCTGCCCTATGTGTAGGAGCAGGAGGGAGGAGATGCTGCTGCTTCCGGAAGCTGTGCAGAGCCAAGGCAGGCAAGAAGCCTGCCTTAGTGCCACTGTGCTGCTGACTGGACTTTTAATGGCCCAGTGAGCAGTGCTGACCGAAGCCACCATGGTCCCTTTTCGACTGGGTGTTTCAGTTGAAAACCGGACACCTGGCAACTCTACCCGGTGACTACGTGCCTAGAGAAGGGTCATGTGTGAGTGCTCAGGCACCATCAGCATGTGCTAGAGATCATGCAGGGAGGCCATGGAGCACTCAGACTCTCAGCTAGAAATCCTCCTGGGCAGCACTGCATGGCAGGAAAACTACACTCCTCTCTCTGCAAAACACACAGGATACACCCCCTCTGGGCCCAAGTAGTTTGCTGGCTGGTCAGAGTGCCCACAAAATTGCTAGGTGGGAGCAGGGACTATGTTCCCCAACAGGACTGTGGCCAGCTCCTGTTAGCATGTGATTGCTCTCTGTGCCCTGCCCCTCACACGCTGATAGGGGCTTGTCAGAATCCAGCCCTGTGTGAGGCAGAAATAGGAGGAAAGGTGTGTACAGGGCTTTGTACTGAATAGGCTGACCAGACAGCAAGTGCGAAAAATCGAGACAAGAGGTGGGGGGTAATAGGCACTTATATAAGACAAAGCCCCAAACAATCAGTACTGTCCCTATAAAAATTGGGACATCTGGTCACCCTAGTACTGAATTTCTTGGACTTTCAAGGCATATTGAGCTAGGGCTGACTGGAGCTATGGGTTCTTAGCCCTTCTGGAACTCAGCATGCACCTGAAATGATGCTGTGAATGTTGTTTGTTGTATAAGCTCAGGTACCAAACGCAAGGGCAAACTAAGAACCCGCCCAGTCAGTGTTCAGTGCTGAGCTTGCCACTCGCCTCTTTTAAAAGGGCTTTTGGTGCTCAGGAACAAGTCCAAGCAGGGAAAGCCCTGGGCACTCCCATCCTCTACTCATCCCACATAGGCATCATAAGCTTCCCCACACCACCTGGCCAGGGGGTCTCACCTTTGCTTTGAAGACTCAACTCTAAGGATGAAAGTTCAGTCACTGTCCTGGTCTACACTACACAGTTAGGCTGACGTGAGGCAGCTTACTACAATCTAATGATGTCAGTGTACACAATACAGCCTTGCTTCCACCGATGTAAGTACTCCAATACACCCACATCATAACTCCACCTCCATCAGAGGCACAGGGCGTACGCTGGTGTTTAGGGCAACAGTGTCTTTGTAGACACTCCGTTACTTACATTGGCTGTTACATTCCCTGGAGAGCTGGGTGGCTGGACCCCACTCCCACTTGGGAGCTGTGGTGAGAAGCCCAGGTGGCTAGACCATGCTCCCAGCAGGGAATGAGGAGGCAAGAAGCCCCAGGTGGCTTCCTACTGCTTCCAGTTAGGAAATGGGAGTGGGGCGGGGCAGTCCTCCAGGATCCTGTGGGGTAGCTGGGCTCCTGGTGTGACTGGGCTCTCAGCTCCCCACACTGCCTTTCTGGTGAAGATGCACACCACCAACCCAATGAGGGTAGTGTGGACATGCACCACCCCAGTAACTACTGCAGTGGCTGTAAGATTTAGTGTACATATATCCACTATGTCTAGTCATTCTGTGTCCACTGAGGCTATCAACTATTCAGCAATGCCAATAGTAACATGGATCCCTCTGGTTCTCTAAGAAATGGACTGAGATAACCAGCTTCTTTCATGTGGAACAAGCAACCATCAAACAGTTAATCAGACATTAACCTAGGCAGATTAAAACCCATGACCTGAGAGTGAATGGCTCAGTATCCAAGCTGGGAGGGGTTGCAAGTGCTCTGGAGGATAGGATTAAAATTCAAAATGATCTGGACAAACTGGAGAAATGGTCTGAAGTAAATAGGATGAAATTCAATAAGGACAAATGCAAAGCACTCCACTTAGGAAGGAACACTCAGTTGCACACATGCAAAATGGGAAATGACTGCTTAGGAAATAGTACTGCGTAAAGGGATCTGGGGGTCATAGTGGATCAAAAGCTAAATATGAGTCAACAGTGTAATGCTGTTGCAGAAAAAGTGAACATCATTGTGGGATATATTAGCAGGAGTATTTGTAAGCCAGACACAAGAATTAATTCTTCTGCTCTACTCCACACTGATTAGGCCTCAACTCGAGTATTGTGTCCAGTTCTGGGTGCCACATTTCAGGAAAGAGGTGGAAAAATTTGAGAAAGTCCAGAGGAAAGCAACAAAAATGATTAAAGGTCTAGAAAACGTGACCTATGAGGGAAGATTGAAAAATGTGTTTTTGTTTAGTCTAGAGAAGAGAAGACAGAGGGGATATGATAACAATTTTCAACTACATAAAAGGTTGTTACAAAGAGGAGGGAGAAAAATTGTTCTTCTTAACCTCTGAGGATAGGACAAGAAGCAATGGGCTTAAATTGCAGCAAGGGCAGTTTAGATTGGACATTAGAAAAAACTTCCTAACTGTCAGAATTGTTAAGCACTGGAATAAATTGCCTAGGGAGCTTGTGGAATCTCCATCATTGGGAATTTTTAAGAGGAGGTTGGACAAACAACTGTCAGGGATGGTCCAGATAATACTTAGTCCTGCCTTGAGTGCAAAGGAGTGGACTAGATGACCTCTCAAGGTCCCTTCCAGTCTTATGACTCTATCATTGTCTGAGCTAATCAATCTTTAGCATTAAACTTAGAACCAGGAAAAACTAGACAAGACACCAAAGTACCAGGGTAAAATACTGTCCACAGAACTCTCAGTGCAAGAAACACAGGCCACTTTACAAACCCTTCCAACTTAGAGCCCAGCATATCCCTAAAAGATGTTATTAAAAGGCTGAACAGACTAATGAGAGTTTTAGTGGTTTTGTAGTTACCGCTCTCTGTGACTGGGCCTCCTGCACAATTGGGTGTCCTCTCCATCACAGGTATGTTTAAGAGACATTGTATCACTGATAAGATAGTTATAGCGCTGGTTTCTTCAGGATTCAATGTATGGAGTTTCTCCAAGTTCAGGCGGATCTGATAAGGTTGTATATTAAATGTCTAAAATGCCCTCAGACAGACTCTGTGCCAAATGCAGGCTGCCCTGTGAAGTTGTGTAAAGGGAAAAAGAACTTTTCCTTATTGCATGGGGCTGGGAAGCAAAGGTAATGTGCATGGCTGGTGCCAACAGCCAGTGATGCTAGCTTCCTCACAAAGAACAAGGCAGGCTAGGGCTAGAAGAAAGTACACCCAGCTGGTTAGAATTCCTCCTGGTAGCTTCTACTGCAGAGTAGTTTTTCTACCCATCACTCTAGCACTGGCTGCAGCTTTAAGCCACACGACAGTGTGGTGCATCTTAGGATACATCTTCACTACTCGCCATATCAGCAGGTAGCAATCGATTGCTTGGGGATCGATATATCATGTCTCGTCTAGACGTGATATATCGATCCCCAAACACGCTTATATCAATTCTGTAACTCCACCAACCCGAACGGAGTTGCAGAATTGACAGGGGGAGCTGCGGACATCGATCCCGCACCATGAGGATGGTAAGTAATTTGATCTTAGATACTTCGACTTCAGCTACGTTATTCATGTAGCTGAAGTTGCATATCTAAGATCGATTTTCCCCCGTAGTGTAGACCAGCCCTTAGAAGCAGTAACCAGCATATAAAAAGGCCTGAATAGATTAGGACAAAGCTCAGGGTTTTTTTTTCCCCCATCAGCTGTTAGAGAAAACATTCCTGCCTCTGGCTAGGCAAAGCTAGGAAAAATGCACTTCAGACCACAGGGAGAGGTGCGTGCGTGCGTGCGAAAGAAAGAGAACTGAACAGTGGTGAGCCGGGGTGCTGGAACAATTTGTAGAGTGAGGGTGCTGAGAGTCATTGAACCAAACTGTAAACCTTGTATATGATGGAAACCACTTCAAGCCTGGGGGTGCAGCAGCACCCCTAATTCCAGCACTTATGGAAGTGCTGTATGTCCTGTATGTCCTGTCCTGTATGTCCCAGCCATTCCTGCCACTAGTTACGCTATGCCTTCATTGCAAAGAAAGGTGTTTTTACATTTAGAGCTGACAAGAGAGCTCTCTCAATGTAAAATCCTGTCTGAGACAAGGCACTGCAGTTTTTAACCTTGGTGGGTAGTTGAGGCTAGGATTTCTTGGCTATAACTAGTTCTCTCAGTGTAAAAAAACACACATCTTTTTTTGCAGTGAAGACAAAGTGAGAGAGACAAAATTAAAGTGACAACTGGAGTGTCATGCCGTGCATTTGGATGTCAAATGCTCTTGTTCTGACCTGGCAGCAGTTTACTCCCAGTTACCCCAGAGAGTAAAGGACCTAGGCAGTAAAGGACCACCAGATTCACACATATAGGGAGAAGAGGTTCCAAAGCTGCAGAATAAATAGATGGTGCAAAACCAAGGTGGCAGTGAGCTGAATTTAAAGTCTGTTACAAGCTATAATGCCATCCCCTAAGAAGTGGGCCAGCTTTGTGGCACAGGAAGTAATTTTTCAAGGCACTCCCTTTAATTACAAGGTGAATTCACAATTCATGAGGACATAACATGACCATAGTTTAATGGCTGCTACCACACTCCCCTGACAAACACCATGATGGTTTAAAGTTTCCATAGTCCCACTACCTATCTCGAGGTGAAGGGAAACATCAGCTGACACACCCTATTTCTTCCAAGAACAAAAAAGCAAAGATCAGCACGTTCATGCAAAACCTTTATTTGGACAATGTCTATTGGCCAACAGCGCCACCTGACTTACATGGTAGCATGGAAACAGTGTTTACATTGTGCAGAAAAATACAAAAGTCCTTAAAGACATTCATCTTGTGATATTATGCAAATATTGTCGTTGCTTACCCGTTTCCTTCCTTTATCCCTCTGAATCCCCTCTTGGCCTATCTAGAGCAGAGATCAAAATACTACTAGAAATACTCTCCGTTTTACGTAAAGACCCACACATGCATACTGTCTGTATTTTACATCATCTTGTTTTTCGCCCAGTTTAGGAATTACTTGTGGGATGTTTCTGGTTAGTTTTTCAACCAGTCGAGAGTTGGACAGCTAGGCTTTCTACTGTCTAGGGTGGAATGTTCCTCATTTATTATATAATCTTTATGATCCTGGGAAATTTCATTTTTTTTATTTCTTCTCTCTGCTCTGTGTTGGTCACTTCAGACTTTGTGTTCTTTCCCCCCTCTCCCTGCTCTGTAGCACAGGGAGGCGGGTGCCAACAGTTGGCAGCAAGGGTAGTAAGCATTGTGGATTTTGGGTTTAATAGGGACATCAGGATTCATCTTTTTCTATGTTTCAAACAATTTATTTTAAATAGTCATTAGGATAAACAGCTTTGATTTACTCCCACACAGGCTTCTGGTGAATATTTTCATGTGAGTTGGAAATAAAGAGATTTAAATTGCCAATAATGTTTAGCATTTTAACCTCCTTAACAGTGTTCTAATGGCCTCAGCAATGTAGCCATTGTCTGTGGGTTTGCAGACACACTCACACCCTTCGGCGTAATCTCAATTAAATCAGTGGGGCTCCTCACATGAGTAAAGCTTATGCCAATTAATAAGGGCTGCTATATCATTGCCTTGGTGTCTACATAACCAAATTATGGAGAGCAGTTAAGCCCAACCTAGAAGAAACCAGCTGTTGCAGAAATAATTAGTTTATGGACCATGATCCACAGACAATCTACCAAATCTCTCCATTCCACTTAACCCAGTTTATGCTGCAGTTTAGCTCATGCCTCCACTTGCCTCTTTGGTCTAATGGGTCCCATCAAGGAAAGAGTCTGTTTCCAGTTATACCAGCTTAACCTGGGAGATCAGAATCTGAGCTGCAGCAGCCAGTGTATAGTTGAAGGATCTTCTGCTATTCACAACTAGTAACGCAAAATAACTTTACTGTCTTCCTGCCCTCTACACTCACCTTCTTTCTCCCCTCCCCCTACACCTGGTATGGAGGAGTTCAGTCCTACTCCTAATGAAAGCGAAGCACAGCAAACGTTAAATTTCTATTCCCAGCGTAAGTGCCAGCACTAAAAACCTCTCAGTCAACAGGGTGCATGTGCTTCCAAGGCAGTGGAACACTGACCATATATATTACTGTCAGCTTAGCACACTGAAGAAGCAAAAGCCTTTTTACTAAATTCAGATATTTACATATAAACAAGCCTGCCGGACAGGAGATTTTCAGATAGGCACAAACTTGATATATTTTTATTACTTGTAAATTTTAAACAAACAATCCCTTTTTCTCAAGGTTGGTTGGTTGCTGTAGCGTATGAAGCAGTGTACTTACCTCTAATGACTCTGTACTACTTGGAAGTCTCCTCACTGGATCTAAATTGAGGGAGCTTGGCGGCCCTGTACAGGATACGGGTGTCTGACTCACAGACTACCCCACTGGTACAATCTACCTTGATCTTTGCTTTGAATGACCTGAGTTTGTGAAGGCTAAATTATGGTATTTTTTACTCTTAGAAAGGGTGCTCCAAGTTAATTCAATGGCTAGGTGAGCACTCATGCAAGTACATGGCTGGGCATTTCAATTGCCAGATTTCTTTGGCCATTAACAGACTTTTCCAGATAGACTCCATTTACTTCAAGGGAACCTAAGCGCATATTTTCCTAAATCCAGGCCACACTCTCCTGTCCCTATCTCCTCCACCTCAGCAAGGTCTGGAACCTGTGCTAGAAAAGTAGCGATTCTTTAAAGGAAAATGTAAACTGCAAATGAACCCCAGTCCCGCAGAAGGATGGATCTGTGCGACTGAGTGCTTAGGCCTGCAGACAATCCTGCGGGCTTCCGCAGAACAACATGTGGGAATAGAGGGTCTGCCCCCTGCATCCCATAGGCTAGGAACCAGCGCGACTCCCCATTGTGTGTGGTAGGCAAAGGAGTGAACAATAGAGAGAAGCCTGGAAAGGAGCTGTGGAAGCTCACTACTTACCCTTCTTCCCCTGACAGGAGAAAACTGTCTCGGAATTTGGGGCTCTCACCTTCTTCCTGAAGGTGGAGTCATTGCACTGGCACTGGCACTAACATGAGATTTCGAAAGGAGCATGGCGACAGGAAGCCTTATGGATACAGATGGTTCACACACAGAGCTGGAGAAAGTCTGCAAGGTTCTAGTCAATCAATGACACAATCACATTTTCTTTGAATATGTTACAAACGTTTAAAAATCCCATGAAGTTCCTGTGTAACCGAATCAGGTGTTACAGATAAGAAATTCTTGCTGCTGAAGCACAGTATGTGTTTTTGGTCTGTTTTTGCCAACTCACAGACCACCCGAAAATTTATATTTCAGGAATTTGAAATGTTTAAAAGATAAAGTGGTTCTACAAAACAAGAATAGCTAGTAACAAAGCCCTCGAAATTCATGGATAAATTGTCAAAAGAATGTCAGCAAACAACAACACTTTAAAAAACCACCACAGAAGTGGACAGAAAGGCTTTAACACAAACATTGTGCAGGTTAATTCAGTATTAAACACAGCAGAATGTACAGGCCTTTTTATATACTCTTTAATTTTTATTGAAAAAGCCATATATTTGAATGTCACAAAGAAGCAGTCCAAATCTGTCTACCCCCTTCGGTGATGCCCACTGGCTCCAAGGATGAATTTGACCCAGATTTATTTATTTTCATACACTAGCCTAATTCAAAACCAAGCCGCATAAAAACTGTTTAACAAACAAACCCAGGTACTTTATCAGAGCTGCTCACATGAGACAGGGCTCCAACCCCACTTTTTGGTAATTACAGTCTGTGGAATGTTATGGCAGGAATACCAGCACGGATGGTTCTCAGCTGTGTTCTCCAAAGAGCTGCTCCAAAAAGAACAATCCAACAGTTGAGTGGAAAATTGTAGACATTAACCCTGTACTCCACATACATACATATACATTGATTGTTCTTTTCACAACAAAAGAAAGTGGCAGTACTGGATATGAGGCCATATGGAATGTGCATTAAGATACATAAGTGACTCCTCCTTGGTCTGTCTTCTGTCAAAAGAATTATTCTTCTTAAAATATAATAATAATAATAATAATACTTCTTTATACTGGCCACTTAACAATTGTTTACATCATAGAAAAATAGACAGTATTCTGTAACAAGAAATATAGTTAACTTTGTTAAAATGGGCTATTTTAAACCAGCAATTATTGTGTCATATAAAGAATTTCTAAATAGCAAAACACAAATAGATAATACTGAGTGCAAAACAGCCAGTGGTATTGTCTGCATTGGTTCAAAACATTTTGTTGTCAGCTACTGTAATTACATGTTCTGTACACTGTACTACAAAAGTCTTGATCTTTTAGGAGCTTTGGGGAATTTGCTTTAATTTTCTCTATATGTGACAAATAAGTATTTAATCAAAATTAACTCAAACTGTGGAAGTCCAAACTGATTTCGCAATAAATCAATATTCATTCGCCTTGTCTTGCATTCATTCCAAAGCATCCCTCCCACCTCCCCTCCACACACACACACACACACACACACACACACACACACACACACACACACACACACACACACACACAGAGTGCAGCAGCACTCATGTCTTATGGCCAGAGATTCCTCAACTTATGCAGTTTGGGCTTTAGAGATTCAGAAGTTTAGCTTATAAATTCACATTCCTTTAAAAGCATTTTACTAATCTCCTGTGTTTCAATGCACACAGAAGAATAAGCTCCAAAGCCTCGCCTCAGTGAGTTTACCATCCCAGCTGAAGACTGATAAACATCGCTTAGATAAAAACTCTTTGCCAAGTGTAGGCATTAAGTCTTAATGCTACAAAAAACAGATGGTATCCAAGTAAGAGTCAGAGTTTTCTGTGATCTCGGCAAAGCAGATATGTGTGAATAACTAATTTCCTACTGGCAGTGGTAAAGGCTTTATCAGAATATCATAAACACCACAAATGGAGGCAATTTCCAAGTGTTAAAACACAGAGCAAAATCAGCAAAACATTCTTAGGAGATCAGACATCTCTAGAGTCTCATCTGTGTTCAGCTCACACCCTTTCAACTCTGGAGGGATCGTACATATCTGAAAAATGCAAGACGAGAAAACCATGAGTGATGGGTTCTGAAATCTACTCAAGTTTAGTACATGCAGCTGGAAAGAGAAATAAGACCCTGTTTTCTTAATTTAGAAGTACAGAAAAACCCTTGCAAACACACTGTTCTTTTACAAAAGTCAATTTAAAAATTGAATAATTAACTTGCAATTATTCTTTTTGTACGCTGTGTGGGAGAATTCAGTGCTGGGGCTGGACAGAGCCCTGGAGACGCAAATTCTTGACTAGAGCCTGATTCCTGTCCCATTAGGCCTCACTTATACTAGTGCGATTTGGGAGTAACTCCACTGAAGTCAATGGAACTACACCAGTGTAGAACTTGTGTAGATGAGATCAGGATCAGACCCACCAACTAGAAAAGGAGTTTCGCTATTTTACCGTTTAATTGAGTGGGGCCAGGACTTGGCCCCTAAGGGTGTGTCTATACTGCAGCTGGGAGCGAATTTGCCAGCCCAGGTGGACAGATTCCGCTAGCAGAGCTCACGCTAGCGCGCTACATAGAGCGGTATGAACATTGCTGTACTAGAGGTGGCTTGGGCTGGCCACCTGAACTTGGACCCAGGGGATAAGGTCACCTTGAGCTTGGGTGGGCCCAAGCCTCCTCCGGTGCCACAATGGCCACACTGCTATTTTTAGCCCGCTAGGGCAAGTTTGTCTGCCCCAGCTGGGAGGCTCACTCTGAGCTGCAGCACAGACGTATCTTAATACCGCAGAGAAAAGCAGGGGCAGCGTACACCTCCTGGCAATGTGTCTCCATCCAGACCCATATGACCATTTTACAAGGTGGGGATACAGTTCTGTCTTCATTTTTCAGCACTCAGTGTCTCCTGTACTCGGCAGAATAATGTATTTGCATTAAACACTATACTGCAAAGAGAGGCTGTGTTACATCACTGTGGCCAGGCTGTCTTCCTCCAGCGTGCAAAACTCCAGGCCATGGTTTTCAGTTATTTTGTGTGAACAGACTGCTAGACAAAAGATGTGATTATTATTAAAGAAAATCAGCCCCATGCTTTGGTGAATGCAACAAGTAAACAAATAGCATCATCACCAGATTATACCCATTTTTCTAGCTAAAAATACACAAAAGCCGGTCTATTATATTTTCAGCAGGTTTCAAACTGAAGTTCTTACTCAGGTTCTGATCAGGTAAGTGCTCATCTACATTGCGACATTGTCACCAAAACTTTTGTCTTTCACGGGGTTTTTTTTTGTAAGTACTCGCGAAAGACAAAAGTTTTGCTGACGCAAGCAACAGTGTGAATGCAGCTTTGTCAGCAGCAGCGCTCTCCTGCCGATAAAGCTCATGCCGCTCGTGGGGCTGGAAGTATTTTGACGACAAAATACCGAGAGTTCACACACGCTGACTTTTAGTGACAAGTTGACATAGTCTTGTTGCTAAAAGCTGCGTAGTGTAGACAAGCCCTTTTACATGCAAGCAAATATCTGCATCATCCCATGCATATCAGCTTGCAGTCCTGGGGTGGGACTGCACTGAAAGTCAGTGGGATGTGTGCATCTAAATCACTTAGGTCCTTGAAAACCACACTCACTCGGTGGTCGTGTAACTCCCCCACTGCAGTGCCTGATCCCACAAACACTGGTGCATGTCAGTAACTTTACTCGTGTGTGTACAGGAATGACTATGCAGATTTACTCATATGCACAAGTGCTTGCAGGATCAAGGCCTAAATCAATGGAAAGTTTTCCCAAGTAAGAACTTCTGGATTTGACTCCATGTAAAGATTATAAGAATAAACATTCCTTGCAGCTGACAGATTGCTGTCATATCATTTTTTCTCCTCTCTTGCCACTCTCTTCCTCCCTCCCTGCAGTATTTACAGGGCAATCAATAAAGGAAACCTTGTCAACAACTGATATATTTTAGAAAATGTGTCAGTTTCCTTCTTCTGACAGAGTCCAAACGTTTGTATTAATGGACAACATTGGTCAAAGTCAATAGATGAATACTGTTAGAACTGCTGTAGTCTAAAAGACATTGAAGCATGCATCTAAGCCCTATGGATCAATCGTGCGGGAAGAACCCACGAGGTACGGGCACTTTACCCCATGTAATTTTTTTTCACCATTTATATACACCCAGCCTTTTGGTTGTAGGAACTATGCTTCGTAGGAGGACATTAAGACAAGGCTAGAAAGGAATTCACGTTTTTGAATCATGGCTCTCCCAAAATGCCAGAAGTGCTGAACACTTGCTACGCCCATCAACTCCCAAGAGAGCTGCAAGTGCGCAGGCCCGTGACAATCAGGACACAGAATGGTGGAAGCTCCTCCAGCCTGAAGACTATTTATTCTCTGAAAAGTTACTCACACTCTCAGCCCTCTGAACTGAAGCCAAATTAATTAGGGCAAGATTCTGCCTGGTGTATGAGGGGCAGCAAAAGGACTGGGTTGCGGCTGGACTCTCCAGGGAGAATTTTGGCTGTGTCACAGAGCTGGCAGGCAGGTTGGGGGAGCAGATGCTAGAGTAGGAGGTCTGCTACCCTGGGACGGTGCAGCATGCTCCTGCTCAGCACCCAGCCAGTGCAGCGCCTGGGACTGTTTTACTCTGCCCACAGACAGCTACCAACCATGGAGGGCATTAACAGGGAACAGGCACTTCACTTCCCAGTGGAATCCTGGCTGGTCCCTGTCCACAGCTTCTTCCACCTTCCCCACTGTCAACACATGCAGGAGCTGAACAGACTGTGGCCCTTGAGTTGTAGGTTTGCAAATGTCCAACTTTCCATCAAACGTGGATGCAGACTATCACTGTCCTGCTGTCTCTGCTCCTAGGAGCCTATTCATGCATGACAGAGACTGATGTGCCCAACAGGCTCTGAGCACACTCAATCAAATTCATTGAAGTGGGTGGGGTTACACCAGGGATGAAATGAGCTGGTTGAATATTTTATTTCATGAGACAGCCTCATGTAATCTAAGCCAGTTTGTACTATTGCCCTTCTGCTTACTATTTAGGAATACACTGCACTTCAATAGCTCCTCCCACCAGATGGATCTCAAAGCACTCACCGCCATTAGGGAATAAAGCCAGATCCCCCCTGCTAGGTGGGTGACTAATTAGCACCAGCACTTCACAGAAGTTAAGTGACTTGCCCATGGCCACAGTGGCATTTCCACAGCCGAAGACGGACCTAAGACCAAGTCTCCTGATTCCCAGCCCTGGCTTTTAACTCTGACTTTTCTTCCTCACATCTGACAACAAAAATCCCAAAAGTCCCCCCCACCCACATCCCCTCAGTTAGATAGCTCATTAGCTTACTGTATAAAACTAATTAGCAAGACCAACATACTAAGGAGGAAATCCTCGTCCCACTGCAGTCACTGGTAAAACTCCCACCGACATCAATGAGACCGGAACTCACCCAAATGCTTGCAGCCCAGTAATTACAATTGGCCCTAAAGCCAGTGTGTGTGGGGGTGGCGGCTGGGAGGGATGGAAAGGCAGGGTTATGGGTGCACACTGGACAATGGAATAAAAGCTTGGAAAGGTAAAAGATTTCAATTTCAAGGTTCCAAGATAATTATTATAAACAGTTGGGAGGAATTGTTTTTTTTGAATAGTGTGAAATATTTTTACAGTGTCCTTTGAAGACAATGGCATTGATTTATTTCCATTCATTCAAAATACAGTGAAACCTGTCTTAAGGATGCACTCAAAAAACAAAATCAGCAGCTTAAGTGATCTTTTAATAATGGTGGAGCAGAAATGTACTCGTGTGTTTGGGAATACATTAGGGTGGTCTGTTACAATGGTAATTTGCATAATAAGGGGTTGTCTCTTGTACAGTGTTTCACATTAACTCCAACTCCCTCATTTAAAAATAACTGGTACGTTTGACAAGTTACTGTATAAAAATAGAGATTCTCATCCAAAGCCTTGTCTTGCTGTTTGCTGATTCCTCTAGCCTTGGTGATTGACCTAGTCTGAAACTATGATAGACATCAGGCTTTCCCAGTCCAAGCTGCATGGAACTTTGGCTCTTTTCTGTAAAACTCTACTGGATATGTAGTGAGTCCTTACACCACCTCCGCATTCCAGTCTATCCTCTTACTAGACATAAAGTAGAACCTCAGGGTTACAAACACCAGAGTTACCAGCTGAGCGGTAAGCCACACTCCTCATTCGGAATTGGAAGTAAACAATCAGGCAGCAGCAGAGACCAAAACAATAAAAATAAAAATAAAGGACTGCATTGAACTACTAAAAAAAAAAAAACAGGAAAAGTTTGAAAAAAAGATTTGACAAGTAAGGAAACTATTTCTGCACTTGTTTCATTTAAATTAAGATAGTTAAAAGCAGCATTTTTCTTCTGCATAGTAATGTTTCAAAGCTGTATTAAGTCAATGTTCAGCTGTAAACTTGTGAACAAACCACTATAACATTTTTTTCAGAGTTAGGAACAACCTCCATTCCTGAGGTGTTCATAACTTGGAGGTTGTACTGTAGGCCATCATGGGACTTGGGTGGTGTGGGATAGCAGAGAAGGCAAAGCATGAAGCCTCTCTACAAAACTTAGTTTTATCCTCCAGACTACACCTCAGAGGCCAAGACCTGAGATTTTCTGTGTCACTTGTATCCATATTTGGGCATGAACAAGTTAGTGTTTTGAGGACGGGAGGATGCTGGTGGAGGCGATTCCTTCCCAACCCTTGAGCACTATGCCCTGTAGTATAAGACCTGATTAAGAGGAAATGAAGATCACACTTTATCCAGTTGTGGGAAATGCTGTTACAGCCGCAAAGGAGCAAAACTCCTGTCTGTGCTCTGTTGAAGTGGCATTGTCCCCACCAAGGAAGGATGTACCTAGAAGGGAACAAACTGTATAATTCAGCAATAAAGGTCAATTCAGCTCTGATTTACTCTGGCATAAACCAGGGCACTTAGATTGGAAGCTCTTTGGGCCAGGGGCTGGTTTTTTGTTCTGTGATTGAACAGTGCCTAGCACAATGGGGTCCTGGGAAACCACTGGGGCGCTAAGGCATTATAGTAATATAAATAAATAAATCGTAACGTCTGATTTGATACATCCCTGCAGCAGCATACACTAGAAGGGCTCCTAGAGAGGCTCAGCTGCTGCTCTCATACCCAGCAGAAAGTCTCAAGGGAGTAAGACACAGGAAACCACTATTAGGCACAGTAGGCCTGGCTAGTGCACGGAAGTTTAATTTGCCTACACTGTGAGTCTGAAGTGTACAGTATAGTTCAATGGGGAAGGAGAATCTGAGATGGAGGGGGCATGAAATGAAACAAAGACTAAGGCCTGAACGGTAGGAGCTGGGAGGAATTCTGATGCTTACTTAGAATTCATGCAATTCACTCCAGGGTCTGGGGAGGGAACAAATAAAATCCCTTTAAAGTCTGGTTAAGTTAATCTCCATTGCCCTACACGGGAGAATTTTACAGAAATTTATACCGACTGGGTTAAATATGGATTGTGAATTTTTTGTGTTTGTGAATTTCCAATTGTGGGTTTTCAGCTATTAGAGAGGAAGTGGGGAAAACAAAAGAAACATTAAGTATTGGGTTATCGACCTGCATAGCAAGTACCACGCATTTACTCTTTCCAACCAATTTAAAGTCTCTGAACAGGTGGCATGTCTGACTTTATAAAGAGCTATTGCTACATTTCTCAAGGGTACCCATTAATTTAATTAGCACATCACTATGTTCAAAAGACCATATGTGAGAGCTGATCAATTCATAAGTTAACTTGGAATTACTTAAGAAGCAGGCAAGACTATCCTTGACCCAAGGAGCAGAGGACTCTAAAGCATATGCTGAAAGATTCAGCCTCGTGTTTTCTCTGGGGATATCAGTTATCTGAAACATTTTGTATAATGTCTCATGAATATTATCTAGACAATTTCTACCCTGAATATTTAACCCTTTCCCTGTGGCTTCAGATTAGAATATAGCAGGTTTATAAGTTCTATTTTTTATTTCTTCTCAGTTCTGATGTGTCCTGTCTATTGACTATAGAATCGAACTAGAATTGACTTTGAGAATAAAAAGCTGGATATTCATGGAAAGGGTAGGAGCATAATGTGTGAGCGTAAAACCAGGGCAGGTATTGTGAAATTTCACTTTATTTTTGACACAGTCTTCTGAAACCGTTAGGTAATGGGGAAAGTCCTACATCTTTATGAATGAACTTCAATAATCAGAACCCAAGTGGCTGCAATAACAGAGGATAATGCTCACTGCAAGAAAACTACAATTCTTTATTGACAACTAATCCTTTTATAGCCTATCAAATTACTATACTATAGCAGCTGTAGTATATGGCAGTAGGTAAACAGGAAGATTACTTCTTTTGAGGATACCACAGGGGGAGTAGATGTACGTTTCCTATTAAAACAGAGCCTAACTGAATCCCAGATAATGATAAAACTGGGCCTTACCTAAACAAAAATCTCGGTCAGCCTTCTTCTTGCCTATCGTAGTTACGTGTCCATTTTCGTCAAGAGAGATAATGCGCTTGGAAACAGCACCTGTGTGCACCATTTTGCGAGAGAGTTCATTACTGCTGAGTGGCGCATAGCTTCCTCTCTCCTCTTGTACCCTTGATGGTTTCTCCTCATCTACTTCCTCCCCTGAATCTGCACTCTTGATACTCAGACGCCGCATACGGGAAACTGAGTCAATCTCTTTCATTCGCACCAAACGATCCATGACTGTTCGGCTAGGAGGAGAGGCAAGTTTGCCTTGTAACGTCTCAATCACCTTTGAGGTGCTTCTAACTTTTTTTTCCGAGCTCGGAATGATCACGTTTCTTTCAGCAAGTTGATGCGTAACAGACTTGCAAGGCAGGTCTGGATCCTCATCTTGCCTGTTGAGACCCGCACGCTGTTCAAACCCTCGTTCAGTTACCAGAGTTTTAGATCTGGCTTCTTGGTCAGAGCTTTGGTATTCACCAGTCCAAAATGGGAAGTCTTCCTCTCCAACAAAGAGAGAACTTTCTGTCCAGCCACACTTTCGTCTGCCCTCATAAGAGCTGTCTTTTGTTTCTACTTTGTCACGTACTGTTCTCCCTACTGGAAATTCAGGATCCTGGCCTCTATTTGCAAGGTTGGTGTATTGGTGGAGGCCAGTTCTGTCCCCAGGAATTAGAGACTCCACTGCTACCTCTATACCCAGAATCCTTGCAGCTCTTGCCTGCAGTGACTCATTTTGGGGGATCTCCATCGCATTTGCATTAGAAAAAAAATCAGAGTTGTTAGCACCTGGTTCAGGGTCAATATCCAGTCCCACAGACCTCAAATCTGGCTCAGAATGACCTTGATTTCTATTAGTTAAAGACAATCTTACTATAGATCCTCTCTCTAAAGGTTTATCACTCCTGGGAGTTGCGCTTTTGTTCCGTTTTACAAAATCTAAAATATTAGCTATGTAATTTCTATCTTCTTTTGTCTCCTTTAAGTCCGCATGATTGAATGGATTACTCTGATTTGCATTACTTGGACTACTGGACAAAACTCTATTGACTGGGCCTGAACTTGCTCCCTGTTTGTTTGTTCTGTTCTTGGCTTCCTGCTTCCTTGTTTCTGTTATCACACTTCCATCTGCTGGCTTGATTAAACTACTGCTCTCTTTTGCATTCAAGGAGCTGTGTGATCCAACACAGATATGTGGATCATCAGACTTAAGCTCTGTACTCCAACTTTCAGACTTACTTTTAACTCTTCCTTGCTTAAATATAGGAACTTCTGGTACCACAGTTTTTAGCTGCTTACAAGGTCCGAGTTCCTGGGTTGATTCATCAGTCCTGGAGGTCCCTATCTTTGTAGGAACACAGTCCTGCTTTGTTCCCTCACTCTCCGCACCATCTTCACTACTAGTGCTTTCTTCCTGTTCTTGGAGCTCCTTGTTAAAACTTTCTAACTCACTTATTGCATCCCAGGGACGGCGACCGACAGGTTTCAAGAGAAACTGACCGAATAGTTCTTTACTCTTGCAGGGAGCACTTGCTTCGCCCTTGACCACATCACCCCTGGGAATTGTGCCAGTTTCCTTTTCCTGGGTAGGCATGGCTGTGTAGGACCCATAAGCCTGGCTCTGGGAAGCCTTTGGTGAATGTGCCTGAATTACGGAGGTGGCAGTCCTTGAAAATGCACTATTGCTGGATGGACTGAGGTTCATCTGACCTTTCATATTGTATGTATTCTGCCTACATTTTCTGTCATCGGGGAATAAACCTGCCTCTTCTGACCCAACCAAAGATGCTGCACAGGTTAAGAATTTTGGAGCCATCAGTTTATTATTTGATTCACCAGGTTTCATACCATGGAAAAATTGTGAGTTTTTAGGGTCTTCAGTGAAACAGGTCTGTGTTTGCTGGTCTTTGTACTGATCGCCTGGCCAAGAGCCAGAGTATTTGAGTTCCCTGTGTTTTCTAGGCTGAGTAAATCTGAGGTCATTCATTTGTTTGAACTCCTCTGGTTTCCACAGCTCTTGTTTTTGTAACTCAGTTTTATTGGTCATACTTCCTGTGAGAGCTTGTAACTCCAAGTCAGTGGAAGACATACTTAAAAGACTTTGTTCTTGCAAAGCTCCATTGTTATCAAATTCATTCTTCTTATCAGGGCTCTGTGTTAAGTTATTGTTCCTATCAGTATCTGGCAGATTTGATTCAGATTTAACTGGGATGGACACCAAACAAAATATAGTTTCATTCATTTTTTTCTTTGAACTCTTTTTGCTCTGCATCCCAGTTCCAGGTTCAAACTTTTTTACTCTAGTAACAGTCTCACAGGTGCTATCCATATGTGGGTTTCTTACAGAAAAGTTGCCCTTTGTGTACTCCTGATTAGTTTCATTTTCAGGGGAGTGATTATCTGTGTCACCACTGTCTCTTTGGTCAGGCAGGGCCCAGTTTTCCTGATCTCCGTTAGATGCTGCCAACCACCTGTTGTAAAGTGTGGTGCTGTCAGGCGTTCTCTCACCCTTTACAGTATTTAGTAAGTTTGATGGATCCAAAAAGGCACTATTGTATTGTAGTTCGATAGTTCTCTCCTGCAAAGCAGTAGGATTGGTCCTACATGTATTATCAGTGTGTTTAGTGTTGTTCTGGCGGCTCTCAGGATGTGCTATTTTAATATGCCGTATTCGAGGATCATCAAAAGGAATATACTGAATGGAATTCAGGTAGTCATCAGTGTGCCTGGAATGGCTTCGTTTTCCATGAAGAAGGTGGTCATCTTTGCAGTGTTCACCTCCAGTTTCCAATGTGTTAGCGGAGGGTCGATGGCTGCTGAGGGTCCTCTCTACTGAATGCTGCTGACCGTTGTCAAAGCACAAGTCATAGTTAGGCACTTCATTGAGGGAATGCTGATTCACACTTGGCTGAGGTGGGGACTTGTAAGATGGAGGTGGTATATAGACAGGGGGCTCTAAACCAGAGTCTGGAATGTAAATATCTTGCTTCGGCTCATTACCTTTGGCTAAATATGAAATGGGCTCATCTATTTGCTGGTGGTCCTGAAAGCCACTGGTTTCTACAGGTGCCCTCATCTGTCGGTGCAGTTCATAGGATGGAGGTTTAAGGGGTCTGCCATACTTGGGCTTGGCCAGAGGAAGAAGGTGGCTTCCTGTTTCCCTGGATTTTGTAAATTCCAAAGGCAGTCTGTTTTGGGGACCCGAGAGTGCTTTAGTTCCACTTAGGAAGTGATGATTATTCACCAGGGAGGGTATTTCCACACACTTCAGGGTCTCTGGTGAAAGAACTCTTGGCAATGATTGTGATTTCCCTTTATTATGGGAGCTAAGTACATTGTCTCCCAGGCTCAATGAGTATAGATCTTGAAGTAGTTTCTCTCTATCACCATCAGACATTTGTCTTCCTAATTTTTTAGGTTGTTTCCAGCTTTCTGTTCTTAAACTTTGCCATTTGTAATCACCAGGCACTTTCCAGGTCTCCTGCAAGCCACTTCTTGTCACACTCTCTGTTCCTGCTCCAACCTCCAGCTGACTTTCTTTAGCATGTCTGTACACCTCATGGGGTGGTGCCAATCCTTTCATTTCAGAGTCTCCTTTGTCAGTGTAACCCAGAAACATGCTAAAGTCTTGTCCTCTTCTTCTCCAGTAGGCCAGATCTTTATCAG